>NC_133991.1:1641666-1970000 GCF_047716275.1 Strix uralensis | reverse complement strand
ACCCCAGCCCAGATCCTCTGCAATGAGCAGGCAGCAGTGCTAGAGTCACTGCGCAAGACATTAGAGACTATGCAGACTAGGGCATATCCAGCGCTAGTGCCCAGACACCCCACAGACAGCACAGATTCACCCCAAAACCCAGCTGATGTCACCATACACCACATCCCATCCAGGTGTTCTCTTTTGTTCTGTTAACACACCACTTCCAAGAGCTTTAAGCCTTTGCATCCCTCCCTGCCGTTCCCCAGTGGCACCAGTGTTGCACCCTCCTTGGGTGCCATTCCCCAAAGCTGCACCCTCCCCTTCCCAGGATCAGGAATAGCAGTGCTGAGACTGGTACGAACAGGGTGTGCATGGGGATGGGGTGCAAACACCGCTGGGAGAAGGGCCCTGGGAAGGGCAGGTGTTGGCAGCACTCAGATTAGCAGCTCATCAGGACACCAACACATCCATTTGCAGCCTCATGGGCACCCAGGCTTGGAACACAAAGGACAGGCTGCTCCAAAGGATGAGTTGAAACCACTAAAAGTCCATTACATGAAGACGGAGTCATGAAACTCCCACGAGCAGACAAAGGACTGTGAGCCCATCAGCAGCGCTGCCGCCTTATGATTTCTAGAGGTGGGCAAGGATGAAGAGAATAAAGACTGTGGGCAGCGCCAGCCTGTGCACGCCGACTTCAGCTCATGTTTTCCACAGGCCGCCATCCCCTCAACAAGCCAGCCTGCAATCCAGGCCTGCTGGCCTGGGGCCTTCTCTGCGATCTGGTCTTGCAAGTTTTTCCAGCTTTGACCTCAGTCCTGCTGCAGTACATGAAGCCTCGGCAGGCTTGGGAGGGCTGGAGTCCGTCCCATTCCCTGCCCTGTCTCGCAGGGCCCAGCCCTTTACAAATCAAGAATGTTTATTTAAAATAATTAAAAAAAAAAAAACCCTCACGTAGAGCTAGGGAAGCCCTGAGACAACAAACGAACATGAGTGTGATACTTAAGCTTCAAAAGGGCAGGCAAAACCGGTCTGTGCCTCATAAAATAATGAGTGAGTATTAGGAAAAGATCCTTAAATACCACAGATAAAAAAAGCAAAAGCATCTGGCACGGACCGTTTGCTAAGAACATCTCTTGCCTGAGAAACTTAATTGTTTTGTCAGGAAGAATTACTGGAAGAGGCCAATTAGAGCTGGATTTTGGTTTAGTGCCTGGTCTGATTGCCCCAAAGATTAGCACCCACACACATCTCAGTGTCCTGAGCAGTGTCACACCAGCTCTGGTCCAGCGCATGGAGCCATGCCTGGGAGCTGCCAGGGGGCACAGAGGTGTGTTCTGGTTTACGTGGCCACCAGCCACCCTAGGAGGGGGTTCAAGGTCTGTTCCTGAGCCCCAGGGACACCGTGTCCAGAGGGGCTGGACTGCTGTTGCACAGAGAGATGTGAGAGCAGCAAACCAAAGCCCTTGAACCCTCAGATCCCATGGCTGGTCCACAGGGGATGTACTCTGAAGGGTCTGAGAAACCAAACTGTGGAGAGTGGTCCTGAGAGCTGGAGACACCAGTGAGGAAAGACAAGTTTGCACCATGATGGAGCAACAGGATAATCCCTGGGGCACAGGTTCATGCTCAGAGGCACCATGTCTGGGAGAAGCCCATCACGACCTGCTCTGGTACCTGGGAGAGGATGCGCATCTCCATCAGCAGAGCAGTGCTGGTGGGTCAGGACCATCCTGGCATTGGGGCAGGTGCTGGAGCCAGGAGGATGGTCACATCCCAGGCAAGTACGCTGGAAAAAAGGCTTTAACCAGAGTCTGCAATGAACAGCCCAGGGCTCAGTAATGAGGTCAGAGTCCCGGGGCACCAGCAGCCCCCATCCTGTATCTTCTCCACTCCTTTTCTGCAAAGCTCCTTCTTTGACAGCCCCTGGTGGTGCCATTTCTCAGTTCCTTCAGCCCCTCAGGCAGGACTGTCACCTCCTGGGCAAACATCCCTGTGCACCATCAGAAAATTACAGAGTAACCAAGGTTGGAAGGGGCTTGTGGAGATTTCTGGTCCAGCTCCACTCTCCTCAGCAGGTCCAATGTGATGATGTTGGCTGGGGCCATGTCCAGTAAAGACCTCAACCTGTCCAGGAGCAGACATCCCATCATCCGCTCTGTTCCTGTGTTTGACTACCTTCATGGGGGAAAAAATTTTCATCAGGAAAAATTTTGATGTTTCTTCATGTTGCAACAGGTAGCCATCACCTCTGGTCCTCCCACTGCACCCAGCAAGCCGAGGCTACCAGACCGTGTGGGGCATGGAACAGTGCAGCCCCCAGCACCTCTTCCCTGTTATTCCCCTCCTCCTCCTCACCCCTGCTACATCACCGTGGCCAGTCTTCTCGCCAAAACGGACCCATACCCTGGTGAGGGGACGTGGCTGGTGGAACAACTTCCCCTCATGGTAGGTCCGGGTTTGAAGGTGCCATGCTTCCCCAGTGCCTTTGCCCTGCCCACGCTGCAGGGTCTTGAGGCTCAGGGCCGAAGGAAGCACAGAGGTCTGCGAGGGCAGCACGGGAAGTGGAAAAGGGCAGAGACAGGGAAAGGTTATGAACAGCCCTTGCTAATGGAGGCATCCATTCACAGCAGACAGCGACCCGAAGCATGAGTGAAACCAGACCCTGGCAGAGAGATAACAGCACAATTACAGTGAAACTGGAATTCAAACCATGGCTTTCTTGCTTTCCTCGGGGGGAAAAGAGCAGACAAAATAACAAAAGACCTACCACATGCACATGGACTCAGGTACCAGCCCCTGCCTGCTGGGCACCTCCCCAGAGATCTCACCTTCGTCAGAAGCCAGGGCAGGGGGTTGTGTTCACAGTCCAGTGGGGCTGGTGGTACCCAGCGATGTTTTCGTGGGGCTCCTTATGGTGTCGGAACTCTGCAGAGCACTGCCAGCCTGTGGGCTGGGTGAGCATCCCGCCCCATCCTGGGGGCCATGTCCAGTGGCCCCCACAGGGTGGGCAAAAGAGGGTTCTGAGATCCCACACACTCTTCCAGCATTGCCCCTCACGGCAGGGCTGCAAATGGTACCCAGGACCTTGCTTATTTAATTAATGACTGGGATATTTTTTTGTAAAACCAGCTGCAGTCATGAACTCTGAGCCCTAATGCTTCACAGCTCTGGCCACAGGGGGTGACCTGAGGCACCTCTCTCTTCCAGGTTGCACCCCATAACAGTAAAAATTGCTGCTCCACCTTCTGCACAAGCAGGAAGCTGAGGGCCAGACAGGGGAGAGCCAGAGTGCTGGGCCCCTGTGTCAGCAGGGACAAAGCAGGATCAAGGGGATGAGCAGCTGGGGGCTGGTAGGGTGGGAGCTGGAGGCACATGGACGAGGGAGCCTGGCCTCCACCCCAGCCTCAACCTCGAAGAACCCAGGGACGCAGCCCTGAGCTCAGACCTGTCTTGGCCTTCCCGTTGCCTCAAGCCAGGATGGATGTCTGGTAGGGCCGTGGAGAAACTGGCTGCTCCCACCAAAAGCCCCATCAGAGAGCTCAAAGTACCAGCAACCCCAGTGGCCATCACGTCTCCAGTGCCCGCCCCTCACTTCAGTCCCGCTGCTGTGTCCATCCCCCCACCAGTATCAGTCACACTCGCCAAGGGCAATCAGGGACAAGCCCAGGGATCAGCAAACCCACTGACTGTGCTCTGAGAGGAGCAGTGTCTGCTGTGGATGCATTGCCCTGAGCACTGATGTACAGACATCACTGGCATTTTTAGGCTCTTACGACACCATTCAGGGCCGTGCATCTGTGCCCACCATCCCCACACCCCAGCACAGCACCCACGTAGAGCAATATACACCCCTGCACAGCCCGTCCCTGCCATCCCAGCAGCAACAGACCCCTGCAGAGAGCGGTACGCCCCTGGCGGGTTTCCCTGCCTGGGCAGGTTTCTGGGCTGGGAAGAACCTGTCACACCAGCCTGGGAACAGGGCAGAAAGGGGGCCACAAATTTGGGATTACGGGCTGTCATCCTGGGACATCGGACCCCCAGCACTCTCATCATGGGACAGAAAACATAAACAAGTCCCTGGGAAAGTACATTGAGGAGGGAGGGGTCCCTCACCATCCCTGACTCCCCAGGCTCCCAGGATTAGTAGGATGCCCCTCTCTGCCCACGAGCCCCTGCAAGGGGACAGGGCAGCTCCACGGGACACCGCCAGCCCCAGATGGCCGCAAGCTCCCCTCGCTCTGCTCGGTGCAGAAGCACACTGTCCCAGGATGTGTTTGTCAGGAGGAGGAAAGCAGATCATAAATCACTCTAGCTGTGATGGGAGCTGGGTCCAGGCCATGACCATGGCAGTCCCTTCTGCTCCCCTTGCCAAAGGGAACAAGCAGGGCACGGGGCTGCTGGCTCTGCTGCCATGAGACGCAATCCGTCTGCAATGCTGCTTGTCCAGCCAGGGGGCTGGGCAGCTGCAGTGTGTATTTATATCAAACAGGGGGAAGGGTTGTATTACTTAATTTTTTTTTTTTTTTTGTAGTACAGCAGGAAATAGCTGGGATAGTTACATACCTGGCGAGATGGCTGAGGAACTGGGAGCCAAGAAACATAGGAGATCTGGCATCACCCAGAGCATCTGTGCTGCACACAGCGTGCAAGCACCCAGGGCTGCATGTATCTGCATGCCTGACAGGGGGGCAATAGGTCACAGTGAGGACCCCCACATATGGCCAACGATTTGGGAACCGGTGGTGAGCGGCCAGCATGCACTGCGTGGCTTGAAGCGAAGCACTGAGCTCCATCCAGCCGGCAGTGAAGCACGGCTCTCCGGCGAGCTGTGAGCAGGCACACAGAGCCCAGCCAACTTCCCACCTTGGGGCCAGGTTCAGACACCCCCTCACATCCCCAGCACCTGGTTTATCTGCTGATCCACAGCCCAGGAAGGGACCAGGCTCCTCTGTAGCCCATGGAGACCATAGGAGAGAGGTCTAAAGCAGGACCTACAGAGCCCTTATGCTTCCTCCTGTCCCAGCCAGGAGCTGGGACACTGCCACAGAGAAGGCCACTGCTCCTGCTGCCCACAGCCCACCAAGCTCCAGCACGGGACCTGGCGTCAGGCTGGTCTCTGGTGTTGGCAATAGTAGAGGCTGGACTAGGGACCTCCTGAGGTCTCTTCCATCCAGCTCTGCCGTTGTTTGTCTCAGAGCCAAGGCACATTAAGCTCTGATGTCCATTGTGGACACCCCGTGGTGACCCCCAGACCAGAGATCCTCCTCCAACACCCACCATACCAGCCAGAGACTCACTACTTGCAGACCAGACCTGGTGAAGGTCATCTAGCTGTGGCACAAAGGGGTGACCTCGCTGCCTCAGCCTCGTGACTGGAAGAGGAAAGCTGTCTCTGGCTTGGCCCAGCATGTGATGTCAAGTGGGCTGCAAGAGACCAACCCTCAAAAGCAAGGATAGGATGAACCTGGAGAGACTCTCATAGGGCTTTGGGCACAGAAGTCTCCTCCAACACTGGTACTTCACTGCTGCCATCTCAACCCCCAAATCCTAGTCCTACTAGCAGAGGAATTGTCCTTCCTTTGCTGAGGCCAACCAGACCAGCTTTCTCCTGCCCCTGCTCTGCAGCCCCCCCGGTGCTCCTCCAGCACCCCACCCTTCCAACATGATGAGCCCGGCTGCGTCTTCTTGCCTGAAAGTTTCCTTTTATAGCATCTCCCTTAATGAGATGGGTTGGAGGGGGTTATAAGATCATTTTTTCAGCATGTCAGGATTATTTTTATTCAAGGCTTATTATTATTTAAGGCTTCCCACGGGGCTGTGGAGTCTGCAAATGCATGGTCTTCATTCAAGGGTGTTGAGGATTGCTCTTTGGGAACCTGCACACAGGTTGTAACAGCCCCGGGTGACTCGTGCTCCCTGCTGACCAGCGTGGAACAGCACCAACGCCTTCTTGCAGTCACGGATCTAACATGTGCCTTTTCCATCTGCCTTTTCACTTGCTGCAACAGGAGGTGCAACACCTTCCCCCCTGCACTGAAAGGAGGGTGCAGCACCCCGAGGCACCGTGTGTCCCTGTACGTCGCCACCAGCAGGGGTGAACAGCAGAAACACAGGACCCACACAGGGTGACACATCCTCAAATACTTTCCCAGCTTACAGCAGTTTGCAGATCATGGACCTCCTGAGCCAGAGCTGAGCCTTTTTATGTGATAATCCCTGGTGGATTTTTCTTCCATGAACTTGAGCTGAACCCACCCTTTGAACCTACGTGAGCTCCTAGTTTACTTGTTCTCAAAGATAATCCACAGACGAGATTTCTTCAGCCAGTGTTCAAAGTGCTATAAGACAAAAGCCCATCATCAGGCTTTTGAAAATATGGGGTTTATCTAAACACCCTTTACCCAGACCTCCAGCCTGCCCTAGGCTGAGCTCTAAGCCCTGCCAGGAGGACATCAGCTGCGCTTTCCACCCAATGCCAAAGGAAAAAAGGAAAGTAACCAACCAGTCATCCCAGAGCCAGCTGTGGTCACACCTCCCCAAGACCACTGGGACCACCAGGGACCACCTTCACCTTCCCTGTAGACCCTGGGAAATATATCAGCCATCTCCAACAGGTTGTGCTGCCTCTGCCTCATGTTACCCTGTCTGTAATGATTTAATGTTGTTTCTTCTGTCTGGGCCCCTCCTCCTTGTTCTTGAGATAATTGCAAAGATTTCCATTTCGCCAGATTCCTAGCCTCTCTCTGAACTTACTCTCTTAAAGCTGTTTCTGAAGGACCAGGCAGCTGCCCTGCAGTATCCTCCCTCGCACGTGCTTCCCAGGAGTTATTACGTAGCAGTTGTCAGTCCATAGTCTTCGTTTTGCTGATCTCCCTCCTTCCTTTTCCAAGACACTAATTGCACATCCTCTTCCAGCTGCAACTGTGAGTTAGGATAGACCCACCACTAGACTGCCTAACCAGGTCATTTGGATCAATATGGGCTGGAGAGCATTCAGACAAGCAGCTCAAGCCAGGAAATCCAAAGATGCAATCCTCCGGCAAAATCCTCCACAGCTGAAATCCTCCAGCAAAGGGAGGGCAAGACTCAACAGCCAGGAGTGCTTGGTTGTCATTGTTTCAACCACAAGAGAACACGTCATCAATGAGGGATGGATGAATTCTCAGTCCATGGTCACCATCACCCAAACCGTTGTCACCTTCTCAGCCCGTTACTCTCTGTTGGTCAACCCAGACTCAAAGTCACTTCTTTCTCTACCTTCTGTGCACGCTTTCCCTGAATGTGTTACACGGTCCATGTCTGGTGATTTGGTTCCAGTCAGAATCGGCAAAGCTCAGCTCAGGTTCAGCTTAATTCAGGAAAAAATTAATGGTTTAACCTATTTGACTCCACTCCCCAAGGGAACCCCACAATCCTCATTTGGGCAGGATAGGCAGGGGGTGAAGCAACAGAGGGATCCTCCATCCCTCCAACCAAAGGCGAGCTGCTGGGCTCACAGCAGAGCTAGAGTTCACAAAAGGAAAGCCTGGGCTCCAGGAGATAATGCAAGAGCCTGAGGACAAAATAAATATGGGCAGCATAAATACGGGTACAGCAGCCCATCCTCCTTCCTGAATATCTGTATAGTTGAGTGCTGGTGGAGGGGATTACAAATTGCTTTTTAAGATTCAGATACCCAAATGCCACCAAAGCCCTGGTGTAGACAGAGATGAGGTGGCTTGACCTCACCAAATGTCCGGAATTGCTTTAAGATCATCAAGATGAACCTCAGCAGATAAGGTCCAGAGTACCCAGGGCTCACCACGCTGTCTGCTTAGGTTACACTCAGTCTCACCGAAAGCACTGAGTCATCTCTTACAAGTCATAAAAAATCCTTTGTTTATTTACAGCCACTAATCTACTCATTAATTCCTGCTCCAGTGAAAGTTTGCACCTTATTACTGAGCTGAACTTTGTTGACTCCAGCTTCCACCCCCTGGATCTCATCCAGCCTGTCCCTGACGCTTCCCAGGAGGTGGCAGTCACTTCCCAAGATACACGGGCAAAGCAGGGGAGTCTCAGGGGACTTGGAACTGGGCTGAGTCTCACGGGCCAATCTGGGCAGTCAGGGTGGTGGCGGGGGGCAGATTTGCACCCAGCCATGGGGCTGTGGTCTGCAGCCCTCCCCGGAGTGCCAGGATTTACACCGAGTGGGTCACCGTACACGTCACGCTGTGTCTTGGGATGGGAACGGGGAGCTCCTGGGCTGTGCCTGGGGAGGGACACCGAGTCATGAGGGTGCTGTCCCACGAGGGATGCTGAGTCACGGGGCTGAGGTCTGCTGAGGTGTTCACGATGGGATGGCACTGCCTGTGGGCGTGGGAGCTGGGAGACGGTGGCATGGGGTCCCTGGCTGTGGGAAGGACTGTGAGAGAAGGGAGACAGGCACAGGACATGATGGGGTGTGACAGAGCAGGCAAGGGTTGTATGGGCGTGGTGGGAGCTGAGGTGAGGGAGCAGGCTCTCAAGGTGTGTTGGACGTGGCAAGGGTGGGAAGTGGAAGTCCCTGGTTGGGGAAAAAGAGCAGATGGCAATGGGGACAGCAGGGAGCAAGGGGGGAAGGGGAAAGTGTGGCTGAGGCAGACAGGGGAGGGAGGTCTGTGGGCTGGGGGTGTGGACATGGTCTGTATAAGGCTGCTCAGTAGCGAGGAAGAGGCTGAGCTGGGCAGTGGGTGCTCGGGTGAGAGCTGCAGGAGTGCACGTGGTGAGCAGAGCTGCTGCCGCTGGGGATGGGGAGGGTGAGAAATGGGAATGTCACCCGTGTGGGAGCACCGTGCCCCCAGGACGTGGGACTGCTGCGCCCTGGGGGTGCAGGGGGGGTGGGAGCACCAAGCATTAGGGGTGCAGGAGGGATGAGAGCACCATATATTTGGGGTACAGGAGGGGGGAAGCACCATGCACCAGGGGTGCAGGAAGGGTTGGAGCACCCCACATCTGGTGTGCAGGGGGTCGGAGCCCATACACTGGGGGTGCAGTGGAATGGAGCACTGTGCTCTAGGGGTGCAGGGGATGTGGGAGCACCACACACTGGAGGTGCAGGAAGGGGGGAGCACCATATATTGGGGGTGCAGGAGGGATGGGAGTACCACGCAGTGGGGGTGCAGGTAGGATGGGATGCAGGAGCGTGGTGGCCTGGGGATGTCCTCAGCACAGCAGGGACAGCTTGCTGCAACCCAGCCCTGGGGAGCAGCCATGGTCAGAGCCCTGCAGGGTGGCAGGCCACAGCCAGGGGACATGTCAGGTCCCCGGGAGCAGCGTGGTTCGCTGGCGGGAGGACAATCCTTCCCAGCCATGCGAGCAGTCATGAATCAGCTATGTGAGCTGCTCCCCCAGGTCTGCCTGCCTGCTCCGCCGGTCTGATCTCCAGCCAGTTCTGCGCTGCGCCGTGCTGATTTATATCTCAGCCTTTCCTTGCTACCTGGTTGTGAGCCATGCGGGGGTCAGGGGCCAGTGCGGATGGTTTAGTGACAGCAGCCCCAGCCACCATCAATCACAGCAACGCTTGGATTTATGAACAGAGAAGTCGGGCAGGAGCCCAGCGATCTGGGGCAGCTTGTGGTCTGAGTGGTATGTGTTAGGGGGCAAAATCCACTTGTCCCTGGACACCTGAGGGCTGAGTTTTAGGGAAGGACTGGACAGTTCAGGGGCTGACAGACTTCAGCTGTGTTTGGATGCTGGGAAAGGAAAACACTGTCCTCTAAGCATGCAAGCGGCAACACTGATGTGCAAAACCCCACCAGCTGCCCCGTCTGTGCGACCATCTGCCACCTCCTCAGCCATGGGGAGATGCACCCTCTCCCTCTGCCCCCTCCAGGGGCTCTCCAGGTCCCACCTGGCTGGCACCCCACAGGGTTTTCCTGCCCTGCCCTGTTCACAACACAACTCTGCACCCTGCAGAGCATCCCACTTCAGCAGGACAAGTGTTGCACTTTTGTGGGACTCAAGTGCCCCACGGGATCACTGTCCTTGCTCCCCCAAGCTTGGGATGTGCAGCAGAGAGCTCAGAGGACCAGGAGGGGTCCCTTCCCTGAGTTGTGCATGCCTTGGGGTGCCCTGAGGATGATCCCTGGCACTGGCATCCTCCCCACACCACCAAGGAGGACCTGGAGTAGGGAGAGGGGTATGGAGATGCCATTCATGATCTTGACAGCCTTCTGTGACTGTCACCAAAGTCCCCTGAGACAGAAGCTGCCAAGTCCCCAGCTGGTCCCACCAAGCATCTGTCCCCCAGCCCAAATTCAGGGAATACATCCACCCCACAGCTGGACTGAGGGGCTGGAAAACACCCAAGTGCCAGGCTCTGAGCACCCATAAGTGAAAATATTTGGGACCAGAGAAGTACATGCAAACTCCTGCGCAGCACAGAGCCACCCATGCGGCACAGCCAGCCCTTGCAGCACATCATTCCT
This sequence comes from Strix uralensis, assembly GCF_047716275.1. NCBI lineage: Eukaryota > Metazoa > Chordata > Aves > Strigiformes > Strigidae > Strix > Strix uralensis. The sequence goes on along the minus strand of NC_133991.1, from coordinate 1,959,567 downwards.
GCCTGTTCATTGTGTCTGAAGGCTACGTGGAGAAGCTGGACTCTCAGCTGCTGAGGAAGACAGCATCATGCTGCTCCGGAGGGGTCTTTTGGCCATCGTGGTACCCAGGACCTGTAGGGCCCTTGTCCCATGGGGCTGCGTGGGGCAGAGCACCTCTGGGGCAGCACAAGGCTGATGCTGGAGTGGGGGAAGCAGAGGGGAGGCACCTGGGAGGGCTGGCCAAGTACGAGCTGAAGGGGTTTGGTTGCTCCCATACGCTGGAGGTGGATGTGTGTGCCAAGGCAGCCCTGGCAGGGGAGCGGCTGGGCTCCAGCTGCACGCTGGCAGCTCCTGTGAGCTCCCAGCAGCCGATGCCAGCAGGAGCCACTCGGAGCAGAAGCTGGACACACACAGGGCACTATCAGAGATGCTCACTGCAGCCTCCAGCCTGTGTCCCATCCCTCAGCACACGGGTACAGCCATTGCAGCTGCTGACATGCAGTTTTCGTTGCAGCAGTCCATCGCCATGCTGGAGCCCAAACCACCCTGTGGGTCCCAGCAGCCTCTGGCTCTCAGCTGAGCACTGATGGAAATCATCTCAAACCACTTGGACCTGTCAGGGTGCCCACAAAAGCACAAGCCTCATACACGCACCTCCCTCCATGCTCTTGCCAAGGACCATCTGTCCATCGCTAACTGATGCCACTGGGCTCATGCACAGCCACGTGGGCAACCCGGCAAGCCTTTGGGGTATGCACAGCCATAGCACAGGGGATCCCACAGCTCCACCCCAATGCGAGAGGCTTAGGGTTATCCCTCCAGTGCCAGTTTGTACAGGGAACAGGGTTAGTCCCACCCCGAGGGCCAATGCCATGCCAGGGATGCCCTGCACAAGCCCTGGGAAAGGCAAGTCCACCTGCCCGGTGCCCCAGCTACCACCCGACATGTTACACAGGGATCAGTTCAGATGTGGGACCTGCAGGTATGTCAGGAGCAGATGACATTGCCAGAGCTAGCAGAGCCCAACCTGGAGATGTCTGGCCCACAGAGGATCCAAACGCAGCTCAGACCTCATCTTTGCCATCACCTGTCCCAGCTCAGTGGCAGGTTTGAGGGCGAGGGACCCACCTAAGCTGCTCTTCCATCCCTGCGCCACCTTCTTGGTGAGGGAGGGCAGATGAGGTCATGGCAGAGGTCTGTGGGCTCAGGGTGGCCAGCCAAGCCCCTGCCTTGGGGACACGCATCCCCCCAGCCTCCCCGTTGAAGGGTGATGGGGTCACCCCACCGGAGCAGTTGCTGAGCTGGCCCAGCCCCACTCCGGGGTGCCAGCAGGACAGGGTGACATGCCCCCTGCAGCCAGCACAGCCAGGGCACAGCCAGATCCCCTGTTCCCAGGCAGGGGACAAGGACAGCACCCCAGGGAACAGCATCGCAGCAGCAGGATGGCCTGTGCCTGAGTGGGAGCCCTCTAGCACCAGGCCACGTGCCAGGACAAAATCCAGCCTCAGCACCAGCACTGACCATAGGGAAGCTCCAACCTGCCCCAACCTGCTGCCACCCCTCACGGGGGTCCCCACCATCCCGCTGTGCATCGTCAGGGGACAGCCCGTGTCCTCCAACATTGGCACTGGGTCCGGTCCAAACCCTGGCTGGCCGGCACTGGGCCCAAGCCAGCCCAACGCCGTCGCGACGCGGGGCGAAGCTGTTTGCACAGCTGTGGACGGCGCAGCGGCGTGAGCCAGCTCCGGGAATGCTACGTTAGGAAAAGCACCAGCTAATTTGGGATTGTGTCCGTGCGGGTCAAGGCTCGGGGAAGGCACGACCCAGCTGCAGCCCGGAGGGCAGTGGAGCCGGGGGGGTGGATGTTGGCAGCGTACCCTGACTCTAGTTTATCTTGTAAATGAAGGTCAGGCTGCAATTAGTGGTGGAAACCGCGTTGGGAATGTGAAAGCCGCTATTAGAGGGCCGGCCACAAAGCCGTCCGGAGGTCACCACGGTGCCGGGGATGTGGCCGTCCGGAGGTCACCACGGTGCCGGAGAAGGAGGTGCGGAGCTCTCGGGGCACGATCCGCCCCGTGCTGGCAGCTGCAGAGGGGACAAAGTGCCCGTGCGTGGTGGCAGGAGCTGTGGAAGGGCTGCAGCCCCCCGCGGACCCCGCCCAGGAGCCACCCGTGTGTTCTCGGGTGGGTGGGGATGATCCCTGCCCCCGGGGGTCCCACCCCCTCCCCGCCCGCCCCAGCCCCACGCGTCCCCTCTGCCACCACCCCCCACCCCGAGGGATGCTCCGAGGATGTCGCCGGACTGCTGCTCGCCCGCGGCGGCCGGGGCTGAGCCCGCCGGGGGTACCGGGGGTCCCGGCGGGCGCGGGGCAGTGCCAGGCCGGCGGTGGCCCAGCGCGGGCGGAGGGCTCCCTCTCGAGGCCCCCGGCCAGCACTGCCCGGCCGAGGGGCAGAGCCAGCCCCACCCGTGACCGTGGCTGGGTCCCCACGGGGCTCCCAGACCCGGAGCAGCTGGATGGAGGCGAAGCAGCCACCGCAGGAGTGGTGGCCAGGAGGACGCGGGGACAACGGAGGAGCATCAGCGAGCTGCCAAGCAGGAGGTGATGAGGGCCACCAGCGTGGCCTTGGGGCAGCCACCGGCTCCTTCAGAGCACTCTCGTTTTCTTTCCATCGTTAATTAGCAGCTGGATTTGTCTGGTTTGTTCCTGGGAAAAGCCAGAAGCCAAGTGATGGGTCACAACAGTTGAGAGTGGTCCCACAAGTCAGAGCTTGTCCCACATCCTCCGCGACGACCATCAAAGGTTGGCTTAGCAGAAGACAAGAGTCACTCCCGAGAGCTAACGAATGTCTCTCATTAATCAGCTGGATCTGGTACCTTCCAAATGCTGGGCACCTGGATCGAGGGAGAAGGCATCTCACCACCTCCTCGTGTATTGTGTTGGCACTCAGTGATGTTTCTTGTCCTGCTTCCCATGAGCAAAACCCAAACTTGCTATAGCCAAGATGTTCTTCTTCCTTCCCAGCCCCGAGGGTCCTTGCTCCTGTCCTCTGTCTCCAAGCTTCACCTGCTGCTACACACCTGGTCCGTGGGCAAGGGGCAGTGCAGAATGACCACCCCATGGGAGCGGCTGGGCAGCTGGAGAGGGACGGGCACGTCAGGACGTGAAGGCGCTGCCCCGGTGGTGGGTGTCGTCCCCGCTCAGCGTCAGGGTGTCACCTTCACACGTGGTGGGACAGGATGGGTTCAGGTGGTGGCAGAGGAGTGTGGTCACCACTCGCTCACCGCTGGGTGATGGGTCTGAGCGTCAGAAGAAGATGCAGGCGCAGGCGTGGAGGTGACAGCGCAGCATCAGGGACGTGCGGGGCTGGGACAAGGGGCCGGGCAGGAGGGGACCTGTCCAAGGGAGCTGTCACCGTGCCTGGGACACCAGTGACGCGAGGGAGGACTGACCCCTACAAGTGACAGAGCAGATCTTCAGCAGCAGCGGGGCGGGACGGGGCCGGGGCACGCTGCAGGGAGAGCCCGGTGGCCCGGGGGCACTTGGTGTCACCCCCCAGGGCACCTGGTGTCACCATCCCTGGATACTTGGTCACCCCAGCAGGGCGCTTGGTGTCACCCCCCGTGGGCCTTTGGTGTCACCCCCCGTGTCCCTTTGGTGTCACCCTCCCGGGGCACTTGGTGCCATCCCCTCGGGACACTCTGCGGCCCTTTGGGGCACTCGGCCGCCCCTCCCGGGGCACTTGGTCCTTCCCCCCCCGCTCCCCGGGATCACTTGGTCGCGCCCGGTTCCCGCTAACGGCGCGGGACAGAGGCGGTGGCGGCGGCAGCTCCGACGGCCAATGGGACGCCGGGGGGCGTATCCGAGGCGGGGGCGCGAAGCCAATGGAACGCCAGGGGGGCGTGTCCAGGCGTGCGAGAGAGGAGCCAATGAGACGATGGGGGCGTGTCCGAAGCGGCCGTGCGGATCCAATGGGACGCCGGGGGCGTATCCGCGGCGGCGGCGCGGAGCCAATGGGGCGCCGTGGGGCGTGTCCGCGGAGCCGGCGGGGAGCCGGCGGGGATGGCGCTGCCGCGGGGGGTGCGGGAGCGGGTGGCGGCGGTGCACGGCGGCGCGACCCTGCCCGAGCGCCTGCGGCTGTACGATGGCTGGGCCGCCGGCTACGAGCAGGTACCGGGGCCGGGGAAACCGGGGGGAGCGGGCCCGGGCCCGGGCCCGTTGCGCTCCCCCGGCCCCGCTGACCGCCGCGTCCCCGCAGGATGTGGCGGCGCTGGAGTACCGGGCACCGCACCTGGCCGCCGCTTCGCTCGCCTTCGCCTTCCCCGCGCCGCCCGCCGAGGCGCGGCTGCTCGACGTGGCCTGTGGCACCGGGCTCGTAGCGCGGGAGGTACCGGGCGGGACGGGGCGGGGGACGGGACCGGGCGGGGCGCGGAGCTAACGGTGCCGGGTGTCCGGCTGTCCCCGCAGCTCCACCGCCGCGGCTTCCGCTGCCTGCACGGCGTGGACGGCAGCGCGGGGATGCTGGAGCGGGCGCGGAGCACCGGCCTCTACCGGCAGCTGCGGCGGTGTGTCCTGGGCCAGGAGCCCCTGCCCGCGCCCGCAGGTAACGGGCCGGCACCGGGGCGGCGGGGGGGGCGGCGAGGCTGCCCCGGAGGGTCCCCCCCGGTGATGCCACGCGTGTCCCCGCAGAGCACTACGACGCCGTGACTGTGGTGGGGGCCCTGGGCGAGGGGCAGGTGCCGAGCGCGGCCGTGCCGGAGCTGCTGCGTGTCACCAAACCGGGTGAGGGGTGTCCCCCCTGTCCCCTCCCCGCCGGGACACCCGGGATGGCAGCACGGGGGCGCCGGGTCCCGGTAGACGTGGGTCCCCGGCTGGGTGCTGGCCCTGTGGCACAGCCAGGACGTGGCCTTGTCCCTGCTGCCAGGTACAGGCAGGGACGTGCGGTGACACCTCGGTCCCTGGCCCTGCCTGCTGGCGGACGTGGCCGGAGGTGGTGATGGCACTCCCGGCACTCCATGACAGCCTGTGCTTAGGTGTGGTGCCCTGCCTGTCCCCTGCCCGCTGGCCCACTGGCCTGCCTGTCCCCTGCCCGCTGTCCTGCCAGCTGACACCCAGCAGAGTCTCGCTGCCTCCCCTCACCCCCCACTTTCCAGTGGAACACCAGTCGCTGGGTGCCATCGTCGGGGGTGACACCCAGCGTGGGCATCACCCGTCCCCTCTCCCAGCAGGAGGTTTCCTCTGCCTGACGACGAGGAGCAACCCCTCGAACCTGCGGTACAAGGCGGAGCTGGAGGCAGCGCTGGAGAGGCTGGAGGGGCAGGGAGCCTGGCGGAAGGTGCTGGCCCAGGAGGTGGAGCGCTGGGAGAGGGCCACCTCCGAGGAGGAGAGCACCCAGGGCACCGGCTACATCTCCGGGGTGGTCTACGTCTATCAGAAATGCCCCGTACCCCCCGTCAAGGAGGGCTGAGAGCCAACGCAGCCTCCGGGAGAGGCGGGGTGAGCACTTGGACCTTTGTAAAACCCGGCCCAGTGACCCCCTCCCTGAGCAGGGCGGCTGCTGGGGGGTGACAGTGTTTTTAGGGAGCATCCCCATCCCCTTCCGTGGCTCCTTCCCCCCGAGGTCTGGGCCACGGGGACCTTGCCTGCTCCTCAGCATGGGGTGGATTTCCTGGTTTCACCGTGGTCTCCTGGGCACCACCATTAGCTCTGACATTCCGGTGCTGTCCCCAACGCCTCAGCCCTCACCGTACCATCTCACAGACCCACCTGGCTGTTCAGAGCCATCTCCTGTCCGGGATGTCTTCTCCTCACCATGCCCACCTCTCAGCCTTCGTAGTCAAAATCTGGATCCTTCTTCATCTCCCCCACCCCAGACCACCATGGTCTTTACCTGGGGACTGTTGGAGGTGGGTCCCCATCGCCACATCCTGTGGTCACCCATCCTCGTCCTCCCCAGGAGTTAACCCAGTGCACCCTGAGGTGCAGGAGACCTCCTCGTCCAAATCAGGAGCAGCTATGCCAAGGTGACACCCAGCCGGAGAAGTTTCCCAAGCACCACACCGGCCTTTCATCCCGCAACACCTGCTTAAGTCTCTCATTTTCCTACAGCTTTGTAGTTAATGGTCTGGGTGGGAAATGAGGCTGGAAAGGACTTCAGGAGCCACCCGGCATGGCCGGCCCAGCCTGTTCCCCAAGCCCCTTGCCATGCTGCCTCCACCCCTCCTCCCCCACTGCTCCCTTGGGAAGTTTTTTACCCAAATCTCTTGCTGGGATATTTCCTTTTTTCCTTTTCTCTTCCCCCAGACCTGTTCCTGCTCATCCCATTCCCATGGCCCTGGGGAGCCGGTTACTTCCCCTGGGGAGCTCTTCCCGGGTGGGAGGCAGTAGCTGTGTCTGTCCCTGGCCCCCACCCGGGGCATCCCACATCTCCCACACTTGCCCTGCTGATGGTTCTTGTCACCCCCCCGCATTGCCCCCCATGTCTTGGGGTCCCTTTGCCCATCATGGGTAGCTGCCCTGGTCCCTGCTCCCCCTCTTTGTCCCCAGTACTGTCCCCTGGGCACTTGGGGTCATGGCTGTCCCCATGCCTGCACTTGGCTGTTGAATAAACCCCCTGCCTCCCCTGCCTGCCTGCCGTGTGGTGTTCCCGGAGCAGTGGGGCTGCAGACCCTCGGGGGTGGCCAGGAACCGGGGAGGGGGGATTTGGCCTTTCTCTGGAGTCCCCTCCCAGTCCCCGGGGGCTCACAGGACTGAGCTCTGGGAGCCTGGTGTGTCCCCTGTGCCCCTCTTGGCTCTCAGCACACCCTCCCTGCCTCAGTTTCCCTGCTGGGGGATATTCAGGGGCCACCCTGGCTGGCCACTGCCACATCCTCATGGGGACACGCCAGGCACCGGGGCAGCAGCCCCCCCCGTCCTGACAGCAGGCTGGCAGGGCACGACATCCATAGGACACGTCACTGTCCTCCCCACCACCACCGCGCCGCTTCGAAATGAGCCCAGGCAGCCTTGGTGGCACCAAGATGTTTATAGTCCACTGCGAGCGCAGCCGGGAAGGGCACACATGGGAGGACTGGGCCGGGGGTGCAGCCAGCGTGGGGACAGGCAGGAGGAGGCAGCGTGTGGGCAGGGGAGGGGGTGGCGTGTGGAGGCAGGACAGGAGCGGTGGTGCTCTCCCTTGGGCTGGCACCCAGGTGTGGTGGCTCACACATAGTCTTTCATGGGGTAGCCCATTGGGCTGCAGGTTTTCACCGCTCTGTACTTCTTGGGGTAGGGGTCCTGCTGGGACGGGGGTCCCGAGCAGCACAGGATGCCCCCGCCGAAGAGCTGGAGGGCACTGGAGGCCCAGCCGATGTAGAGGGCAGCCCCCAGCTCTCTCTTGAGGGCCTGAGGCACCATGGGGTTGTAGAAGTTGCTGACGATGCTGTTAGCAGACCAGGAGACAGGGATGAGCAGCATGATGCTGGCCAGGACAAAGATGGCACCTGCCACGATGGAGATCCTGGTCTTGGTGCTCTTGTCATCCACCCAGCGGGTGCAGTCTGCGCCCGAGATGGCGGTGAGGAAGGCAAAGAAGGCCACGAAGATGGAGGTGACCACCAAGGCACGAGCCGCTTGCAGATCGGAGGTGAGCTCCAGCAGGGAGTCGTAGACCTTGCACTGCATCTGCCCCGTGCTCTCGTACACGCAGTTCATCCACAGCCCTTCCCAGAAGACCTGGGCCACCACGATGTTGGAGCCGATGAAGGCCGTCACCCTCCACATGGGCAACGCGCAGGTGAGGATGGAGCCCAGCCAGCCCAGCACAGCCAGCATCAGCCCACCCAGCTGCATCGTCATCGTCGCCATCGACAGCACCTGCGGAGACAGGGCACAGCCGTCGCAGACACCGCCCCACGCCGGGCGGGCTCTATGAAGAGCATGGATTTCGTGCTGGGTGTGTCCTGTTCCCCACCTGGGTGGGAACAGCTGCAGAGCAGCGTGGGGACACGTGTGACATGGGGCATTGCTGCAGAATGGCATGGGGACACACGTGGCATGGGGCATTGCTGCAGGTCAATACGGGGACACGGGTGGCACTGAGCACCCAGGTCCCGCGGAGGCCAAGGTGCAGGAGCCCCCGTGTGTCATGTCTCCCCCTACAACGTCCCTATGGCCCAGGACAGTCCTCTGCCATCACCCCCTCCCAGCTGGGCTGAGGACAGCTTCCTGGGAGCAGGACGAGGGGCTCACTGTGCCCATCCCACACTCCAAAGCGTAGACCCCCTCACCCCACTCTCAGCCGACATCCTGCTGGGGTAGCGACCCCACAGCACCCACCCCATGCCCTGCTTCATTGCTGGTGCTTCCTTGGCCACGAGCATCTCCGGGGAGGGGGTGGGGGCGCACAGGCAGGTGAGGCAGCCCCCTGCCCTCACCGCAGCACTGTCTGCTCCCCGTTCCAGGGCAGGTTTTGCTTTGCCCTCGGCAGCCGTGTTGCAGCGCCCTTTGGACCCAGGATCTCCTCTCTCGGGTGCTGGAAATGGGTGAGAGCTCAGGTCTGCCTCCCATCCTGGCCGTGGTGCTCAGCACATTCAACGATACCCGCTCCTCCTTCGCACCGGGAGCAGCACCCAGAGGGCAAACCCCCGGTGAGGGGCTGTGGAGACCGGGGTCACCGCAGGCATCACTCCTCTAAGAGCAGTGGCCGGTACGGGTAGACACGCTAGCCATGCCAACGGTCACACATGGTCACCGTGGCCCCTGGCTCCCCCAGATGGCTGCTCAGCCTCGCACAGAGCAGAGCTCCCGTACCGCCATGGGGCAAAGTGCACCCATGGGTGCTTGCACCCACACTTGGCAGCCAGGACCAGCTGAGTTTTTATGAGCCCTGAGCAGCAGTGGGGTATCGGCTGAGCCTGGCACACCCTGTGGCACTCACAGGAGGTTTCGCCGTTGTTCCTCCGGCCCTGGTTTCGGTTCCTGGGGACTCTTCTCCCCCATTGCACCCCCACTCCTTCTCCAGCACCTTTCATCCCTTGGCATCCTGACAGACACCCAGCACTGGGACTTTGCCTCCCCTGGTCCATGAAAGCCCCTTTGGGCCACAAATAAAGTCCCTCTCCCCACGAAAGGGAGACCAGCCTCCTGGAAGGTCGGCGAGCCGGGAGGATGGGAAGCCATCCCAGGCAGCCTTCCCCAGCCAGCAGGACCTGGACCGCAAGAGACACCCAAAGCGGGGTGCACGACTGCCCACAGCGGGGACGAGTGATGGCCCCGCAGATCCCGGCAGGGACGCTCGCTGGAGCATCGCGCTCATTTTTCTACCCAGCTACCAGCACCGCAGGTGCATTTTCCACCATTCCCACTCCCAGCAGGAGGGATGGGGGAAGCTGGGAGCCCTCAAAGCCCCCAGACCCGGACGTGACACCCAGAGCCAGGCAGCTGGTGTCACCCATCGTTCCCACACACCCCGAGGTGGGAGGGAAGGATGTTCCCAAGCCAGCAGAGTGCCGGCTGCGCCCCGGCACAGCTTGCCATGCCAGAAACGAGATAGGCAAAACACCCGGCGTTGCCACGCCGGCCCCGGGGTGCTCCCAGCTGGCGCTGTCAGGTGGCCCCGGGGCCAGCGTGCCCCGACCCGCCCTTGCCGGCGCCAATCACCTTCTTCCTGCTGGAGTGGCAAGATCACACGCGGACAAGCGTGGGGCAGCCCCAATGCCGTGTCTGGTGCCACCGAGGCATTGTGCCATGGGGGCACCCGTGGTCACCCCTTGGGGAGTGGGTGCCTGGGGTGGCCCGGGGAGGGGAGGGGTGGATGATGCCAGGGCTGGAGCAGGGGTCAGGGGGTGGCTGGGACAGTGGGAGGCTTCAGGGAGCAGATTTGGGGGATCTCAGGGGCCAGGGGTCTGCGGCACAGGAGCACCGGGCCATCCTGCCACCAAGGTGGGTGCTGGGGAGGGTAAAGAAAACGAAGCACAGCAGGGTCTGAGCAGCTGCCGTTTAATGTGGGAAGGCTGCGACGCGGGGACAGGCAGCGGCACAGCCAGGGGGGGAACCACGAACCACCTTCTCCTGCCCCCAGCCTGGGCACCCCACTACTCAGGGGATGCCGAGGGAGCCATGGGGTTGGGTGCACCCCACGGGACGGGGTCGGTCCGGGAGTCATCCCCTGCCATGCACAGGGTGCACAGCCCGGCTCCGCTCCTGCCTCCCCGACCGGTTCTCCCAGCCTGGCCGCTGCCTTCCCACTCCCAGGATAATGATGCCCCCGCCCCAGGGAGCTGCCGCGAGAAATCACATGTCTTGTACAGCCGCTCCGAGCCCCGAAAGTAGGTCAAAGTCAAAATTTAGGGTACAGGCAGCCAAGAGCCTCCGGCACCCCTCGAGACCCTGTCGGGGTTTGCAGCGCCGCTGCGTCCCCATGGGACAGGTCTGGTGCCCCCACCGCCGCCGCTGCCCACCCTGACAGACGCATCCTGGGGTGGGGGGTACCCAGCGAGAGCGCCATGCCACCGGCGGGACGGGCCCCCGGGAGCACTGGGAGCACTGGGAGCTGCGTCACCGCACGGCACACCCCGATACTGGGAGCCAGGAGATGCTCCGGGGAGGGACCAGGTGGTTTTTTGGAGAAGATGCCGCGGCTGGGTGCTCCAGGAGGAGCAGGACCCCCGCCAGGGGGGTGGGCAGACAGGACAGGATCTCCCTGTTCCCCATCTCAACCGAGACTAAAGAACCAGCTTCAATCCCCCGGTGAACAAAGGCAGCTCTGTCTGCTCTCCCTCACCGCCCCGGCGCCCAGCCCTCCCTGCCCCGGCTCCCAGCCAGCCCCCGGCCCGGCCAGGGGGGGTCTGTGGGCCAGGGACGCCCTGGGAGGTCCCAGCTCCCCGCTGTGGCTGGGGGTCCCAGGCAGGCGCAGCGGCTCCTAGACGTAGTTGCTGGCTGGCAGCGAACGAGCGGCCGTGAACTTGGCGGAGTAGGGCTTCTCGCCCCGGGGGGGGCAGGTGCAGCAGAGGATCCCCCCCCCCAGCAGCAGGAGCGCAGAGGCCGCCCAGCCCACGTAGAGGGATGACCCCAGGTCCCGCTTCTGGGAGTCGGTGACCAGCGGGTTGTAGAAGTCCTGGATGATGGTGTTGGCTGACCAAGAGATGGGGATGAGGATGAGGATGCCGGAGATGATGAAGATGATGCCGGAGAGGATCATGACCTTGGCTTTGGCAGCGTCATCCTCCACGCAGTTGGTACACTTGCCACCGGCGACCGCGAGCAGGGTGCCCAGGACGGCCAAGACGATGGCCACCACCACCATGGCGCGGGCGGCTTGCAGGTCCTGCGGCAGGGCCAGCATGGAGTCGTAGACCTTGCACTGCATCTGCCCCGTGCTCTGCACCACGCAGTTCATCCACAGCCCTTCCCAGATGATCTGGGCCACCACGATGTTGTTGCCGATGAAGGCCGTCTCCCGCCACATGGGCAACGCGCAGCAGAGGATGGAGGCCAACCAGCCGATGACAGAGAGGGCAATGCCCAGCACCTGCAGCCCCATGGAGGCCATCGCTCGCTGCCTGCACCCCTGCCTGCCTCCCGCAGCGCAGTGCCGGCTGCCAGGACCATGGCAGGCGTTATATGCCTTTGCCGAGGGAGGAGCACCGGCCGCTGCCGCCGTCCTGCCGCCGGCACAGGATGGAGGGGTAAAACCAGTTTCCCGGGATTCCTCCGCTTGCATTTCTCCCTGAAGCGATGACACTTAATATCCCGGCTGCTCCCACGAAGGAGGACGCTGGAGAACGGGATCAGGCCACCCAGGCGCAGGGCTGCGTCCCACCACTGCCCGTGCAGGAGGTGCCAAGGGCAGCCACCGGGGTTCAGCCTGGGGTGCTGAAGGGGAAGAGCCGGTGTCCAGGCACTGGGATGTCTCTGCCATCGCTGCCAGCACCTCCTGCTCCATCACCCAGATGGGGTCCCTCCACGCTTTCGTGCCTCAGTTTCCCCCCAGCTCGTGGGGCAGCTGCTCCAGCAGCAGTTCAGCCTCCGGCCCCCCGCAGTCCCGTGCCGGGGGGGCAGCACGCTGTCCCTGCCCCGCTGCTGGGCTCCGTGCCCGGCAGGACACAAGAGGCTCTTGTTTGTTCCTTGGCGTCCGTACCAGCACTTCCCAGCCCTCCATCAGGCCTCAGGCGGGAGATGTCACCACCCAGACCCACAAACCGGTCGGAGCAGCTGCCAGCTCCCCGCGGAGGAGAGACGGCGCTGCCTGGGGCGAGGGGGTGGCAGACCCCAAAACCCACCCCGCCTCATGCTCTACCGCCGAGCTGGCATTCACACGGCAGCGCTTGGTCCCAGCCCTGCCAACATCCCACTGTCTGTGCTGCCTGCACTGCCTGCACTGCTGGCCAGGCTCGGTCAGTCGGGGTTGTGGGGGGCAGAGGTGGCCTCGAGGTGTCCCAGTGCCACCGCTGCCCCAGTGGGGACCGAGGTGCCAGGCGCAGGCAGGGCCACATGGTGCTGGCAGCATTTTGGCGCAAGGGGCCGTACCCACGGGCCAGGCTGTGCCGACGCCAATGCCGATGCTTTGGGCACTGCCCGACCTCTCCTCCTTTAATCCACAAGCCTCCACACACACACATCCCCTCCTCACTCCCTCCGAAGTCCCTCCAGCATCTGCGCAAGCACAGCACGAGGCCAGACAGACCACAAGGACAGACAGATGGACATTGCACCATTCCCCCACCCCAGCTTAATCCCAGGCCTCTGGAAAAGATAACAGGGCCTGAGATAATCTCAGTTTTTCCAAGCACTGGGATCACTGATACAATCCATTTGTGCTAATTGTTTGGTGAAGAGGCTCTAGAGCTGTCGCTGCCCTGATGTGGTGGGATGAGCCGGGTGGTCCCTGCACCGCAGTACCATGAGGGTGCCAACGGCACCTGGGCTGGGGTTGCCGGTGCCTGGTGTGGCAGGAGCGGGCAGGGCAGAGCCCAGGCACTCGGGGACTCGGGTCTCGCTGCAGACCCTGACCTGCAGGGCCAAGCCTGCCTGACCCATGCCAGAGGATCACCCAGGCACCCGGCCAGGCTGGGATGCTCTGTCTGTCCGTCTGTCTGTCCTGCTGGAGCACCCGCATTACTCGCATACCAGCGTGCCCACCCCACAGCCGGAACCTTGTGGTCAAGGGCTCCCTTTAATCTGCAGGGCTCCGGAGCATCCCCGCCGGGGCCAGACTCTGCCTAGGGCTGAGCACAGCTTTCACCTCCCAGCCACCTGCTGTAACCACCAAATTATCCGGGGCTGGAAAGAGGCACGCGCCCACATGTGTGTGCACCTCTCATGGGCCGTGTCCCCGCAGGCATGTGGGGACATGCCTCTGGGCTGGGGACAAATGGCAAGGTGGGGACAGGGACTCCTCCACACACAGAGCACCAAACGCCTGAGCCACCCATGTTCCCCCTCGGAGCCAGAGCAGGCGCCAGCACGGCCCTCTGACAGCCAATTACTGTAATTAAAGCTGGAACGTGACATATATTCAAACATATATTCAAACTGGTGGCTGCCACCCAGAAACAGCCCCCGTGCCCTTCCCCATGTCCCCCAGCGGTGCACTCGCCCAGCCAGCACAGCCAGCCCCGTGTCCCGGCACCGCCAGCCAGCAGGACAGACGGACGCAGTCTCAGCAGGGAGCGGAGGAGCAACAGCCAGCCCCGGGGCAGCACCCCGTCCCCAGCACCCACTGAGCCAGAGGATGCCGGCGCAGCACGAGCAGACGAGCAGGACCACGGCACCGCCAAGCGCCTCGGCACGCGCTGCTCAGGGCCGTCACCGCACGCACACCAGCCCCACAGCCCCGTCCCAGTTGCCCATGTCCTGGTGCATTTTGCAGGACCTCAGCCCCATTTCGTCCCAGTGCCACCGACAAGGAGACGTGGCTCAGGCCCATGTCCTGATGGGACCACAGCCCTCCCACAGGGAACTCCTCCACCCCAAAATGGGGGGCTCGCCCCATCCTGAGCCTTTGCCACCCAGCACCTGCCCCAGCAACCAGCCAGGTGCAGGTGCCCTGCCCCAAATCCAGTAGGATTTGCAGGACAGAGGGGGCCCGAGCTCCTGTCCCTGTTCCACTGCACGCTAACAGGGTCGGTGACAGCAGAGCTCCTGTCCCGGCACATTGGCCACCGGCCCTTCATGGCTCAGGAAACGTCCTCCACCGATCATCCCTGCTTCATCGGGATGGGGACATGCTGCAGCCCCATGGCTGGGCAATGCAGCCATCCCTGGGCAGGGAGGTGGCATTAAACCTGGTGTCACCACGATGCTGGGCACTGCCGGGTGCACGGCGGAGGCTGCGCCACCCTGACCTTGCTCAGGGCAGAGGACGCCCTGCGAGGGGAGGGCTCAGGGCACGAATCCTCTGCCAAAGTGCTTGGGGACATCCCCGCCTGGGACACGGGTGACATTCCCACCTCACACACACACGGCACCCGCTCAGCCCTGCGCTGCTGAGCCGAGATGCCCTCATTCCCCAGCACCCATGCGTGATTTCACCGCCCCAGCTACCTCGAGGTCCCGAAAAGGCGGGCCAGGCTTGTCGGCAAGCAGTGATCCACCGGGATCTCTGGCTTCACATCCACCGAGCAAGGCACGGCCACCAGCCCTCCCGCTCAGCCAGCACGGAGCTGGGCGGCCTCTCCCTGCCGGCGGCTGGGGATTAGTGACTGGCAGCCCAGAGACTGAATGTTCCCAAAAAAAGTCCTTGCCCAACATAAAACCCCCCTGACCGGCTCAAATATGCAGAGTCAGGTTGTTTTCCGCTATGGGAAAGCACAGTCTTATCGGCTCAGCAGGAGAGGAGCCGTGTGCCGGGATCTGCGGGGTCCCTGGGGGGACACAGCCACCGGGCAGCAAGTGCTGCGGCAAGACACGGGACCTTCGGCCTGAAGGTACTTTGCAAATAAAAGCCCTGCCCAATTTGCTGAGCAAAAAGTGGCTCTGAACGGGGAAAATACGCCCAAGTGCTGCGAGGTGGCTGTCGAAGGGATGGGGGAGACGACGACGGCCACAGCTCAGGAAGGGGGATGCGAGCGGTGCATCGGGGGTCCCCCGTGGGCGATGCTCGGAGGAAGCGGGACGCTGCGGCAAAGCCCCGGGGAAGGTGATCCGAAGCTGCTGAGGTGGGGATGCCCCAGGCACGCTGAGATTTCGGGTGTCCCACAGCATCCCCTGGGCAAACTGCCAGCCTCCTGCCACGTCCCGCCGGCCTGTGCCCCCCGCCGCCCCCCAGCTCCCTGTGTGCCGGCCGGGCGCCGGCACTGCCGGCAGCTCCATCCCCGCCCCAGCGGCAGACAGAGCTGCCATTGATGCTCGGAGCCGCCTTACCTGCTCTCCGTCGCCGCCGAAGGGGCTTCAACAATGGGCTGCCTGTGTGCCCTGGCCAGGGCAGAGCCAGCAGCCCCACGCCTGAAATATAAGCAGCCGAGGCAGCATTTACCGCCCCGGCCCAGCTCCCCCGGGGGGGGGAAACGCCGTCACTCCCGAGACCGCAGGGGAGGGGGAACACCCCAAACCCTGCGCCGGCTGCCAGACGCACGTGAGCGGGACGTGGCCCCATGGCACCCGGGGCAGTTTCTGCTGTCACTTCCTGCTCACCCCTGGGTGCTGGGTACACGGTGGGGATGGGGGGATGCCTACAGTGGGTGTCCCCCCCCCCTCTAGCACAGGTGTCCTTCCCGCTGTGTGGGCCACCAAACCGGCGACGCTCCCGTCACCTTTGGGTCTGACCTTCGTCCGGGGTCACTACATCACAGGGAGGGCAAACCTGTCCTCATGTCACCAGTGGCTCCATGGGGCTTGTCCCCGTCCTGGGGGACCTGCTGCGGGTGATGTTCCCCCTCCCTTCCCAGCTGCAGGGGGAGAGTAGAGGGGCTTTACTGGGGTGGGGCATGCAGCAGCAGGAGGGATGGGGATGCTCCAGGACCCCCGCAGGGATGCTGGCCCTGCTCAGGTGTTTTCGGTAAACACCAGCAAGCCGGTTTGCTCGCCACAAGAATGTGTCCTGAAGCATGCAGTGGCGGCCGGCACCCCGAAACCCCAGTGATTTGCCCCTTCCTCTGTTGTGAGTCAGGCGGCGGCAGCTGCCCCGGGCCGGCGCGGCGCAGCACGGCACACAGCCTGTACTTTGGGCAATTTGGGATGACAAAGTGGGGACGCGGCGTGTGGGGTGCTGATTGCAGGGTCGGGGGCTGCGGTGCTTCGCCTGCCCCGTCTCACCCCATCCCTGCCCCAGTAGCCCCTACCCCAGGGGTATCCCCACTGCCCCATACACCTGCCTGGGGTATCCCCCTCTTCCCCTGCCCCATATCTGCACCTCGAGGTAGCCCCTCCTGCCCCACACCCTGACCTGGGGTATCCCCATTGCCCCACACCCCTACCTGGGGTGTCCCCCTGCTCTACACCCCTCCCTGAGGTATCCCCCCTGCCCCACATCCCTACCCAGGGGTATTTCCCCCTACCCCACACCTCTGCCTGGGGTACCCCCATTGCCCCACACACCTGCATGGGGTACCCCGCTGCCCCACAGTCCTACCTGCTGTGTCCCCCTGCCCCACACTCCTGCGTGGAGTATCCCCATCGTCCCACACCCCTACCTGTGGTATCCTCCTGCCCCACGCTCCCCCTCGGGCTACCCCCTGCCCCACACTCCCCCGCGGGGTACCCCCTGCCCCACAACCCCCGTAGCCGTGGGCGTCTCTGCAGCTGTGGGTGCTGTGGGTGCTGGTGTATCTGCGTGTGCACCCTAGGGTGCGCGTGTGGACACCCGTACCGCTGTCGCCTGCCTGTTCTGCGTCTGTCCGTCTGTCTGTCTGGGTGTGCAGCCGCGTTTCCGGGTGTCCCTGCCGGCAGAGGGGGTGAGAGAGAGAGAAACAGCCAGACAGCGACAGAGAGACAGCGAGACCCCGCTCTGCTCTGTTTGGGGGTGACGGTGTAGCGCAAGCAGCACCCCGGCAGGCCTGACCCTGCACCCACCATCACCTGCCGGCAGCAGCGGCATCGTGGGCACCCCAAAGTGTCCCCCAGGGCCGGGACCCCCAGCACACCCCAGCGACAAGGGCACAAGGTCCTGGGGTGCTGCTTACATGCGCTGCCCCTCTGCAGCACATACGGGGTATGTGGGTACCCCCACAGCCACCAACCCTGGCTGGCTCTGGGGGGCTTGGGGTGCCCTTGGAGGGGTGATCAGGGTACAATCAGAACCCCACCTGGCCAGATACAGGGTATTTTGGGGGTGCCATGGGTTGGCAGAGGATAATCTGGTTGGATACGGGATATTGAGGTATTACGGGGTGGTGGAGGTCAGGTACAAGGGGCCAGAGGCCAACCCGGGTGGATATGGGGGGCTGCAGTGACATGGGGTGACAACAGCTGACCCAGCCAGATATGGGGTGTCAGGGTGCTGTGGGGTGGCAGAAGTGGACCCCACTGGCTATGGGGGCTGAGGGTGCTGCAGGGCAGCAGAAGCTGACCCAGCCAGATACGGCGTTCCAGGGTGCTGTGGGGCAAATGAAGTTGAACCCCCTGGCTATGGGGTGTCAGGGTGCTGCGGGGTACGGCCAGGCAGATGCAGGGCTCCCCCCCCCATTGCAGACCTCAGGTGCCCGAGCAGGGAGAGCTCCCTCCAGGGCTGCCAGCATCCCGCCGCGCTCTTGAGTAGTTAATAAGTTGTAGGGGAGATTTTGGCGCAGGCAGGGAACAGGCAGGAGCAAGCCCATGTCTAACAGGGGCCAGCGACCACATTCCTGGGGGGGGGGGGAGGCTGGAGATGCCGGCACTGACACCGGCATGCAAGGTTGGGGGATGGTTGATGGGGGACACACATGCACCCCACAGCCATGGGGCTGCTGCTGCCAGGTCTGAGTGTGCCTGCCAGCAGCCTGCCTGCACCTGCCTTGTTTTTCCTTCACCGGCTGCCCGCTCGGGTTGACGAGGTGACGCTGCTGGGGCGGTTACGTGCGTTATCTGCTGCTTCCTTCAAGGCCAAAATATATGAGCAGGATGAGTAAAGATATTTATCATCTGGTCTGGGGATCCCCGCTGGCGCTCCCTGCCCGGCGGGGTGGGAGCAGGAGGGGGCTGGGGGGGGGGGGTACCCCCCCCCCCAGCCCCCTCCTGCTCCCACCCCGCCGGGCAGGGAGCACCCATGGGTCCCCTGGGATGGCTGGTGCCAAAGCAACCAATGGTGAAGGGGGTTGCACTTTGCACGGCGATGCAAAGGTGCCCGGCGCTTGCTGAACCCCGGTTAAACGTGAGCACTGATAAGACGCTCCAGAAATAAACCAAACCCTGACCTGCCGGCACCTCGGGGTGGAAGGGGGGGGGGAACGGCAAAGGCGAGGGATTTCCACATCCCCGGGGGGGGGTTCAGTGGGTCCGAATGAGCGTGGTGGCCGTGCTTCCTGGTCCCCATCGCCCCGAAACCAAGGGGATGGCTGTGGCAGGTGGCGTCTCTCCCCCTCCCGCCCTTCTCCGGTAACCGGCGCCATCTCTGCAAACAAAGGGGAGGGTGTGGGACACGGGTGACGGTGACGGAGGAGCAGAGAGGAGCGTCCAGCAGCGAAACCCCACCCCGGGCGGGCGCTTGAGCTGGCCCCGCCAGCCCTTATAAAAGCAGGTGCACCCAGGTGTAAGCCGATCCCCCAAGAGCTGCAAGCGGCGACGGGTGACGGGCGACGGTTTCGGTCTGTGGGTTCTTCTCCGCCATCGCTCGGAGCGCGACAGCGAACCGGCCACCATGTCGATGGGGTTGGAGATCGGCGGGGTGGCCTTGTCGGTGCTGGGTTGGTTGTGCAGCATCATCTGCTGCGCGTTGCCCATGTGGAGGGTGACGGCCTTCATCGGCAACAACATCGTGACGGCCCAGATCATCTGGGAAGGGCTGTGGATGAACTGCGTGGTGCAGAGCACGGGGCAGATGCAGTGCAAGGTCTACGACTCCATGCTGGCCCTGCCGCAGGACCTGCAAGCCGCCCGCGCCCTCCTGGTGGTAGCCATCGTCTTGGCCGTCCTGGGTTTACTGGTGGCCATCGTGGGCGCCCAGTGCACCCGCTGCGTGGAGGATGAGAGCACCAAAGCCAAGATCACCATCGTCTCCGGCGTCATCTTCCTCCTCTCCGGCGTCATGACCCTCATCCCCGTCTCCTGGTCGGCCAACACCATCATCCGGGATTTCTACAACCCGCTGGTGCTCGACGCGCAGAAGCGGGAGCTGGGCACCTCGCTCTACGTGGGCTGGGCGGCCTCCGCCCTCCTGCTGCTGGGGGGGGCCCTGCTCTGCTGCTCCTGCCCCCCCAAAGACGACAGGTACCCCACCGGCAAGGTGGCCTACTCCGCCCCGCGCTCCGCCGTCACCAGCTACGACAAGAGGAACTATGTCTGAGCTCCCCTGGGACCCCCCGGCACCCCCCCAACATCCCACCCAACCCCACCCCCACCCCCCGGGACCCTCATCACCCTTCATGGGGACCGGGGACTGCGGCACCAGGGCGGGGGGGGGGGGGGGCGCAAAGGAGGGGACGGGGACGGCCGCGAGGTCAGGGCCGGGCTGTGTAAATAGAGACAGTTTCGGTTAAACAAGAGGCAGTTTCGGGTCGGCGGGAGAAAGAGGCGCCCGGCGTGCCCCTGCCTGCGCTGATGGGACAGGATGGGGACGGGGATGGGGACGGTGGCCCCCCCCCAGTGTCGTGTGTCCCCCCTCCATCGACAGCAGCCGGGCACCATCTGTCCCTGTTACGCGTGGTCTGTACCGGTTACATTTGACAATAAAAGTGTCCTGTTTTTAGCCCGAGTATCCTTGGGGGGGGGGGGGGGGCAGGATCCCACCGGGTACCGGGAGGGGGGGCCGGGGGCTACAGCCCCCCTCAAGGAGCTACCCCACACCCTCTGCTACAGCAGCACCGGATTTGGGGAGGGGGATCTCACGCTGCAGCCCCTCTTCCCCACCCCCGCTGCCGGGGGTCTCTGCTCGGGGAGGGCCGGTCGCCCCCCCCCGCCCATTGGGGGGCAGCTCTCTGGCAGCCGTCGCAGCAGAAGGCAGCGGAGCAGCCACCGAAATCCGGCAGCGGCACTCCCTGCCTGCCCGGTCCAAAGTCTGGCTCCGCCGAGGGGAACACGGGGCGCTCCCACCGCCCCCAACCCCCCCCCGAGCAGCGGCTGGGGCGAGGCCGCCTTGCACAACCGCTCCCGCCGCCGCCCCGGCACGGCCATGGCAGCGGCCTTCGCCGCCACGCTCCAGCGGGCAGGGACAAAGCGGGGGGAGCTGCTGCAGGTGCGCGGCCCGATCCTGCGCCGCTCGCGGCCGAGCAGGCAGCGGGGCCGAGCGGGCTCCCGGGCTGCCTGCACCCCCATTCCCCGGGGCTGCCTGCACCGCCCCCTCCCCGGGGCTGCCTGCACCGCCCCCTCCCCGGGGCTGCCTGCACGGCGGCTCGCAGCGGTTTCCGGGAACCCGCTGCTGGCGGGAGCGGGAGGTTTCGTTGCCCTCGGCCCACCCGCAGGCAGGAGCAGGCAGCGGAACCCGCCCGGCCCCCGGCGCTTTGTCCGGGCCGAGCACGCGCTGCCCCGCTCGCAGGCGGGGGATCTGCCCGGTTCGGATCCCCCCGGGCCCCGCCTCGCCCCGCTGCCCGCAGGCAGCCGCGATAAGGATCGGCAGCGCAGCGGCAGGGCGCTCCTGCCCGGCACCGGCTCTGCCCGGCCCGGGGCTCCGCCTGGCACCGGCCGGGCTCGGGGTTGGGGGGGGGTGGGGGGGGTGGGATGGCACACGGGGACGCGGCTCCGTTCCCGCGGTGACCTTGCGGCGCGGAGTCTGGCAGCGCAGGCAGCGCCCAGCGGGGCCGGGGCCGCCCTCCCGCCGCCAGGGGGCGCCAGACGCCGGCAGCGGGGCCGGGGCGGGGCCGCCCGCGCGCGCGCTGCGTCCCGCCCCCCCCCCCCCGCGCGCCGCCGCTGCCGCCGCCGCCGCCGCCATGATGCTCCGCCGGTTGCCCCGCGCCCGCGCCCCCGCCCCGCCAGGGCGGCTGCGCCCCGGCCCGCCGCCCGCCCCCGCCCGCTCGGTGGTGACGTAAGGGCCCGGCCGCGCGCGGGGCGGGGGCGGCGGGGGCGGGAGGGGTCCCGGGAGGAGGAGCGGGTCCGTTTCCGGGGGTTGGGCCCCGCCCCCCGGCGGTAACCCCGCCCCCCGGGGCTGGGCTCGCCCGTGCGGCCGAGACGCCGGCCCCACCCCCTTGCCCTGGTCCCGCCCCTTCACCCTGGCCCCGCCCACGGCCCCGCCCCCACTCTGACCCTGCTCCGTTGCCCTGACTACGCCCACATCCCCGCCCCCTTTGCCCTAGCCCCGCCCCTCTCCCGACAGAGCGGTGCCGCTGGCCCACGTGGAGTTGGGGGGTCGCGGGGACCGGCCGCCCCTGGTGCTGCTCCACGGGCTCTTCGGTAGCCACGGCAACTTCCAGACGGTGGCCAAAGCGCTGGTGCGCCGCGGCAGCGGCAAGGTGAGGCCCTGGGTTTGGGGGTCACGGGCGGGCAGTGGCTGGGGCCGGGGTGACACGGAGCCCCTGCCCAGGCAGGTGCTGACACTGGACGCCCGGAATCATGGCAGCAGCCCCCACAGCCCGCTGATGACCTACGAAGCGATGAGCCTGGATGTGCAGCACCTCCTGACCCGCCTGGGCATCACCAAGTGCATCCTCCTGGGACACAGCATGGGGGGCAAGACGGCCATGACACTGGCCTTGCAGCGGGTCGGCAGCCGCAGGGCTCCCGGGGCTGGCGGGGGAGGCTCCTAAGGGTGGGAGGCTGGAGGATCTGGGATTGTTTAGTCTGGAGAAGAGGAGGCTGAGGGGAGACTTCATGGCCCTCTCCAACTCCCTGAAAGGAGGGTGCAGAGAGGGGGGAGGAGTCTCTTGAGCCAAGGACCCAGCGCCAGGACAAGAGGGAATGGCCTCAAGCTGCGCCAGGGCAGGGTCAGACTGGCTCTTAGGAAGTATTTCTTTGCAGAAGGGGTTGTTGGGCGTTGGAATGGGCTGCCCAGGGCAGGGGGGGAGTCCCCATCCCTGGAGGGGTTGAAGAGTCGGGTTGACCCAGCGCTGAGGGATCTGGTGGAGTTGGGAACAGTCAGGGTGAGGTTCGTGGTTGGACTGGAGGAGCTTCAAGGGCTTTTCCAACCCAGATGGTTCTGGCATTCTGAGGAAGAGGGGGGGCACCAGTGGGGGTTGTTCACTGGTGCCAGCCTTGCCCACAGCCCCGTAGGGGGTTTTCTCTGTCATGGGGGTGCTGTCCTGCTCAGAGCTGTAAGCCAAGCTGCGGGAGCAGGAGCTGGTCTCTGCCCACCAGCCCACACTCTGCCCTGTCCCTCCAGCACTGATTGCAAGGGAGCTTGGAGATCTCCCGTGCCAGGGCACAGGGACTCGGGGAAGGGCTTCTGGAGTTCTCTGCTGAGGCAAGAGGGAGCTAAAAGCCCCCAGGGCGTCTGGGTGGGAGCAGAGCCCCTGGCCTGGTCTTGCTGGGGAGATCTGGGCTGGCATCCATCTGCCCTGCTTCTGCCCCCAGCCAGACCTGGTGGAGCGCCTCATCTCCGTAGACATTAGTCCTGTCTCAACCGCACCCGTCTCCGAATTCTCTGCTTACATCTCTGCCATGAAGTCGGTGAAGATCCCGGACGGCCTGTCCCGCTCTGCGGCCCGCCAGCTGGCTGATGATCAGCTGCGTCCGGTGGTCCAGGTAGGAAATCCTGCTCCTTCGATGGGGTTTCCACTCCCAGCCTGTCCCTGGGACTGGGGCACAGAGCTTTTGGGCCTCGAGACTTTTTCCACCCCTTCTCACTCGCTGCTGTCGTGGGCAGCTGGAGGACGTTTCACCGGGGCTGCAGGGGCGATGGGGAATGTGACGGCATGGGAGAGTGGCAGAAGGGGGTGGAGGGGAGGATGGAGGGTGCTGGGACATCTTGAGGGCTTATTGCTCTTACTGAAGAGCGTATGATCCCCTTTTGTGGCAGCTCCCACAGCTGAGACAGTTCCTCCTCACCAACCTGGTGGAGGTGGAGGGCCACTACCTCTGGCGGGTGAACCTGGAGGCTATTTCCCACCACTTGGCAGATATCATGGACTTCCCTGTCTTCCACAAGCCGTATCCTGGCCCTGCACTCTTCTTGGGAGGATCCAAGTCGCCCTATATCAGGTGGGACTGGAGAGAAGCGGTTCAAAGTCTGTGGATTGACTCCTTGTGCTCTTCTGCGGCTGCCCAGAGTGGGAGGAAGCCCCTGAGATGGGGAAGGTCCTGGAGGGAGCTCTGTCCCTCCAGCAGCCCGTGACACCAGCATGCTGCAGAGTGAGGGGGAACTTGGGGGCAGCACTGGGCTTTCCCATCAGGGAAGGGGACATGATCAGACCTGGGATCCTCCACTACCTGGGGAGGGTGAGGAAAGGCACCTGGGTGGACCTTTGACCATGCTTCCCATGGTGTGTTCACTTCTCCTGCAGCTCCAAAGACTACCCGGAGATCCAGCGCCTCTTCCCCAAGGCAGACGTCCAGTACATCGAAGGTGCAGGCCACATAGTCCATCAGGATAAATTTGAAGAATTCATCACTGCTGTCCTCAATTTCCTGCCACCACCATAGCCTGGGGATCAGGGTTTCTGCCAGCACCGCGTGGGACCTGAGGAGCTCCAGGCAGTGACGTGGAGCTCTGTGAGAAGGGGCTCGGCCTGGACTGGCTGCCCACTTTGCAGTTTGATCCTGGCTGCAAGGCCTTCTCCCACCCCAGGTCGCCTGGAGCAGAGCGGAGAGGCTCCTCCATCCCGCTGAGCTCTCCTGCCACCTCACAGGGTCGCAGGGTGGCACCGGCCCAGGACGCTGCCCTTCCTGTGCAGCCTGTCCTGCCTGCGCTGGAGTGTCTCGGGTGCTGGGAGGGGGCAGGACAGCCCTCTCACTTTTCTGCTGCCAGACCACCTGGTTGTGGGTCTGGCTCTGACTTTGCAGAACGCGCAATAAAGCTGAATCCATGCCAAGGCAGAAAATGGTTTGGATGTGGCCGTGGAGGACAGGGAGGGCAGCGGTGGGCACAGGAAGGGGCAGTTGTTTAGCAGCGGGGCTGCTGGTGGAAGGCAACAACTGGGCTGGGTCCGTAAGGCACTGAGCTGCAGGAGCAGTGAGCGTAAGACCGGTTTGAGGATCTTTCTTGGCTCCCCGGGGGAACTGTGTCCTTCCTCCACTGCAGGGGCAGCGAGAGGATCGGGGAGTGGGGGAGGCTGCCTCCTGAGCAAGGAGATGCTACAGGCCTGCAAGGGGGGGGGCATGGAAATCCCCTGGAGGCGGGCATCCCCTCCTCCCTGAGCTCCTTCCGATTTCTCACCTCCCACCTACTCTGTCCCCCGAGAAGGCAACGTAGCAGCAGCTGCTGCCGGCTGTAACAACCATCCACCCACCGCAGGCTAAAGGCAGAGGAGCGGTGCCGTCTGCTGTGAAAATCCCTTTACTAGACAATGGGTAAAGCCAGAGACAGGGCAGAAGCAGCTCTGAGGGTGACGGATCATCTCTGTCTCAACTGGGGACAGGCTCTGTCTGGGACAGTTAAAGAGAGACACTAACCAGCTTTGCATTTGGTGCTCCAAAGCCAGGGGTCTGCTGTTCCCTGGGAAGTTTGCTCAGTTTGGGGTTGTCTGGAGGCCACAAAAGGAAGGGAGGACAGGAGAGCAAGGACTATTTTATTCCAGGTCTGTTTGTAATTGCCTAGCAGAGGGGGCACAAGTAGCTGGTTTGGAGGTTCAGTTTCTGCGGAGCTGTTCTTGGATTTTCCTCTTGTCCTTTCCTTTTCTGAAGAAGTGCATCTGTGTGAAGCAGGGCTGAGTTTACCTTTGAGCTTGAGCTTTCTGCTGTGTTACTCCCAAATTCAAACACTTCTGCTGTCCATGTTTTTCATCTGTGAAGAACATTAGACCGAGAAGCTCCTGAGACACAGGCTACTGAAACGAGTTCCCCGAGCGCCTGTCTCTCCTACAGCCAGGCGGGAGATGGGGATGGAGTCAGGCCAGTGCCCGGCCCTGGCTACCAGCACACAAGTCCTTTGGATATCCTGCCCGAGCCGCGAGGTCTGGAGCCCAGGAGCGATGGGGAATTTCTCCACGCTCCTCCCCACTGGCCAGGTACCAGGTTTGGGGCACAGCCAAAAGGCTGCTGCAGAGGTGCGAGGTGAAGAGACTTACCCCAGGCAGGAGATCAATGGCCTGGGAAGAGGTAGAACTTCCTGAGCATCGTAGTCCGTTCTTGTGCTGGCAACTGCTGAGGGAATTTTCCAAAGGAATATTGGACCTGGGGTGAGAGAGACAGCAGGGAGAAATGAGAGCAGCTCCTTTCCCAGCGTGGGAGGGGCGCAGGGAGTTGGGAGGCATCCCCAGGGGTATCCCCAGGCATGTGTCTGATGACACGCCGGGCTTGTGCGTGCCTACAGCGTGGCAGGGTGCTGGTGCCTCCAGAGATCCAGCTGACTTCCCAGGCCAAACCAGACCCCTTTTTGACAGAGCTCCCGAGGGGCCTGCTGAGAAATGGCCTGCCCTGGCCCGAGCTCTGCTCTGAGCAGTATTTCTGACCACTGGCACGACTGCATCTGCCGGCACACCTGCAGTTAGCTACAAAGCCTCACCTTTCGGAAAATCTCCTGTAAGTTGCTGTTACAGGCGTGGTTTCGAAACTGCTCTATCAGGCGCTGGATGAAAAGGCAGCCTGTTACTGGGCTTCTCCAGGAGACAGTATCTGGGGAGACAGAAGATGCCACCGAGTATGATTTCACTGGTGTCCCTCACTGCAACAGTGATTAACGCTGGGTGCTGAAGCAGGAGACAGGCACCTTCTCTGAGATCATTTGTTTGGCCCACCCAACCCACAGCACGGGAGGAGAGGGCATCCCAGGGAAGACAGAAGTGACATGAATATTTTCTTTAATCCTCTGTGCTCTCCCATGCTCTCAGGCGTGCCAGCTGCCAAGCTGGCACGGCCCAGAGCCATCTGTGACCCAGCAGGAGAAGACAATCTCCCTCGGCCAGCCACTGTGGCGAGATAAATCGGCTGGGGAAGGAATGCTGGTGGGGAGGGCTGGAGCCAGGGCCAGGGAAGGCAGCCAGGCAGAGGCACAAAGCTCTGGCCCTGCTGCTGCTAAGAGGGATCTGTGGGTGTCCTGGAGCAGCCTTGTACTCTGGCATCAGGGGACACTGCCTTCTCCAGAGGCTGTTGGAGCAATGCCCAAGCAGTCACCGGATGGAGGGGACCCCTGGCAACCCACCCCGAGGAGGAGGAGGAGTGGAGGAGACCCACAGTGTCACAAATGGGAATCCTGTCCCCCTCACCTGCCCTCGGGCAGGACAACTGTCTCTAGGAACTGCTTACCAGGCGTGGAGGAATGTAAAGTGGCAAAATCACTCTCCAGGTGGACTTCACAGATTGCATCATTTTCCAGCCCTTCAGGGATCGTGTGAGCTGAGCTGGGAGCAGGCAAGGCAGGCTCTGCGGAGTCACGCACCAACACGGACCCTATGTTGCCTAGGAAGGCAGGGCCGGCCATCAGCAATGACAGGGTGTCCCGTCCCCAGCCTGTGCCCGGGGCTCACGTGCCCTGGGAGAGCCTGGCCGGCTTGCTCGCCTCGCAGGCACCTGGTAGTGGGGACTCACCTCCACGGCAGGACTGGATAATGACCACTTTGGGTTTGCCCAGCAGCGCCTGGCAGTGCTTGTTGTTGAATCTGTTGTAGATGGTGTCGAAGGAAAGGATGTCTGTGGTCTTGTCTCTGCTCTTGGTCCCGCACAGCCCAGCCCTGACCCCGTGGGACATGAAGACCAGGAAGGTGCTGTCAGAAGTCCAGTGCTCTTTGTGATTGGCAAAATCCTTCATGACTGTAGCCATTTCCTACAAACCAGCATAAGGAAGGAACATCAGCCACCTGTGACCAGCTGTGTGGAGACCCAGCCACCAACCACTGTGGACAGAGGTGTCCCCGCGGTGCCTGAGCCCCCCATCACCAACACATGCAAGTAGGGTCTGTCCCAGGGCCGGTGGCAGCTGCTTTGTGCGGTAGTTTACCTGGGAAGTTAAGTTGCAATGGAATTCCACCACGTAGCCCAGCCCTTCCAGCAGCTTTGTCATCCCCTCCACGTCCACTTCAGCCCCATTCCGCCGGCTCAGGTGCTCAAACTCAGTGTTGCAGATGAGCAGGGCCCTACGGGTTCGTGTCTCCCGTGGTAGATGGATGGGATAAATCTGTGAGGACAGAGGGAGGCAGCGCTCAGCAGTGCATGAGTGCAGGGGGCTTTTCTTGGGAGGCAGCTAATAGCAGAGAAGGCCCACAGGTGCAGCAACCATATCTCCCTGTCCCTGGGGCATCTCCCCACATCTCCTGCCCTGCTCCCAGGTCAGCGAGGACTCTGCCTTGCCTCGGCAAGCCCCTGCCAGCTCTGATGGGGTGGCCCGCTCCAGCCCTCCTGTCATCTCTGCCTGCAGCACCTGGTCTCCCTCTGTGTCCCTGATGTGCTGGTACTCGCTCAGGGAGCACTGCCGGATCCACTCCTGGCCCCGGATGCTGACAGGGGGCCCAGAGGGAGCTTCAGTGTCGGCGGAGGCCAGCTGCTCACCGGGGGGCCCTGCAAGCAGAAAGCCCCACAGTTACACTGGGAAGCACCTGCAGCAAGAGGGGACTGTTGCAGGGCACGGGCAGGGGAGCGAAGCTGAGCTCTGCCCTTGGGGGTCCCTATTCAGCCCCACAGGGCATGGCCACCCCTGAGAGCCCTGTGGTCGCTGCATGGCAAGGGGGACTCAGTGCCACAGAGCAGTGACACCGGGGACACCCAACTGCCCCTTGTCTTCAGGCCTTGGACACTCACCAGGGCCAGGCCCCCCTCCAGCCTCCCACCGGAGGAACCGCGAGCCCCGGCATGGCCGGGGACAGACCACAGCCCCACATCTCTCACCAGAGTTAGCGGCCAGACCCAGCTGCTCCGCCAAGGTGCCATCACGGTTCCTGAGGCTGACGATGAAGATCTGGCTGGCCTTGGCACCCTTCAGGCGCACACTGTCGATGAGGCAGCGGGCCTTGTCAGCGCGCACTGTGTATCCATCCTGCACCTCGTCCACCTCCTCGAGGTTCAGCACCCCTTGGGCGAGCAGGTCATCCAGCAGCCCAGAGATCACCGGCTTTCTCACACGCTCCACAAAGCCTGTCCGCACATTCAGGAGCAGCTTGTCTGCAGGGCAGAATCACAGAATCACAGAATCATTCAGGTTGGAAAAGCCCCTCGGGATCATCGAGTCCAACCCTCAGCCCGACTCTACAAAGTTCTCCCCTACCCCACATCCCCCCACAGCTCATCCAAATGACCCTTAAACACACCCAGGGGTGGGGACTCCACCCCCTCCCTGGGCAGCCTATTCCACTCTCTGACCACTCTTGCTGTGAAAAAGATTTTCCTCATGTCCAGCCTAAACCTCCCCTGTTGCAGTTTAAAGCCGTTCCCTCTTGTTCTGTCACTAATTCCCTGTGAGAAGAGACCAGCACCAACCTCTCTACAATGTCCTTTCAGGGAGCTGTAGAGTGATGAGGTCTCCCCTCACCTTCTCCTCCTCACACTGAACAGTCCCAGCTCCTTCAATCTCTCCTCACAGGATTTATTCTCCAGGCCCTTCCCCAGCTCGTTGCCCTCCTCTGCCCTCGCTCCAGCACCTCGAGATCTCTCTCGTATTGAGGTCCCATCAGTGCCCGGAGCCTCCATGCCATGGCTCCTGCTGCCCCACCTCCCACTCCGGGTGCTTCCTCTTCCTCACCTCCTCCCCTGGGTGCTGATCCCTTCCCCATCACCCCTCTAGCTGCTGCCTCTGCCCCATCACCTGCCCTGGGTGCTCTCCCCTTCCCTACTGCCCCACCCAGATGCCGATCCCTCCCCCACCCTCCATCCTGGTTGCTCCCCCTCCTTCATTGCCCACCCTGGGGGCTTCCCCTGACACACCCATTTCCCCCTTTTCCCACACACCCACAGAAAGTGCCCCAGGGGACGCATTTCCAAGGAGCAGGGCCCCAGTTACTCAGGGATGCAGCGTCCCGGGCCTCAGCCCGCATGCTGTGCTGTGTCCATGTGCACCGGGCCGGCCGGGCAGGCAGGACCCAGGCAGGATGCGGGCAGGACCCAGGCAGGCCCCTGACCAGGACCCAGGCAGGCTCCCGACCCACCACCAAGCCCCAGCACCGTTGTACTCACCCGCCATCGACCTTCAGACTCCGGTCTGCCAAAGCAGCCGCGAAGGCTGTTTCTGCTCTGAAGGGAAAACGAAAGCAAATTTTTGTACCGCTTCCTGTATCCGCACTCGGGCCTCCCTGCTGGGACATTGCCATACCCCACCCCAGTGCCCGCGACCACCTATAGCCCGATCACCTATAGCCCAGCGTGTGCCTGTGAGCCCACCAAGCCTGGGGCCAGAGCCCCTACGCCCTTTGCAGCCATGCTTGGATTTCCTCCTGGGGTGCTCAGCACAATCCCGTGACACTGGGGAATTACTGGGGCTCCAGCACCACAAAATCCAGCACTGGCGGGGCGAGGAGAAGGTTCCCAGCCTTCCTGCACCTCTCAGAGCCAGGCACGGGGCAGCTCTGCTCCCAGCTCACAGCCCAGGGCCAAGCAGAGGTGGCTGTGCTCTGCCAAGGACTGACATAAGCCGGCAGTGTGCCCAGGTGGCCAAGAAAGCCAACGGCATCCTGGCTTGTATCAGCAATAGTGTGATCAGCAGAAGAAGGGAGGTGATAGTCCCCCTGTGCTCTGCACTGGTGAGGCCACACCTGGAGTGTTGTGTCCAGTTTTGGGCACCTCAATACGAGAGAGATCTCGAGGGGCTGGAGCGAGGGCAGAGGAGGGCAACGAGCTGGGGAAGGGCCTGGAGAATAAATCCTGTGAGGAGCGACTGAAGGAGCTGGGACTGTTCAGTGTGAGGAGGAGAAGGCTGAGGGGAGACCTCATCACTCTCTACAGCTCCCTGAAAGGACATTGTAGAGAGGTTGGTGCTGGTCTCTTCTCACAGGGGATTAGTGACAGAACAAGAGGGAACGGCTTTAAACTGCAACAGGGGAGGTTTAGGTTGGACATGAGGAAAAAAATGTTTCCCAGACAGAGTGGTCAGAGAGTGGAATAGGCTGCCCAGGGAGGGGGTGGAGTCCCCACCCCTGGAGGTGTTTAAGGGCCGTTTGGATGAGCTGTGGGGGGATGTGGGGTAGGGGAGAACTTTGTAGAGTCGGGCTGAGGGTTGGACTCGATGATCCCGAGGGTCTTTTCCAATCTGAACGATTCTGTGAAACCCAGGGACGAGCGGTGGGGAAAAGGGACATCCCGCGCTCCGCGGGGCAGAGGCAGCGGCTGGCTGTGAGCGCAGGAAGGCTGAGCGGGGTGATGACACCGGGAGGCCCTTCAGATATTTGTACCGTCCCAAAGCTTCCGCAGGGGAGGCCAGGCCACACCGCAGCCCGGGGTGCCCCAGCCCTGAGCCAAGCCCCCAGCGCCATCCCGCCCTGGCCACGACACCGCTCGTGGGAGGCGGCGCTGCCCCGGGGCCCGCCCGCCCCACGGCCCTCAGCGGGCGGGTGCTGCCTGCGGAGGATGACGGTGTGGGCACGGCCCCCCCGGTGCTGTTGGGGGGGATGAGGGGGTGCGCTGCCCCCAGGGCCGCCCCCCTCCCACGGGCCCCACCGCGGCCGGTTCCGCGCTGCCGGCGGGCGGGGAGGGGGGGGCTGTGGAGGGGCCTGGGCACCGGCCGGTCACGTGAGGGAGCGCCCCCCCGTTATTTCCGCCCGCCCGCGACGCCCCAGGGACCGCCCGCCCTTTTCTGCGGGGAAAGGTTACGCGGCCGCAGATTGGCTGCGGCGGGACGCGCTGTGATTTCTTATTGGGCGCCGCATGCCGGTTCCCGCCCCCCGCCGGGCGCCGCGCCGGGTCACGGGATAGGCTTGCGGGCGAGGAGAAGGGCGGGCTCTGACCGCCGGTGGTGCTGGGCGGGGACGCGTTCGCTCTGTTCATTGGCTGGCGGTGCCGGCGGCGCCGGGCGCTGATTGGCTGCGCCGCGCGGGTCGGTGGGGGGGGGGCAGGGTGGGGAGCTGCACGCGGCAGAGGCGGGAGCGGCGCGGTCGGAGCCAGGTGAGACCCCGCCGGTTCCCCCCTCCCCTCCCGCCGCCCCGCGAGCCCTGAGCGCGGCCTCTGCTTCCGGCCCGGCTCTGCCCGGGCCCCTCGGCGCTCCTCAGTCTTCTCCCCGTCTCCCGGCCGGGCCCCGCTCCTCCTCCTTTCTCCGTCTCCTCCTCCTCCTCCTCCCCGCCGCCGCCGCCCGGTGAGCGGGGCCTCTCCGGGCCTGTCTGTGAGGGGCGGCTGCCGGCCCGGTGGCGGCAGCGCTGAGACGGCGGTGGTGGGCCCGCGGCCCGGTCCCGGTGGGATGGGCGCTGGTGGCGGGCCCGGGCCAGCCTGCGCTGCTGCCCGCCGCGGCGCGGGGTGGCCGGTGGCTGCGGGGGGCGGCCCCGAGATGCCACCGTCGGGTAGAGGCTGGTTTACGTTAAGAAGGAAGGAGACGCGGGGCTTCCGCCGGTCAGGCCCGGGGCGGAGGTAGCCAGCTCGCTGCCGGCCCTGCCGCTCGGTCCGGCGGCTCTGCAGAGCCTCCGCCCCGTTGTACCGGGAGCGGCGGCCCTTTCCTAACCCCGCGGCGGCAGCGGGCGGCCCGCAGCCGCGGTGAGGCGTGCGGGAGACCTCGGCAGCGGGCCCGCCGCCCTCCTGCCAAGGGCCATGGAGATCCCCCCTGGAGGCTCTTCGCGGGTGGGGGATCCCCGCACCGGCCGTGGTAACGGCGGGGAGCTGGTTAATCTGCCGGAGACTCCGATCACCCTGCAGCCCGCTTGGGGGGGGGGGGGGGGGGGGCGTTTGCCCGGTGCCTCCTGCCCCCCGTTGCTGTTTTTTGGAGAAGGTGCCTCCCCTCCGTGTTGGGTAGAAGCCGGTGAAGCTTTCTGTGCTGGTTTGACACTGCTGGTGGCTGGAGTTTGTGTGGAGACAGTGTTGTTGCAGGTTTGACACATACTGAACAAAAAAAACCCTCAAACAGCTACGTGTTGTAAACATAGGTTTCCCTAAAGCACTTGATATGATGCCTTTGGGTTTTGCAGCTGAATTAGCTGAAGGGGGATGAGCTCAAAGTAACCTGTGTTAAATTAGTGGCTCCTGGAACACTGGGGACATTATGTTAATGGTCTCATAAGGATCCTACTGCTGGTTTTGTCAATGACCTGAAGAAAGTTTGCAGCTAAAAACTGTTGAAGTGCACAAGTGACTCGGAGCGCTGAGTGGAAAATAAGAGATGAGGATCCGATACAGTGGTCTGGCTAGTTTGGCACTGTGCTTTTGGCAAGGCCGCACTATTACCAGAGGAAGCAAACTGTTCAGGAATAGTCAGAGAAACAAGGGAGGAAGGAGTGAGGTCTGTCCTAGGAAGCAGTAATTTCTGCCTGGGTTCACGAACACGTTGAACACGGACAGCAGGGCTGGAGGCAGCAGGAGAAGGTGGCCTCTGTGGAGGAGGAGGAGGAGGAGGGGGGGATGCCTGAGCTCAGCTCCCACACTGGTGCAAACACTTGAGCGCTGCTACAGCCGGGTTTGGTGGCTCTGTGTGGTGTGAAGGCTGGTGGAAAGCTGGGCAGAGTTCAGAGACGATGCGTGATGGTGGGATTAAAGGTGAAAAAAAAGCTGCCATGCGGTGATGAGAGCTCCATCTGCTTCATGCAACGACAAAATTTGGTCAGTCTGTGTGTACTTGTGGAAGACAGAAGCTGGTCTGTGGGAATTCAGTATGGCTGGTGGTGGTATATAAGTGAGTACATGGAAACCAAAGCATGTATTTGTTAGTGACAGAGAATCAAGCATGAGAACAAACTTCCCAAAGTCAGTGATGACTTTGTGTTTGCTGGCACCTTTTACAACAAGCCTCAATGCTTTTTTTAATAAAAGCAATGGCAAGTATTGCAGCTCAGCTAACAGCCTGGGAAGTTTTGTGGTCTGCTCTGCTGGGGAGTTTGCAAGGTGGCCATAATGTCTTTCAGGGTGTTTGCTGGAAGATGAATAAGTAAAACTGAGATGAAGACTGGGAAATAATTTTTAAAGTTTTACTTATTAATTTCTAGGAACATCTGGTTTCCAGTTTCCTTTGCTGCGTTTGCAGGAGTCTGTTTACACTGGCAGTGACAGTTATTTGACTTTTCTGAAAGAGCCTGAACAGGGAAATTTCCTCAGATGTATCATTGCTGTTAGTTTTGTGGCAATGTCCAGCCTTTTGTCTTGCTGACAGTGTCACTTAGCTGTCAGATTCGTCTGTAGCAAGCTAAAAGGAAAAAAAAAAAAAAAATCAAGGGACGCTTTAGGGCTAGATCTTACCACGATACGGAGGCTTTGGAGCATGCCGCTGCGCCAGCTTTTATTGTTATCTCGATCTACCAAAATATGCAGTGGCTTGCTTTTGTTTTTTGTTCACGTGGGGCTTTTCAAAGTCGCCCTTGTCCCAGCTCTGGTGGGAGCCGAGGGGATGATGTGTGCAGCGACTTCCCTCTCCTGGTGGCCTGCATCTTGCTGAGCTTTGCTCACCTGAGGGCAGGCACCAGACCTGGATGGCTCTTGTCCACCCTGTTTGTGAGGATTGCTCTGGGAGCTGGGCCTTCTCCTGCAAGAGACATTGCTTTAGTCTGTGCTGTTTGAGACAGAGCTATTTCCACTCCTATTCTGTATCCTCAGCTCATCTTTAGAGGCTGCTGTCATCTGGGGGAGAGAGTTGTTCTCAGTAATAAATTGGTAAGTGAAAAAAGTTAAAGAGACTAGAGAGAAAATGAGACTGTTTCTCAGGGGTGCGTGTGGTTGCATTGAGAGTGTGTGCAGTTGCGTTAGAAATGACTGAGCATTGTTTTACAAGAAAATCAGGCAGTATAATCTAACCCAGATTATTTTTATCAGGGAGAAAGGTGAACAGGAATAAAAAAAAAAAAATCTGTGCTGCATACTTGTACATGACGCTCAACTTCCCAGGACAGGAATGGGAATGTTCCCCGAGGAACTAGCAGGCAATTATGAAAGTTCATACCTTTCTCTTCCATCCTCGCTTGCCCACCCTTCAAGGTAGCTCCAGCCAGCCAGTTTTCTGCTTGTTGGCGTGTTTCTGGATTTCAATGCGGGCCCTTATCGTGAGACTCTCCTCTATCACTGCTTGCAGGAAAATGTCAACATTTGCAGAACTAGATCAGAGCCCTTTTTGGATAACGATTAATGGAGAAGACTACTCTTTAAAAAATTATTTTGCTCTTAACAAATTAGCGTAACGGATTAATCCCTGTTCATAATCCCTGGCTCGCTCTCCAGGAGGATGCCTGCGCTGTTACGGAGCAGGGAGGAATTTTGCCTGAGCGCTCTGAGCGCGCTCCTCTCTGATATAATTGCTTCCCTTCTGTTCCTCCCTAGCAGTCCTGTGGAGACTGTGCAGTTACTCGTGCTCTCGACAGCCCGAAAGGATAGGATTTCCCTTAGGAGGGATCAGATGATTAGCTTATAAATAGTAAATGCCTGTTCAGGCCTACTTTCGAGTGCATGTTGTTTGGTTGCTGTCTTGCTCTCTGCCTTTGCAACAAGTACAACCGCATCTGCTCCTTGGGGCCCAGAACCAAATCCAAGGAAATTGGGCATAATTTCTGTCAGAGATGATGAATTTCTGTGAGGACGGAAGCTGCCCTGGTGCGAGGTGCTTCAGCTTTGCAGCCAGAGCTTTAGGCGTTGTGATTGATTTGAAAGGCTCCGGCAGCAGCAATGCACTGTGTTGCTGTGTACTCCGGGGTGGTGCCTGGTTCCTTGCCTGCACAGGAAAATCGTCTCTTTTAACTGGGAACGTGAACTGAAATGAAACTGAAACACATCCAGTGGTTGAATCCCGTTTGAAATGAGCCCATTTTCCTGCCAGAGAGAATGTGCTGGTACCGGGGAGCTCTTCTCTCTAAGCTTGAACTCCTGGAGTCCTTTTTGGGCTGCACACACACATCCCCCTTAACCTGCCACCTATTTCCCTCTGGCTTTGCTTCATTTATCTCCGGTCTTGGCCACTCTGACAGCTGCTGCGAGGGTTTGATGCATGTGGAGGTTTAGGGTCTATCGAGACACCGTCCGACACAGCTCCCCGCTGTGTTTGTGCTCAGCCTTCCTCCCGCTGAGGTTTTGGCGTGGAGCCTCCAGTCAGTGCTGTACCTGGGTTTGCCTCTGAGCTGGAGTTGCTCCTTCCCCTTTTCCAGGGTGCTTCGCTGGGGATGGGGATCAAATTGTGGGAATAGTTTTGCATGGGATTTGTTTTGCAGCATCTTCCTGCAGACCTGAGCGATCTGTGTATGGTAGATTTGAAAGCAGCGTGTTGGCTTTCCTAAGGGAGGTAGCATTAATGGGATATAGCAACAACAAAACTAAACAGATGGTTCCTGCTCTTAGCAGTAATGCTTTGTTACTTATTATTTTGACTCTGTTGCTCTTTCTCAGTCGAGAGATGCCCTCAAACTTCTTATTCAGGAGGGAGAAGCCTGCCCAGGGCCTATCCCGAGAGAGGAGAGTTACATGTCTGTATATTCTGTTTCAACACATATCAAGTTACTGGCCTCAGAGGCTTCCTTTTATGCTGTGTGCGTTTGTAGGTGCCTTATTCCTTTTAGTCTCTGATTGAGAGCAATACCAATTTTCCTTCCCTCGTGGATCATATTGCTTATCTTCTAGGTGGAGTGTTTGCTCAACAGCATGTTTGATACAGCTGATCTCATGCACTATAAACCCCGTGAAGGTCAGCTGTCCTGGGCATGCACAATAGAGTTTTGCTTTTGCCAATATTTATTTTCCTGGGGGAAAGAAATATTGCACTGTCTCTCGCAAGGGTGCGGATCTGGTCGCACTGCGGAGGACGGGCAGGGCATTCACAGGAGGGATGGCAACGAGGACTGAGATTTTACCTAAGCCTCGGAAATGGTGTTAGCTAGGAATAAAGTGGATGGCACTGTTCTGATGGCAAAGTCCAGGCTATATGTTGAGCACCTCTGTCTGAGGCCTAGCAAGAAGCCAAATCTGGTGACTTTTGCTGAGGCTGCTAACTGTCAGCTCCACCCCTCTTTGGAGGAGTCTGTCCTGGCAGCAGAGACATAGGTAGACACAGCTCACAACTTATCTGCTTGAGGGCAAAGTCTTGTATCTGAACTTAAGCCCACATTTGTGGCAGGGTGTTCTCTAGAGTTCAGCTTTCTTCCATTTCATAGCTCAGACAGCGCTGACTGGAAAGCAGAGTCGTTGTTCCTCTTCCAACCTGACCAGTTCTTCATTGCAAAATGGAATTGTGGAATTGTTCTCTCTGGCAGAACGTGCTTGGACATGGTACTGCTTGTGAGTGACAGCTTTATGGTAAGGACCCTCAAAGCATTTCTACTTTACAGTCAGTTCAATTGCTTAGACTCTGCCAGTCTTTCTGTGATGGTCTCTGTTGAAACTGAGGACTGCTCCAAGCAAGGGGTGCAGTTTGCATTGTTCCTTCTGGAAGCTTTAGAGGGTTTTGTTGTTTTGTTTTATTCTAGAAACTTGTTGAAGTAGCCAGCTTCTCTGAGTGGATGAGTGCCTTGTGGCAATCGAGCACAAATCTATTCAGTCGCCTCCCTTATTTCAACTGTACTGCCTGGATTCACAATAAAAATTTTTTTAATCTTTCAAAGTAATCGGCGGAAGTGCACTTTATTGCTGGAGCATGACTGACACGTAGCACTCGGTGCCACCAGCGCACAGCATGACAGAGCCAGAGTTCCACCTGTGTCACTTATTTAATGGGAATGAGAGGAGCCATTGTCCTGTTTGGTATCTTGTTTGTGAGGCACCTACACCCTGTTTTGAGAACATCTTACTGAGGGTACTTGGGGAGAGCGTGGCTGGCTGCCAGCCCAGAGCTCAGGTCGGTGCCCGTGCTTCCTGCAGCACGGCTTGCCTGCCGCTACCACCTGGCAGCATCGTCACCCGATCGGTTCCTCGTGACCCGGCGTGTTTGGGTGTAGGTTTAGGGGGATGTAAGGACCCCCGGAGTTGTTGCTTCTCACTCCAGTCAGCATCGTTTGGGCTTGTACTTCTGCTTTTTGGCCAGACTGCACAGCCCTGTTCCTGCCTCCCGCCAGGTCAGGGCTGCAGCTGCCCCAGAGCCAAAGGCACTTCTGCCTTCCTTCCCTAATGGTAGACTGAACTTCCCAAAGGCTAAAATGCTCGATTCTTGCTGAGAACTTTGGAGCAAGCCCATGGCATCTGGGTGCAAACCAAAAAGCCTGTGCTGCCCTGAAGGTCAGACTTGGGTAAGTGGAAGTGAGTCTCTTCAGGCACGAGGCTTGGGGGAGCTGAAGTCAGATGTGAAATGGAGCAGCCTGGGGGGGCAGAAGGCTGTCTTTGAGTGGGGAAAGTACAGCAGTAATGTATTTGCTGGGGTTGGTGGGAGATGCACAGTGAAGTGGGATTTGGTGAGCTCCTCTGGAAGCATCAGAGTAGTTTTTTTTTAAGATGCTTTAGGTACCACTGAGGATGCTGTGTCTGCTGTATGTTACTAGTGACCTGGGGTATTAAATTTTCCCCTTGGCTGTGCTGAAGTACAGTTCATATTTTGGAGTCCTGCTGTCAACTTCCCCAGGGTAGGTCTGGGCCCTTGTAAGCCCCTCATTCCCTCTCCATTGCTCCTCCAGTGTGACAAGTGGGGTGACTCCAGGGTTTGTCACAGCCTGATACTTTTATGTCCTCTGTATGTGAGAGATTTCCTTTGATGCTATAGTTCAGTGCTGCTTTTTTTTTTTTTTTTTTTTTTGAAGCTGAGGCCCTCGTGGCTTGGGGAACTGCTGCTGAGTTCTGGTGCGATGAATATCTGCCTGCCTCTGTTTGCCGTGCTGCTGGGCAGCCATTTCCCTACAGTCCCAATGGGTTAGACAGCGTAATGGCTGGGATCCCTGCAGTGGGATTAACTCTGTCTCCTCTTTCTGGGGTATCAGCTTTACTTCTGTGTATCTGAATCCTTTGTGCTTCTAGACAATGTGCCTGGTTCTTCTCAGTCCTCTGCAAACATATCTCTCACCTGCACAAGGCTGTTCATCACCTGCCTGGTATGGAGGGGAGATCTTCTGCTTCTAGAAATAGCCGGTGCTTAATGTTTCTCTGTCGGGGAGCTACTGGCGTGCATTTTTCATATCCATGCCCTTTACAAGCAGCTGATGAGAGACAGCTACTCTAGGAAAAGCAAGCTCCCAGTGCCCTCTCTTTCTGCACACCTCCTCTGGTGACCTGGTGATATCTGGAGGCCACGGGTCTGTGTGCAAACCCAGCAAGTAGCTGTGGATATAGAGAGAGGGAGTCTGAGAAAAGAGAAATCTCATCTTGCTTGCAGCAAGGGAACTCTCTGTCTGAACCTGGTTTCCACAAGGTGCCAGGGGCTCGGTGTGCTGCTTCTTTGCAGGAGCAGGGAGTAACACTGTGTCCAGGGTGGGGGACAGAGCTGAGGTCAGTGGTGGCTCTTCATGTAAAACTTGTAGTCTAGCTGAGCTGACGGTCTGTTAACCAGGTGATGGTGAGTTTTGGTACTGATGTCAGCTCTTAACACTGCTAGGCTCAGATTGGTACTAGAGCTTGTGTGGTCAAGTGCCTTTATAAAGTTATTTTATTACTAGATTTAGGGAGTTTTATCATCCCCTGGGTAACCCAGTGCTGGGTATCCTTTCTATTCCTCTCCATCTCCCGTACTGCCACCCTGCTCAGGGCCTTGTTGTCTCTAACTCAGGCAGATGAAAAGTATATTGGGCTCTGAATGTCTGTTATTGATGTACACTGGGCTTTCATGTGTGGATTTAGCTGCCTATGGGAAGAGAAAGTACCTTGATTTCAAAGGAGAAGTGCTTGTTTAAGCTGTGAAGTCCCTATTTTCCAGGGGGGGTTGAACCTGTAACGCATCATCCTAGTGGCAATTGTAACTAAAGGGCACATAACAGGAAGAATACACAATCTTTTCGTTAGAAGTGCTGTGGTAAGGGAAGGGGCCGTGGTGGGAGACTCCCAGCCACTGTGCAGAAATCCCCAAAGGGACCCAAGAGCAGGTCCCAGACTTTCCCTGTAGCTTTGCCAAATTGCACCATCTTTAGGGCAGTGTCAAGTGCTCCTCTGCCTGGAGTGGAAACGGTACCTTAACCAAAGTTGTTGCTGGAGCAGCTTTGCTCTGATCTTTCTGCTGATGTTGGCCTGACAGCTGTGATCGTTTCTGTTCCTCAGCCTGGCAGTTGTGATCCTTCAAGTGGGCGTCTGCAGTGCCTGGTGAGAATACTGAGTGGGAGCTTCGGAGAGGCAGTGTCTTTCAGAGGTGACCCGGGCAAAATTAATCTTTGCCTGAACCATTAAGCGATGATGTTGACAGTGTTCCTGTATAACGTCGTGATACTGTGGGTTATCAGGGTGCCAACCTTAGAGCAGATGCTTTCTCTTTGTAGCACAGCGAGTTGGTAGCATGAAGAACTGTGTTGGAGAGGAGTTTCTCTGCTTGCTGAAGGTGAGGGATGAGACTTGGTGCAGGAAGTGATAATTAATGGAGTGGCCTCAGGCTGAGAAGAGAGGAGCTAGGCCTGCAGGGAAGCCTCTACAGTACTTTAAGACAAATAAATGATCAGAAGAAATGAATGAACGGGCATGCTTTTGTCTGAAGAATTGGTCATGTCCTTTCTTGTGCCTGCGGCTGACTCACACCACTGACCGTTCCTGTTAGGAGAGCCGGTAGCTTCTAGCACCCACGGTACTGTGCTCATTATAGGGCGGCCTGGAGACATATTGCAGGCAGCTGCCGGAGGGAAAGCCATGTTACCGGCAGGCAGCCAGCACAAACTGGATGCAGATCCACACGAGGAATGGATGCCAGGGCTGGTATGTGCCAGCAAGCGACTCATACCCCTCCCTCCTGTCCTTTGCACTTCCTTGGACTGGCACGAGATCACTTCTTACCTACTCTGTTCTTTGCTCTTTCCCCTTTCTGTAATTTGAAAAGTTAATATATTCAGTCTGCTAGCACTGCTCTCTGGGGAGTGTCGTCCCTCCTGGCGTGCCAGCGGGCAGATGGATACCTTTCTGCTGCCTGCTCTCTGCGTTTCCATCAGAAAGAGGGTAGCCAAGCACCTTTGGATGCTGGATAAGATGATCCTAGACAGAGCCTGTTTTGTTCAGCAAGGAGAGTAAATGGAGGTTATTTTTTAATATAAAACTGTTGAATGCAGAGGTTCTATGCAGACTTCTAACTGCCTCATTAGGAAACAGTGTGCAGAGCTTTCATTGCCGTTGCTAAATGAGGCAAAAGAGGAAGCAAAAGTGTTTTCGTTCTGTAAAGTGGACTAACAGTTTTGTTTCATAATAAAACACAGGCTTGAGGAGAAGTGAAACCCCCTCCCTCCCTTTGTCTCTCTTCTACTGCATCTTTCCTTCTTCAATAGGTGTTTCTACTAGAGGAATTTCCAGAAGAATGAGATAAACTGTTCTGCCTGTGGGTTTGCCTTCTTTTATTGAAATATGAGAGGAAGTTACTTAGACTTCTCAGAAAAGGTTCAATAGGTCTTGTAGCAGAGGAAGTCACATTTTCAGCGTGTTTTACTAATGACGAAGCAGTCGAAATCAAAGCTCGAACGAGCAGCTGGTTCATCTGTTGGCACTCCCTGGGGAGCGGGGCGCCCAGCGGCCGGGATCCCACCACACTTGTGCTGCGGGTAACTGTGCTGCCCCTCCTGCTTCTTCCCACCCCCAAAAATCGCAGAGCAAAGGGCTGTTACTGGAGCGATACAAGAAGCGGGACACCTCCTCGAGTGCTGTGACTCTGACTTCTTTCACAGACGCAGGTTTCCGCTCTGCCTGTTCCCCATGCCTGCCGGCACCCGGAGCTGTCGTGCTGCGGCCCCGGGTGCTGGCTTGTGTTGCAGAGCGTGTGCTGAAATGAATACGCAGTGCTGGGGAAAATCTGGCTTCAGCTGACATTGCCGATAGAACCGCCGCTGGTTCGGCCATGGGGTTTCATCTGTGCGTGTCACCGATGTGCTGACGGGAGGAAGGTGACTATCTCATATTTGAGCAAAAATGATAAAAATCCCCTGGCCTTATGAGATTTGTCTTTGTGTTTAGATATAGTAAGTCTAACACATTTTATTTTTGTCTTAAACCTTTTAGAGGCAGGAATTTGATCCTTAATGACTTTTAATACAGTCACTAAAGGTAGGAAATCCCAGGCTCTGTTTCTAGCACTAAAAAAATCTGTGTGAATTGCAGTAGATGAGTATAAATCCTCAGGCTCCTTTCAGTACTGACCTTGTCGGGTGGCGTCTTCATACCCTGTCCTGGTGGAAGCTGGTAGTGGGGAAGGGACAGTGCTTGTGAATTTGTGCAGCTCTTGCTGCTGGATAAGCAGGGGACTTGCTATATATATCAAATTGCCTTCTCTTTCCTTTTATTGATTGGCTGGGGATTTCCCTTTCTAAGAGTGCCTTTTGAGAGGATGTCATGGACAGCACTGTTTTTAGAAACAGTTAAGGTCATGGTAGAGAGCAGAGATGGTAGCAGTTAAGATCACCTGA
This sequence comes from Strix uralensis, assembly GCF_047716275.1. Taxonomy (NCBI): domain Eukaryota; kingdom Metazoa; phylum Chordata; class Aves; order Strigiformes; family Strigidae; genus Strix; species Strix uralensis. The sequence goes on along the minus strand of NC_133991.1, from coordinate 1,917,933 downwards.
ACTTGCTGTCCTGCCCACATCATTTGAGGTGAGTTTATTAATGAAAGCAGGTCAGTGTGCAAGGCAGTCCCTTCACATGATTTTTCACTGCTAAATTGCAAAACATTTTTGAAGGCTCTAGATACCTAGAAGTTAAAGACCAGAGTCTCCAGTTTAATCTTTTTCAACCAGAGATTTCAGGGGTTGGGGTGGGAAAGGAGGATTGTTAAAGGCCAGGTTAAGTATTTGCTTGGTATTGGGAGGGAGCTGTGTGATACCCAGGAAAAGCCTCATGAGGTGCAGGTTTCTGAGTTCATTGTTGTACGTGCCTGGTAGGGAAGAGCAGTGGTGACAACACGAAGCCCTGAGAGGGCTCCTCTCTGCAGTGGCATGGGGAAGGAGGACATCCAGGCTGTCGTCATAACGTACCATCCGGAAAAGCTGCCCGCAAACCCGTCACTTCCGCAGGAGCTGGCAGGTTTGACCGTTGGATGCCTGTGCTCAGCAAAAAGCGACAAATTTCAAGCTGAATGTGTAATTGAAAGTGAGCTCTTAGCTTATTAGTAACAACTCAAGGGTTTTCCTCTCCTCTTGTGATCATCTGTCTTCCTGTAGCTTGGTGGTAGAAACCCTGAGCAGGTGTTCATCACTGTTTTAGAGCATCCTTCCTGTGGAAGGTGGAGCTGTGTACTTAATTTGATAATGGTGCAATTATTGCAAGTTTTAGAGAGGAACTGGGTTTCCACCAGGAGCAGAAGTGTTCAGCAGGGATGTGTGTTCCCAGCTACGTTTCAAGGGGTTGAGAGTTGCTGTCACTGCTGAAGACCCTGGTGCAGGATCCTCCTCCTCTTGTAGGTGCATCTGGTTGTGGGGAGGCTGCTGAGAAAACTGGGCTTGGTTTGGGTGAGTCAAGAGAAGAAATCTCGATGTGTTGTTGTTCTCTCAGACCTGCTCTAGTTTCAGTTGTAGCTTCTTCATGTACGTGTTTACGTGGGTAACTAAAAAAAAAATCATTCATTTTTCTTCCTATGGAGGAAAATTACCCTTGGAGGAAACAGGCTCTCCTAGAAATTTTGTATGCGAATGGTGGTTCATGGTTCTGGCCTGGCTCTGCCTCTGGTCAGCAGCACATGCACAGCAAGCCCGGGGGTTTCGGTGCTGAGGAGACACAGCTGGAAGCGTGGCCATCTCGGGGCTGTCAAACCCCATAGTGTTGCAGGACTGTTATAGGGCATGCGATCACCTGGAATAACAGAAATATTTTTTTTCTTTCAGACTCTGTTTCTGTTGAATCCTAGGGGGGATCCAGATGCTTGTAGACAGGTACCAGTTTAGTCTAGTACCAGTTTGGATGCCAGAGGTATCCTGCCTGGCCTCCAGCTGCCTTTAGGGTATGCTTCCCTTGTCGGTCCTGCTGGCTGCAGGCAGATGCCTTGGAAACCTTAGAACTTCTGAAATAATACCGGATGGGTATGTTTACACACCTGTATAAGAGAGTAATAGAACTTACATTTGTAATAGCAACTGGGCTGAAGTTGTGTTGCTGCTGTTTAGCTGAAATTATTTTAAAGTCCCCAGATGGTGAGTACGAGCGTATTGCAGCTGGGTGCTCTGAAGAGCCATGAACTTGGCTGGGGAGAGTTGGTATGGGGTGGAGACGGGGAGTGGCACGCTTCAGGACTTTTATCTTTTGATTTCTGACCCTTCTGGTGTGTTTGGATTGCATATTTCAGGCTTTTTTTCTACAGTCACAAAGACTGCCTTTCAAAGAAAACTGCGGCTGTCAAAGACTCCACAAGTTGATGGGAATTAAAAGGTGAATTCTCCTGATGCATAAGAAGGAATGAGTGTTTGCACAGAGACCAGTTTAAACAGTGCTTCTCCTGCCTGGAGACTTGGGGATGTGACCTCAGTAGCGCAGGCACCATTTCCTTGAAGTTGCTGCTGTTTCCTTCCTGAGATTGAGTTAAAATCTGAGCACGGCGCGGTGTGGAGGGAGGTAACGGGGCTGCCAGGAGCAGAATGAGAGGGAGCCCCGTGCCCATGTGTGTCTCTGGGGCTACAGGCAGAGAACTGGGAGCAGGCAGGAGCCTGGATTGCAGCTGGGATGGGTCCATCTGCACTGCTTTGGGTAGGGACCAGGCAATTGTTTGTACTTGAATAAAGGCTTAATTGTGACTTGAAATGTCCCAACTGCTTTTTTTAAAGAAAAGCAAACAAAACTGGAGAACAACGGGCTGGAGTTACAGGGGGCTTTGGAAATGTTTGCCAAAGCTGTGCTTCCTGTCTCTGTTAGTCCGGTGGTTATGAAGTTCAGCTTGGAGCCTTGGCTTCAAATCCCTTCTCTGCCGGCTTGGGATGAAAGGCCTGGAGGGTGGGGATGGCACGGGGGTGGTGAGGACTCTTTAGGTTCATGGCTCCTCCAGGTGCCGTTGAAATGAATGAGGGGTCTGTCTCGCTCTCTGCTGGTGTCTCAGCTTCTCGCTGGCTGAGATGGGAAGTGAATCAGCGCAGCGATGGCAGTGTGTGTGGCATCGCGCAGAGCCTTTGCCAGTCCCTGTTCTCTGCCAGTTCGTTAGGAAGATGAAGGAGGAGGCAGAGGCTGACCTGGCAGGGGAGCGTCCCTGGTGTGCTGCTGCCACCTGGTGCCACCGGCTGCCCCCAGCCCTGGGCTGCTTCGCCTGCAGAGCAAAGTATTTCACTGCCACAGCCTTGGTAAGAGAAAGGAGATGCTGAGTAAGGCATGCTGATGGTCCTGCTCTGCAGTATGTGGGGCTTCCTTTGCAGTTACTGGTTTCCCCTTGAAACTCTGATTTCACTGCTCTTAATGTAGTGGAGTCAGCTGGCAGGCAGGCATGCTGCTGAAATTAATTAAGCTTAAAATCATTGCAGTGATGGATAGCGGTGCTCATTAGGGGTCTGGCAAAGCGCTGGGCTCTGTTCTCTTCCCTTGTAATCCTGCACATCTTGATGACATCTGGGTGGCACTGCTGGACCCTTCTTGCTGTAGGTGTCCTCCGAGCTGGAGTCTGTCAGTCTGTCTGCCTGTGTGTGTGGTGTAAACTGTTTACTGGCTCCTCTATGTTGTATCCATCTCTCCTGTCACCTGGCTGAGCAAGACATGGCAGGGCAACCTTGGCAGAGGAAAGGATGGGATGGACAGAGTGGTCCTGTGGCTTGGATGCGCTGTGGAGATCTCCCTCTCCCCCTTTTCTTCACTTTTCCACAAAACAAGTTGTCATTTGACCACTTCAGTATTGTTCCCAGGCTTAGCAATTCCCTGGGACTAGAGCGCAGAGATGAGTAAGGGGTCTTCACTGTGTGGGTGTCTCTGGCCCAGCCTACTGAGTTAGGCATTTTTCAAATTCTGGTGGTATTTTCCTCCCCCAAGCTCTAGTCTTGTTTGCCCATTTTTTCCTCCATCTCTCTCCACACCCTTCCCACCATGGCTGCAGCTTTCGATGTTTGTTCCACCCTCGGCAGTCCTCCACCGTTCACCAGCACAAACCCCAAAACTGTCTGTGCCCCGGTGCCGTTCCCACCCTGGGGTTGCTCATCCTAGCCCAGCTCCAGCAGAATCCCCTGTGGCCACCAGTCTCTGCCCTCGGTTGCTCTTCCCAAGCTCTGATCTCCAGCCCATATCTCAAGTGTATTCTCACATCTGGCAGCAGCGCATCCATTGCAGCATTCCAGGGTCAGGCCTGCCTGTGGCATTGGGGGCTCAAGGCTCATGTTGGATGTGCTCTGGTCTTCTCTAAACAAGAGCTTTTTGCTTTTTTTGTCAGGCGTTAAGCCCGTGGCTGCTCCAGACACACCTCTGACTTCTCCAGTCTTCTTTCCCCTTCCTTTTTACTGTAGGAGACCTTGTTTTTTCAGAGGGGAAAAAGGCAAAATACTGTGTCAACGTGCCTTCCTGGGTCTCCGCATTTCTCATGGCACTCCTTTCTCTGCACCAGGCACAAGTTCTCCTCAGATTTGTCCTCTTGCCTCTGACCCTGTGCTGTCTATTCCTCTCCTATATTGCACCATTCCCCTTCCCCCTCATTCTCAATTTCTCACCTGCCTCCGAATCTTTCCCCGTGCTGTGTAGTTTCTCCCTTGTTAAAGGCAGAGCTCACCTCTGCCCCTGCTCACCTCCTGTGGCTGATTTTTTTCCCCACTTTCATGGTAAGTCCCTCGTACGTAGCCCATTCAGACTGCAGTCCCTCTTCTCAACCTGCCTTACCTGCTGTACTGGAACTGCTGCTGCAAAAAACCTCGAGCTTGGCAAAATCTCCAAATTATTCTTACCCCCTTCACCATTCAGAACATTTGACTCCACAGCAGTTGTGCTCCTGAAATCCCTTCCCGGAGCTCGCTCTGCCCATTCGCTCCCTCGCTCTGCTACTTCTTCAGCACTTCCTTTGGGATTTGCTCTCCCAGCATGGCTCTGGTTTCTGTCCTCCTGTTGCTCTGCACTCTCTGTAATCTTATCCATGCACACACATTCAACTACCCTCCTTTGTAGCTGGCACATGCATATACTGTTTCTCTCCTTGATGCCTAGCTATCCGCCAGGCAGGGCTGGATAATCTGTCCCCATGTTACCCGTGTGTTACACTGTGTTACCGTGACTGATAATGGCGCTGGCTCGGAGGATGGCCCCTGACATCTTCACTGTACAGCTGTATAAACTTGGTCTGAGAGCGTGCATCAGGAGTAGCAAAGCACTAGCCAAATCTGGGTATGTTTTTAAGGGTCAAAAGGTGAATTTCTCCTGTAGGATGGTGCTGTGTAGTCAGGAGCGTTTCTGGCTACAGCAGCTTTCCCTGGTCTCCGCAGACCAGCGAAGAGCTGCTTTATGTGTCCTGGTCTGATCTCTTGGGTACAATCCCGTGTTTGAAACCTAGATGTTCCTGCTTCAAATACAAGAGGAGCCTACTCAGTCTTCAAAGAGGCCTTGATAGTTTTTAATAAGAAGGAAAACACTTTCAGGGCATTTTAATCATGAACTGACTCTTAAGATTGGACAGCCAGGAAGGGTTTGCAAGCTGTGACCCTCTCCCAGCTGCCATGGGGGCTGTGCGTAAGGCAGAGTGGTTCAGCTCTCGGGCAGTACCTGGTTCTGTGCCATGGGCTGAGCGAGGTGATGTCCGGGTCTTGCTCCTTGCTCTGAGACTGTCCCCTGGTACTTGGGATGGGTAATGCATGTACGGAGCTGCAGTGCCATGGGAGGTGCCTCCTGCACGGGGAGAACATCTCCTACCCTCCCCACATCTCGCAGGTGGGTTGACTTTGAATGTGAGATTCTGTCTGTAATCCCGAGTCACCGATCTCCTCTGGAAGAGCAGCTGGAGGTGGGGTGTGCCGAGGGCATCGCGGGCAGCTCTGCTTACTCAGAGGCCTGTGGGGATTCACATATTCAGACCTGGACAAAAAGTAGTATCTGATCCCTATTAAATACTCTAAGCAGTAAAAAGGACAGCTTTTTTCATAAGCTTGATGAAATTTATGCAATTCTGAAACTCCATCTCCCAGTAATTGGATTGAGTTATATCCTTGTCAGCAGAGTTGCCCAGAGCTGACTGTACTTTGCATAAATACTTAAACATATTGAACAAGTCTTCTCTATTATTTTATTTTTTTAAGCTGCATACATGAGCTTGTTTTGCTTTGAATCACTAGATGGGTTTTGTCTTTCTGCTTCAAACTTGTTGTCTTAGCTCTGGCCAGCCTGGAGGCAGTTGCAGCGCTGGGGACAGAAATGCCATCAGTTTGCCACCTCTCCTGTTTACTACTTTTTTATATATTATTTCAGTAGACTTTTTGCCTACTCCTTGTCCAGCATCTCACGCAGAGGTGACTGGGGGGGGTTCTCTAAGGCACATGACCTGCTGTTTTCCAACAGCCCTTCATCTTGTGGGTAATTCTGGATCTCTGAATTCATACCTTGCCTCTGGTTATACCCAGATGCAGTTAAATTATGATCACTTAGCCTTGCAGAGGAACCCAAATACTTTGGCAACTTGTCATCGTCATCTGATATTACTGTGACATTCCTAAGCTCTGGTAGCCCAATCTTTTTAATAGTTACTCATCAGTAAAATTTTTTTGTTGTTGAAGGCCAGCTGGTAGCGGCCTTCATTAGAAACAGCCTTTGGACCTGTAATTTTGCTTAAAATAACAAAGACCATCCCGTACAATCTGCTTTGCATGTAACTATGTGGTCTGACAATTAATTATATTTTTAGCCTCTAATTAGTTGAGAAGCTTGAGATGGCTGTTCTGCTTCATTTGGGATCAAAATAAGGCTAATAGGGTTCCTGGCTGTTTCTTCTAACATCCCCTGTTTAATATTGGGACTTGTTTTTCCCCATTAAGTACATCAGGACTAACTCTACCACTTTAGCTGAAATTAAAACGAAATCTCTGCCTGGGGCAGGCACTGAGTGCAGAGAGTTTCGCTCCAACTGCAAACAATTGGCGAAGCTTTATAAGCAATTAAAAATGAGTTTCTTAGCGGGAAGCGTGGAGCTGCCAGAGGGGCCACCCACCTCGCCTGGGGTGCGCACCAAGCGCTGTCGCAGCAGCGCTAACGAGGCTGGAAGCTGTAATCGGCGCTTGCTGTGTTTCCCATCTTTCTAAAGCTCCGTGTGTGAGTCTGAAGTACCCCCATGCGCCCCGACAGGCATCCTTCCTCCCTCCCAAAGGACCTCTGCTCCGTGCAGTGTGCCTACGGCAGGTGATCGCGGGGAGCGGCTGTGCTGTTCCTTATTATTCAGTGTTTCCTAAGCCTGGCTTGCTGTCCTTAATGGAGCTGTGCTGAAGGCAGGGCTATTAAGCTTTTCACAAGCTTTTCTGTGAGGCTTCTGTAAATACAGATTGGTGAAGCAGCAGTATGCTTTCATGGCACCTCCGTGAGATGTGGAGAGGCGCAGAGAGAGTAAACATTTCTTCTGATTTTTGACAGCCTAATTGCTTGCTTGGAGAGTTGGGTTTTCCAGCGCACGTCGTTTCTATCGCACCTTGACTTGGCTTGAAGCTGAGAGGCAACCCGGGTGTTTGAGTCCAGAGCTGCAGTTCAGAAAATGGAGAATAGTCACTGGTTGTCTGTGAAATGTCTGGCTCGGGTGGTGGCTGAGCGTCCTGGAGGAGGACAGGCAGAGCTTGGTCCTTCTGTCCTTTCTCACAGCCCCCGCGTCTCTTTTAGCATCTGCAGCAAACAAGGGCAGAGGTTTCAAGGCGGCTGCTGCTTCAGTCCCTGCTGCTCTGTTTCGCGCTGGGAGAGGCAAAGATCCCTGGAGGAAATAACGCGGTTGCATAACGAAGTATACAATAACACGCGTGAGTCACATGGGCAAGAGGGCTACGGGGAGAGCAGAGTAAGATTTTTTTTTTTTATGAGTGTTCTCAACTCTGACACTTCCTCGTTATCTGAGGGTTTGGCTCAGAGATTAATAGTTCCAGGGTAGGATACAGGCTATAAAAATGCCCAAGTGAAGTGAGTTATTTTCTCTGTTTCCCCCAACCCAGATGCGTCAGGCAGCATCGCCCTGCCGGCCTCGTCAGCCAGACTGGCACTGCTTGCGTTGTCCTGCGCCTGCCTCCGGCCAGGCAGCGGGGAGGGCAGCGGGCACCCAGCTCTGCCACCCACGGCGGTGGGGCCGCAGTCCCTGTGCTCTGCCTGGGACTGCACGGCAGCACAACAGCATGAGGCTCTGGGCCGTGGTTTCCATCCATGCGTGAAAGGGCATCGTTCTCTTATCTTCTTTCCAATTTAATCCGTTTTGTCTTGTCTTTCTCTGTCTCTGGTCCCCTCTTCATTTAATTTGGCAGCGTCAGCCTCCACCTCGACTGGATATAGCAGGTGGCCAGCTCCAGCCCATCCCCTGTGACCAAGATTTTAGGGGAGCTTCTGACCTGGATTTTGGGGGAGTCCAACCTCCTCCATGGGAAACAGCTCCCTGAGCAGCTGCAAAACCACACGCGTGACGTTCATGGGAGAGGTGGTAGGTGCCAGCCCAGAGAGGTGTCGGGCAGTGGTGCTGGGTGCATTGGGCAGCTGCCGTTCCCACTCCTGAGGGCAGGAAACCGCCACCCACAGCGGCAGAGCTGGCAGCCAGTTGAACACGGCAGCCTTTGGAAGGAGGAGGACCACAGCCACTCCTGAAACGGGAGGTGCACAAGTACATGAATGAAGTTGCCTTGCAGATGGGTGGACTGGGCCAGGTGTAATTCAGATAGCGCTGGAGGTCCAAGGCTTTTCTTGGTGGTACAAGTAGCGCTTGGGTTTTTGTGGTATCTCCTGGCTTCCTTCACCCCATAAATCCTCAGGAGCCCCTTCAGCTTCATCCGTGCTCTGGCCAGGAGGAGGAAGCCCTTGGGGGTGGAGGAGCGGCGGCATTCCTGCGGGCTGAGCTAATGCGGCTGCCTGAACTGCCTTCCTCTTGGGCAACTGGCGTTCAAGAGTAGCTTGGGGGATGGGAGCGAGGAGGAACATCCTCAAACATGACGTAACCAAAGAGAGTTGCAGTTTCTAGCGATTACCGACTTCTAAAGGAGGAAAGGGAGACACCGAAGTAGCCATTAGCAATGATTTAATAAATTGGTACAAAGCGTACTGCAGGAAAAGTACTCGTGTGTCATTCGGTGTAGCAATAATTCAGATATCTTCAGACTAGTGAACAAAGCATACTTAACATTTTACTTCCCTTGTTAATTGTGCTTTTCACCTAATTTGTAAGTCACCAATTGGCAGCAACTCTTCCTGATGGCATGGTAAGCTGCTACTAGATTTTTTTTCTCTATGTGAAGTCTGATATGTGTGGTCATCTTGCTAAATAGTGGGAAAAAGGCTTTTATAGTTGAAAAGAGACAGTCTAGGTCTGGGTTTGAAGGGACATATTGCAGTATTTGGATTTTTCAGTTTTCCTAAAAAAGTTGATTCCCACTGTGTGTTTTTTCCATATCTTCCTGAAACTTGGTGATCTGCTTTTAAACGTAAGGTAATATATTGCGCAAGTTTTGAATCCTTCCTGAACTCCCATTCCTTTCTCCTGCCCTTTCTTGTCGAGTGCATGGCAGGACATGAGAAATTAACTGAAAGTACAAGGGTAATTAGTCCTACCTGACAGCACTGCTGGAGCAGGCTGGGAGCTCCCCCCCGCATTGCGCAGCAGTGCTGAGGGACTTGCGTGCAGCTTGCTCACCATGAAGATTGCATTTCAGAAATGACTCCTCAGTGCTGGCGTTCAGCTTGGCCTTCTGATGTGTGGGTGTCAAACCTCACTTAATTCAGGGCTGGGAAAGAAATCCCCAAGGGGAAGGAAGGCCTTGAGCAGGTATTCGGAAACTCTTCTGTAGCTAACCTGATTCCTCAGTGGCAGAAGAAGGAGTCAGTCTCCTATTCCACATTTGTTGACATTTGTATTTCATCTACGGAGGAAAAAGGTTAAAATAAGTGGTGGCAAAACTTACCAAAGACCTTGAGTGTTCCTGGAGCTTTGGCGTGCTACAGGCTGCTGGTGACTGACAGAAATCAGGTTTGGTTGATGAGCTCTAAGCAATCTTCAGGCTACACTTAAATAGTGAACATCCCCACTTAAAACATTGTTATTTTTAAAAACCATTGGGTCACACGTGTGCAGATTTCTGTGGTACCTGTGTGCACAGTGAAGGGGCTGTGCAGCCAGGTGAGTGGCACCGGGAACGGGAGTGTGCAGCACAGCTACAGGCTGTCAGCCCATTTTTGATGGCAATGTTTAACTGTGTGTCATTCAGTCCGCTTTGTGGGGCTGGAAGAGCGGAACAGAGGGCGGAATCTCAACTGTTGAGAGATATGTTGGGGATCAAATGATCCCATGTCAGAGAGATCTGAAAACCTCGAGGAAGAGTCTCTTCCTCCATGAAAACCCCAGGATTGCCTGTGGGATCATCCAGTGCTATTGGAAAGGATCTTCTCAGAGCAGAACCTTGCTCAAGTCTTGCTTGGATTTTCCCTTCCTACGAAACGCCTCCTGTGAGCATCCTCCTGCTAGTGGGGGGGAAAGCTGGCAGAAGGGGCAGCTGGCTTTTGCGTGGCACTCTGAGCTCTTGTTCCTGCCCTACCTCCTAGGCAGGACAAGATTTGGTTGTAGGGGTGATTTCCTCCCAAGACCACAGCGATCTTTGCCAAGCACTCGAGTTTCATATGAAGAAGGATCCTCCCCAGGTCCTCGAACCATAATGACCAAGTCTTTCTTCCTTCAGCTCCCTCCTGTGCTCCCCTGAGATGTGTTTTTTTTGTACCTCAGGGGTCCTGGCTGGTGTGTGCTGACGGGTAACAAGTCCTGTGTGCTGTGTGTGGTGGCTGACTGAAAGGATTTGGTGTCTCCCCTGTGATGCTGAATCTGATTTCCAGCAGCTCCTGAAAAGGGCACTAAATAGAAGTTAGCAGTGATAGGTACAGGGTGCTGGCCTCTTGCACGCTTTGATTTTTTTTTTTTTTCTTCTTCCCTCTGTGTTCATACTGCAGTATGATTACTGTTGATCTAAACTTCTGCTCTGTCTTGTCTCCTCTTTGCTGCAGGTGAGACTAGTGGAAGAACAAGAAGAGACTGAGCTGTGATTGAACCAGGAGATTTTGAACGGTGTCTGAGGATGGTGAGTATAGATTCTAGTCTGCCTCTGTCCTCTGTGGATGGTGTCATTCTTTCTTTCTGTGTCCAGATCTTGTACTGCTGCTAAATGTATGAGAATAAATACAAGAATGGGAAAGAGCAATGCTATAGCAGTGTGTATTATATATAATAATATGATATAGAGAGCTTTTATTACTGTAGCCAAGATGCTGTTGGTAGGATAAGTTTACCTGTAAATTTGTTATTGGAATACACTGGAAAAAAGGTAAATAAGACTGGAATCCCCTTTGCCCTCCTTGGACTACTGACATAGTCATCCAGATTTGTGCCTTATTGGTTTATTTTTTTCTTTAAAACTTAATGCTGGGGTTTCTCATTATGTTCCTCTGTCGCCTCACAATGAAGATTTAACACCATGTTAATAACATGCTCTGGTGCCACCAAAGTAGCAGAAATTTCACATTAATTAGTCACAGAAAAATATGGTATAAAAGAATCTGGAAAGACTGAAACACAGCCAAAACAGCTGATAAAATCGCTGATAAAATTGGATAAAGTGCTGTTAATGCCTCCAGCAACAAATAACCCAAAATACATGCGATCTGATGAGAGGAAGAAAGCTGGAGACCAGGAATGTTTAAAGATATGCTGAAAGTGTCGTTAGGGGGGTAGTTTTGAATAGGGGTTTGAAGGCGACATGGTGATCTGCATATTGGGCTGTGGGTGGGCCGGGAGCCTGAGCGTTGCTGCAGTAACAGGGTATTATCAGCTTCGTGCTGGCTGCTGCCAGAAGCGTATCATTATGTTGGGAGGAGTGCAGAGGAGAATGGCAGAAACAGTCAAAGGGCTGGAAATTCAAATTGAGGACATGAAAATTTGGGTTAAACGTGGGGCGGGGGGGGGGAAATCTGGCAGACTGCTCGAGGAAATAATGACGTCTCCTATGGGATTGTCCCCCATGTGATCTGTTAACAACTGGAATAGAAAAGGAAATGTGCTCTCTGCATTAATTGAAGTGTCAGCTCTAGTAGTGATGCATGCAACATTTTTGATGTAGTCCCTATCCTCGTGCTCCCTGGTTTTGCCTCAAGATCTCCTGTGCTTTCTCTTGGAATTGCTTCTTGCTATGCTTCAGTTTGAGGAGCTTGCGCTGGGGTGGAGAGATGAAACTATGCCCTTGTAAGCTGGTAAAGCATCTTACACTTCAAGTTGGAGTTATCCTGGTGTCACATTGGAAGTGTAAAAACCCAACAACTTCTCTGTATGGGATTGAGGTGAGAGTGATGCAGATGTATCCAGATATGAATGGGAAAAAAAGTGAATAAACATAAGGAAAATCCATAAAAGTTCCCTCCAGGTAGTGTGGAAAAGGTCAGGCTGGGTCCATCAAAGGCCTGGCTAGAAAGATACCCCAGTGCTGGGGGGTCACTGGTGAATGCTGCAGGGGGAGCCTGGGGGGAGCAGCTCTCTGGTGTGTGCCCTCACCTCTTAGGATCTGCAGCTTAGGGACTGGGTAATCCAGAAAAAATTTATTGATGTTTTATGAACCCTTGGTAGATTTGTCTTCCATGAATTCATCTAGTTGCTTTTCAAAACCAAGTAAAGATATGCAGTCACGACACATTGCAGGAAAGAACTGAGTTGTGCGGGTTAGCCCTTCTTGCTTTGTTTTTGAACCTGCACCATGTTTCAGTTGATGGTCCTCGGTTCTTGTATTGGGAGTAACAGTGAAATGTGGTGCTGCCTGCGAGCATCTCTGTGCCCTTTGGGATTTTGTAGATCTGTCACATTCCCCTTAGACATCTGAAGAGCTCTAGTCTTTTAAGTTCTTCTCTGTAGAGAAGCCATCTTCAATCCTTGTCACGCCTCTCTGGACCTGTATTCTTTCTGGGGTGTGTAGACTGGAACTTTGGACTTACTAAAACATGGAAGCTTTTGCTTTTCTCTGTGCTCCTTTCCTGTGTCTCGACAGATACTTATCCTGACCTGGCCCTGGCCTGCCCTTAGTTGTAACCACGGATGGTTTGGTTTCTTCTTAGACAAGAGAGTCTTCTGCTCCTTATGAATACCTGAAGATGAATTTTCAGTTTCAGAGGACCTTCTGAAAATAATTTATGGGGTTTTCATACTTTATTAAAATGTTCCTTTGATTTTTTTAAAAATTATTTTTTTTCCTTTTGTGAAGAAAAACAAACAAAAATCCCAAACAAACAAAAAACCCCCAACCAACAAAAACCCACGCCCCCTCACCCACTGTTTTGGGAAGAGTATAGGCTTTTTGTCTCCCATGGCAAGGGAGAGAAAGCAACTTAAAATTGCAAGCTGTAGAAATAAGCACTTGCCTCCACCTACCTGAGCTTCTGTCAGCAGTTGGAGGTAGAGAGCTGATGTAGACTCTTGACAACCTCCTTTGAGTCCCTTTGTGACCTGTCTGGAGGGTTGTGAGTTCTGGGTTAAACGCGGGTCTGCAGGGAGGTAGGAGGTTGGTTGCTGGTTAATGGATGCTTGCAGGGTTGTCTGCTAACCCGTGGGCGCTTGGGGCTGGTCTCCTTCAGCCAGCTGCTGGGTGGGTTGGCTGGAAACTCTGTTCCCTTGCAGGCATGCTTAATTACTCGTGATCACTGCAGTCAGAGGGCACAGCATCAAAGGGCATGCCCAAAAGCTGCTACCTTACTCGGCAGCACCCCAGATGTGGATCATCAGCTGCTCTCCCCTTTCTGCTGCTACGAATGCTTGATCTAGCATTGGTTAAGAGCTTTGTTTGCTTTGTAAGACTCTTCTGCTTTCTTCCCCAAAGACTAGCTGCTGATGAAAATGACCTTGCAGACAGCACTAGTGGTGGCTTAATCCTTAACTCTGGCTAATGGAAGTCCTAATGAGCACCAAGTACCTTAATACGTTACTTAAAACTAACCTGGCGGGTAAGTTAATGCAAGCTGCTGTGCTGCTCTGCCGGCAGCTCAGGGCTCAGCTCTTACCACACGCTGCACAACTCCACGGCAGCATTCCCTCTTCTTACTGCTGGGGATATTGAGACTGAAGACAGACATCTGGATTTCCACAATGGTTCGTACCCTTTGGAGGGGACCATGACTGTTAGTCTAGGTGGGGTTTTGCAGGGTAACCATCCCTCATCCCCTCTTGCTCGCATGCGGAGTTGATAGCCCTTGACTTCTGTTCCTTTGTCCTTCTCAAAGGCTTCCTGCTTCATATTTCTGTTAGGTGCTCACCTCTGGGCAGCTTTCTGAACAAATATTAACTGCAGTATTACAGATCTATAACCTCTTCTGTCATCCTGTAAAGATGAAAAGATGCACTCACCAGCCCAGTCCTGATTTACAGACTATAAAATAGTAATTTCTCTTCACACAAGTTAAGGGGTTTATTTCTGGGAGGCCACCTCAGTGGCTCAGCAACCTTTCAGTTCACCCAAGGATCTTCTTTGGCTTTGAGGAAATGAACTATTTTTGTAGAGGGACCTGAAGCAAAGATGCTCTTCATACAACAAAAGTAGAGGAGGCAGAACAAGAAGTCCCTTTGGCCACAGCTAGTCAGCTCTCTGCATCAGCTTATGTAGATCCCCTGCCTAGGCAGTGAGAGAAGTGGAAATAGGTGTCTGAGTGCAGTTCAGCTCACCTGATGTAGGTATCTTCTAAGCAGAAGGAGGATAGATTTTAGATTCTAACTTTTAGAATGAAATAAATGATACATGTCTCTCCCTTCCCCTCCTTACCTGTAAAAAGATCTAGATAACCAGTTCCTACCTTGATCTTCATCGAAAATATTCCGACCTGGACAGACATAAACTAGAATACCCTGATAACACCTCTGCTGCCGGGAGCATCTCAGCCCGCAGCAGCTGGCAAAGGCTCGGTGACTGCTGGAGCTGCAGGCTGTCAGACAGAGCTGCCCTAGCTCCTGGCAGTTTGCTTCTGATGCCCTGGGAGTACCTTCCCAGGACAATCACCACCTCCTGCCAATTTTTTTATCATTTTTGTCCAGCTGGAGGCAGATTAGGGCAGGCTGTGAAATGGATGTGGTACCAGGGACAAGGCTGTGGATTCAGATCTCTGCCATCCATGGCTGTAGCCCCTTTCTTTCCCTCCTCGCCATCTGCAGGGTGATACACCGTGCTGTGGTGATGAAAGGCCCACCCTTAATACGTAGAAGGGATGGAAGTGGTGCCCTCTGCCTAATGAAAGAGTATTTACAGTAAATTTATTTGTGGTGCCAAAAAGAAATGGAGGATAAAGGTATGTGAGGCTTGGGAAGGGTATACCTGTACTCAGAAGTCTTGAGTTCAGCGTGCTGATGGTGGCACCTCCTTGCAGCAGACAGGACCAGTTTTCTTTTTCTCCTCACTCTTTGGCTGCTTGCTTCCACCTTTCTGCAAGTGATAGACTCTGCCAGCACCTGTATTTCACAAGGGGTTTGGGCTCCTCCAGTACCTCTTTGTGTCATTCAAGCTCCTGGAGGCACTTGCAGATCTGTGCTTGGGTGGATTGTCACTTTTGAAGAGGAGAGATCGAGCTGCAAACTCATGAAGAGGAGTCAGAGGTGACCCCACAGAGTGGGTGGTAGCTGCTCTTTGAACCACCCTTTCCCTGTCTTGCAGAAAGCTGGGTTAGCTGCTGACAAAAACGTGCAGTTCAGGGTGTTGGCTGGCTCCGGGCCTTGAGGGAGATTTCAGCATCTTGGTGACTGTCCCCCCGCTCCCAGTACGGATTCCGTGGGCATGTGGGACCAGATGGCAGCTCACCCCCGTGAACCCCCGTGCTGCAGGCTGGGCTCCTGGTGCGCACAGGCGTGTCTCCACAGGGAGTATTGACTCCCTCGGAGGCTGCAGAATGGCCCCTTGAGTGCCAGTCCTATTTTTGCCAAGCACTGTGTTATCTCAGAGCCTCCAAATCCCTTTTGGGACCTTGCAAGCTGTTTACCTGCAGCGTGCACACGGAGACGTATGGAGGGGTGGGAGGAGCAGCACAGGAGAGAGCCACTTGCAGCATGAACAGGGTGCAGTGCTAGTGGGAAGAAAAAAGGTTAATTATTGCCAACTGGGCTTAAGAACATGCTGCCCATGATATATTCAGTTCCTGTCTTCCTCCGAGTACATGAAACCTTTAGGATTGTTGTGGCTGAGAGAAAATGAGGGAGGTTTCTCTCTCTGTCTGCGTGAATTCACATATGCATGACACTTGGAGGAGCCCAGTTACATGAAAATAACCTTGTCTTCCTTGTTCAGTCTGGTGGTGGTTAGTGATAACAGAGCAAATACCAGCTGTTCAGCCAGGGAGGCATCTGAGGTGGCATTTAGGAAATCCCTCTAGCTAAGACAGCTAAAGGAGGCTGGAGCGCTCTGCGTTCCTGCGCCAGGCCACCCGGGCTGCCCGGCACCGAGGGTCTCACTGCCACCGCTCCTGTCCTTGTCTGGATGGAAATGGGTGCAGGTATTTTGTGAACTGCTGGAGGAAGAGGTGATAGCAGTGGAGTTTGAATCCGGTTCCTTCTGAGACTGTGAGCCTCTGGGACGCTGCCAAACTTCAGGGTAAGGTCTGCTTCAGCTCTGCACCAGGCTCCGCTCTTGGGCAGAAGCTCCTAAGCTACGGGTGAGGCTTTTTCTAATGCTAAAAGTGCAAAAATATTTTGGTGAAAGCAGGAGAAGATCTATTTGTGAATATTCAGGTCACCTTAGGTTGGAAATTCAACGTAATGATCTGATGAGCAACCTTTTAACTCTGTGCAGCTGCAGCTTAGGGTTACAAAGGTCTTTCTGCAACTCGAGCTGGAAGCAGTCCCTGTGCCAGGCCCTGAACCAAGTGCTGGTCTTAAAAATCTCTCTCTGGGTCAGAGCTGACCTCCTACCTGTCTTGTCCATGTTTTCGTATGTTACAAACACTAGTCATGTGCTGTATGCACTTAATATGTTAAATAGCAATGCATGCTTTGACTCTACCCAAGAGAATTCTGTGCTTCAGCTGTTACCGACAGACATGCTTTGTTGCTTTTCTCCCAATACACGTCAGAAAAAAATTGGTTTTACGGTTTTTGTAGCTACACTTTCTTTGCAGTATAAAAGGTTCCTTCCACCTTTTGCTGCTCTGGTTTCTCAGCAGACCTCTGGCACTCACCCCAGAGAAGAACCTGTGGGGAGCAGGGCAGCTCTCCCACCACTCTTAATTTGGCCCAGACAAATCCATAAGCTCGTCCATAGCCCTCTGTTCTCATTGTGTTGACTCTATATGTAATGCAAATGCGTTTTGGTTTGTGGGTGCCAGCTGGAGTCCGGTGCCCTCGAGGCTGGGCAGCGCCTGACATTTGCCCACCATGCACCAAGTAAATGGTGAAGTGGGATGGAGCCAAGGTGGTAATGGGATTTCATGGCCTATCTTCAGGTGTGGTTGCATTTTCTTCTAGGGTTTTCCTCCTGAATCGTGAAGCCCGTGTGACCGTGGCCTGTGGACTAGTCTGTGTGTTTTCTCAGCAAGGGAGTTCACTGAACAGCTTTTTGGCTGGACCTTGTTGCCCTGCAATGACAACGGGCAGCAGGTCTGGGTGTTGCACAGCTGTCCCTTGGTCAAAGCAGCTCAGAATAATCTAACCCTTAAGGATTTTGCAGAGAAATGCCCAAATCTTTTATGTGACTTGAGAAAAACCTCTTGCAATGCTGTTGGTATTGCTAGGTAGAGCTGTCTGTGGTGTCTGTGGAGCAACCACCTCTAAGAGGAGCTTAACAGCTACAGGATGTGCTCTGTTTTAATGGTCCAGGAGCAAAAACCTGGTATGATACGAGTGAAATAGCTGGGCCTGGGCCTTGGAGGATTAACAAAGGGCCAGGTTTTAATTTTGCATTTTAAGAGAGAGATTCTCACTCTGGCTCAGTGGTGGGAGGTGGAGGGCAGAGCAGCTGCTGGTGATAGAAATGGAGTTGGTGTTGCCCAGGAGGCTGCTGTCCTGTGGCGTCTGGGATGGGCTGTGACCTGGGGAGCTTGCTGTTTGCTTGTGGACTTGACAGACATCAGGTAGTAAAAGTCAGCTCCTGGGGGACTGGGTGTTCAACCCACAGCGTTTCCTGCACCCAAGGCATTTCCCTGTTGTCTGCTAAACCAGAGCTGGTGAAACTTCCCGCAGGAGTTAACGGTCCAAGCGGTCAGCGAGGGGAGCGGTGGCCCCCGGGCCAAGCTCCAGCACGTGGGTGCTGGTGGGAGCCAGAGACATCCAGCTCCCCCCTGCACGCACGGGAGTTCCCGCAAGGAGGGCTTAAAGGCTGGGGGGAGTATTCAGCAGTGAGGAAGCAGCAGCAGGGCAGCCCCTTTTGTCCTCTCCTCCCTGGCCGGGCAGAGGGGAGGATTGCAGCACAGGTTTGCAGTAGGAGGCTCCCGGCCGAGCATCCACAAGCATCGGCCGGGGTGCGGGGCTCGGGGCCGGGGTGCCCAGCCTCCCCGCCGCTATTGTCCCCGGCGCTCCCGCACACGCCGCCGGCGCGGCCCGGGGCAGGTGCGGGCGGGGGTTGTGCCGCAGGCCCGGACTCCATCGCCCGGCGAGCGGCTCCGCTTGGCCGCTCGGCGAGGATGGGGATGAGGAAGGGGATGCGCCGGCCCGTCGGCAAGGTGCCAGCGCTGCGCATGGGGACTGGAGGGAGAGAGGAGGGGTGATCCCTCCGTCGGGCTCTCCATTTTCTGTCTCGCCTGTCAGGGAGACACTTAGATGGCAGAGCCGTGCTCGGCGGCCTTCGGAGGTAGGTGGAGTCTGGCCGTCCTCCGCCCTCCCTCCCTCCATTGTCAGCGGCAGCGAGCGGCGGCGACGGCGGGCACCTGCTCGGGCCACCGGCGGCAGGGATGCTCCTGCCCTTGGCGGCGGAGCGGGGAGGCTGCCGCAGTCCCGGCGCCACGGTTTGGGAGCCGCTGCCGGCAGCAGCAGAGGGCCGGAGGAAGGAGATGCTGCTTGCGTGTGCCCGGCCCTGCTGCCGCCTCGGGAAATGAACATGAGTCTGCCAGGCCGCGTCTCCTGCTCCATGCTCAACTGCTTTGTAAGTGCTGATCTCCCCCCCCACCCCCCCACCCCATGCAAGCAGAGCTGTAAGCCAGCTTCCCTCTCCAGCTCCCGAGCTGGGCTGGCTGCCCCAGATCAGGCCTGTCCTTGAGGCCGGGCTGCGTGCGGATTCTCCTGCCCTGGATCTGCCCGACCTGGCGTGTCACCCCTCCCCTGCAATGGGGGATCCCCCTTCTCCTCCCTCCCACGTGCCGCCGGAGGATTCCGCGGCCCCTATCGCTGCCGGGCTCCTGCCCTGCCCGAGCCCAAGGGCACAGCAGCGCCCGGCCCCGCAGGTCGAGTCGGCTGGAAGGCCCCGGTGAACGGGCCGTGGTACGCAGGCTCCGGCCAGTCCTTGCCTGGAGCTGGAAAATTACTGTGTGAGAGCAGCCGAGCCCAGGGGAGCTCCGTGCGCCCGCCATGGCTGCGGTGTGCAAGGCAGGGGTGTGCAAGACCCCCTCCTGTGCTGATGCTGCCAGGAGGGTGTTGTAGTGGGAAGGGGTCCTGAGCTCTACGTCTTTTATACCTTCAGGGAAAGGAGTTTTCTTGCTTAGAGGAGCTCTGATGCCCCTTCCTGCAGAAAGCGACCCCCCCCCCCCCCCCGGACTCATGGCCAAATGGGCTCTGAGGGGTTCAGGAGATGGCTGGCTTGTGAAGAGAGCGGGGTCCTGGTCCTCCTGCCCTGCTGGTGCCCCGGGATGGGGCTGTGGCAGGAGGAG
This sequence comes from Strix uralensis, assembly GCF_047716275.1. Lineage (NCBI taxonomy): Eukaryota > Metazoa > Chordata > Aves > Strigiformes > Strigidae > Strix > Strix uralensis. Next base: position 1,898,609 of record NC_133991.1, on the reverse strand, counting down.
GTGCTCAGCCTCCCGCCTGTCCCATGCTGCAGGAGAGGAGGGACTCAAGGACACCCAGGCCAGTGGAGAGCTCAGGCTGCCCTGTTCCAGTTCCTGCTGCTCACTGGGATTTCTTTGCGAGCTGCAAAGTGGTGATGGGAGAGGATCTCTGCTCCCCGGCTGCCACAGCAGCACACAGGCCCACACCTTTCCTTTGTGCTCTCCTGGGCTAGTGCCTTGGCATCAGAGCAAGCTGCTGGCAGGAGAGCCCCCGGAGCCCCCTTGGTCTCCAGTAACCAGCAGCTGCTGGAGCAGGCACTGTGCCCCGTGTCCCTCGCAGCCTCACGCAGGGACCTGGTGAATGGCTGCGGAGGGGCAGTTGCCTTTGCCTCTGGCTGGAGTTGATGCTGAATTTTAGGCTAGCTATGAGCAGCGTGTGGCCCCGAGGAGGTGGGCTGTGTGGGGTCTGGCTGCCCCTGCCCAAGGGCCAGGGAGCGCTTCAGGCCAGGCTGTACCTGTGGGTGCCGAGGCTCGAGCAGCTGTCAGCAACATAAGGAGATTCAGCATCATTTTAAATATAACCAAGCCAAAAGGGTTGGGTTCTCATTTCTTCAGGTTGAAATTCAGGGTTCTGGCTTGGGTGACTTACCCAGAAAGATATTTAATTTTAAAATATTATTTGATGCTTATAGAGCAGAGTATTTCCTAATAAGTGCTAGAGCTTACAGGATTTTAAAATATTATTTGATGCTTATAGAGCAGAGTATTTCCTAATAAGTGCTAGAGCTTACAGGATTTTAAAATATTATTTGATGCTTATAGAGCAGAGTATTTCCTAATAAGTGCTGGAGCCTAGAGGAGCTATAGTTAGAGAGCAAGAGGCATTGTGAAGAAAGCGTTCCCACACCAAATGCACATGGAACTAACACCATCCTGGGCTCCCAGCAGTGAGCATCCTCAGCTGAGTGTCTGGATGCTGCTTGTTTGTACAGCAAGCCAGTGGTTTGACAGTGTGGGGTGAGGGTTGGTGGAAATTGGGACCGAGATTTCATGAGTGACTGAAGTTTCACAGGTCACAAACTGGGACACCCGCTCCCCTTTTCCAAGGATGGTGTGTCCAGGCTCCATGTGTCCTCTCAGACCACTTCTCTGAGGCCTCCGTGGGCTTCCCAGGGTGTCCGTCTGAGCAGGTTAGACATGTTCAGCTGCCCTGAGGATGAATGCTTGGGTGCTGTCACCAGTCAGTAACGCATGTTGTGAATTGGGTGCACTTAGATACAGTTGTTGGGTTATGTTTTGCACTTACATGTTCTCCCCAAAAAGCTTCAAGCTCTTCCCAGACTTCTTTGGGCTGAGAGTGAAAATGAAAACTCCCAAAAAGCAGTCCTTATGACCCGAAGAGGAGGAAGAGTAGGTTGAAGCTGGACTGTCGATGGAAACCCTTTGTGTTATGTTTTTTCTGCTGTGGTGCCATAGAGAAGGTAACAGGGTAACATTTGACATGACAAATTACTGTCACATCAGTCTGAGATCCTGTGCGTGGTCAAGATGTGTCTGCTTGGCTTTCCAAATACCATACGGTTGGAGGAGATGGGACTTGGAGACCTGCTTCAGTCTTTCAGTGTGCTGTAACACAGTCCAGTGCAACAGCCAGAGGCGTCCTGCAATGCAGAGTACGGTCTGGAGGCAGAACAGGCATTTCCGTGCACAGGTCCAGGGGATCCCCAAGGTATTAGGGTGCCGAGAGTATTCAGCAGCTTTGGTTTTTGGCTTTTCATAACACGTACTGTCTGGGGCCTGTCTCAATGTGTGTTTTGTTTGCAATGCAGGGTGAGGAAGGCCCTCCCAGTTTGGAGTATATCCAGGCCAAGGACTTGTTCCCCCCGAAAGAGCTTGTAAAGGAGGAAGAGTCGTTGCAGGTAAGGAAGTAAGAAAACCCAGACAGCTTCGGGCTTGACTCTGGTAATGTGAAACCTGAGAGCAGTTCTCCAGCCCAGGATGTGTTCTGGAGGCAGCGGGCTGGCCCGTGCTGTAGGTGACATTTGGACCGGCAGGTCCTTCTGTGTGCGCGGACGGCAGCGCCACACACCCTGGCCCTGCCTTCCCAGCCCTGCTCAGACACTGCGATTTGTACAGCATCGCATCTGCCGCTTGGAAACGTGGCTGGAGCATGATGCAATACGGAGCCAACCTGGGTATTCCCTGTCCTCTGCCTGTGCTGACAGTGAGAAATTGTGACACTGCCCGTGTAGGGCTCTGCAGCAGGTAGATGCTCTCTGGGACGGGTCAAATATCAGGACTAGGCTGTGCTCTGGGTAGCCATGACGTGCAGTTGCAATGGCTAATCTGGCTCTAATACACATTGCTCCTGGCATTTTCCTGCTGCAGAGCTGTGGGAAGGAGAAACCTCATATAGCTCCAGCCTCCTGCTGCAAAAGGCCCTTGAAAGAGACCCGGGTAGTGTTGCTGCTGTGCAAGCAGGGGCAGTATTCTGAACAGCGGGAGCAAAGCCTCCTGGTGTTTGTTGCTTCCTTTAACATAGTCCGCTGCCACCTTGTCCCAGTGCTCGTCATCCTCCTCCTATGGCTGGAGCCAGGCTCGTGTTGTATGTTCTCACTGCTGCTGCAGTGTTCGAGTATGCTCTGTGGCATCGTCTTGGTAAATGGTGCTGATAAAATCAAGGACTGAAATGTGGCAACAGGATGATTGACTTGAAGGAGCAAATCAAAAGGCTGCGGAGTTGCACAGGGTCAAGGCTGTGGGTCTGTGGCCTGCGGGAGGTGAAGCCGCTGAGAGGACTCTGAGCTGAGACTCGCCGGAGAAGAGCAGAATCTGCTTTAGACTTCTGCGTGGAGGACCGTAAAGTTCACCCCTCCCAAAGGGTAATTTGCATTCAGTAAATTGGTAGTCTCTTAATGTAAAATGAAGTCTAAAAGGACGCCATCGGCTTGATAACAAGCTGTATTGAGGCACCTGTCAGTTTATTCCAGGATTTCCCTCTGTCAGTTCTCGCAGTTTTACCATCCCGTTTCTAATCTGTCTCCCTTATGTTGCTGTGTGAAAGAGCCACGTAAGCAGCAGAAACACATGCCAACTAAAACCAGCTCTGGCAAGCGTGCATAAATAAACTGCAGAAATAAAGAGAGTATATTCTCTTAATGTCAAATAATGAACATTTTCAAAGAGTATTCAGACAGGTGCCAGTCTAAGGTTGTTATTTTTGTACAAGTAACTTACGAATGGAGAAGTTGTCAGTACAACTGTGACTTGCACATGAAGTCTGAAATCCAGGAAATTCAATTTTTAGTCAGCGTATAGCCAAGCCATAGAAACAACTTAGAAATAAAGACAAGGTGGTCTGACTTGTACTAATTAGAGTGTAATGAATTGTTTCATCAGATGCCCTGTCTGGCAAGTGAAGGGCTCTGGCTGAAGTGATAAATCTTTGTGACATTTTTTGCATGATTGGTTACCAACATCACCTGGTGTAGGTGGCACTCAGGGAACAATGAGAAAACTACATAGCTACGAAAAAAGGGGCCTGGTGAATTTTAGGCTGTTCTGCCTTTTTTTTTTAAATACAAGAAAAAAAAAGTCAAACTTGGCCATCTGCCAGGATACCCTGTTCTAAAAATAGCTACAGCATGTCTGGGCTGATTGGAAAAAAACAAAGATACTTGATTATCTGGATTTTTTTTTTTTTTTAAATTCAAATGCAGGTAACTGTGAATTTTTTTCAGTCAGACAAATAACTGTACATGGGGATTCCCTCAGAGCCTTGTTAGCAGAAATTGGGCAAAACATTGATTCATTTACTTCCCTGGATTGGTACCAGTGGGTCTCGCTGCCTTGGGGCAGAGGACTCTGATCGTATCAGGGTCTGCCTGGAGCTGGGGAGTGCACAGCTCGTGTCCGAGTTGTGCCTGAGGTTGTGTCCTTTATCATGCCACTTGCACCAGGGCTGCGTTTACCCTCTTTGAAAAGCAGGGACCCTAAATCCCTCTGCCCCCATGCAACACCCTCGCTGCCAGATGCCCACAGTTGGTGTCTGTAGCATTTGTGGTCACACCTCTCTTCCACAAGTAATTACCCATCAGGAGCTGCTCAGTGGTTCCTGAGGCATCCTCGGAAGAAGATCCATCTCGTGGGGCTGGGCAGTGGGTACCAGTGCTGGTTTGTGCTCTTGTCTGCTCTCGGTGCACGAAGAGCACGTTGCAGTGAATGACTTCCCGCAGGAGATGTGCTGCAGAGGCGGTCAGAAGAGTGGCTCTTGGCATTTATGGTGCACAAAGTACTCTGCATGTGTCTTGAATTAGTGATGTCTCCCTTCCAGGTCCCATTCACTGTGTTGCAGGGCGAGGGAGTGGAGTATCTTGGCCATGCAAATGATGCTGTGATTGCCATCTCCAACTACCGACTTCATATCAAATTCAAGGATTCTGTGATCAATGTAAGTCTGGATCTGCCTGTTCCTGCTGCCCGAACCATAATCTCTCACAGTATTTTGGGGGGACATAAGCCATTTCTGTGGTCTGTGGCGTGGGAGCTGTGCCTCTTGAAGGATGCCATGCCTGGTGCTGTCTCTAGTTACTGCTGGCCATGCAGTTGCTGTTTTGCTGTTGCATTTTGTGTGGATGGGGTTTTCCTTTGGATAATAATTAATTATAATAATAATATTCTTTGCTGTTCTCTTTAAATTCAAGCATTAAACTTTGTGGTTTTAAGACTGTTAAGGTCTCTTGCAGGCCAGTTTTAATGAGACTTCTCCTACCTGGAGACCCGCAACTGAGAGTCAGACAGTGGGAGCCTGAGGCTTGTTCTCACTGTCTTGACTTGCCATCTTTTATTGCAGCTTCTGTTTGGCTCAGTTACCTGTACTTGTCTGGATGTGATTTAGTCAATAACTGGCCCCAGGTGGGAGACAACCCAGGAATAGAATAGAAATCAGAATAGTAGTTGCTGAAGGAGGCTCTACACTGAGTCATGAAGCTTCATAAACCTTGGAGTGGGTTTATAGTTGGAACTAGAAGCTCATGATTGTTGGTAGAGCCGTGGCTGTTCATGATGGGCCTGTGGGCAAGGCTGCTGTGTCTCTGATGTGATGTGGTATGTCTTGTCATGGCCTACATCTGTCCCTCACAGGTGCCTTTGAGGATGATGGAAAGTGTGGAGTGTCGGGATATGTTCCAGCTTCACATCGTCTGCAAGGACTCCAAAGTGATCAGGTATCTGTTATTGCTATATTGTAGGTGCCACTGCAGGCCAGTTGACATGATCAGCTCTGGTGTCTCCCTCTGTGTTGTCGTTGGAATTGAGCTGTTCATGGCCAGGGTTGCTACGACCTCGTACTTTGTTCCTTTTCCTGGTTAAGTGGAGCAGAGCTCCCTATCTGTGCGTCTTGGCTGGATGAGTGTACCCACTGAGGGTGACTTACATTTGGGTTTGCAGGTGCCATTTTTCCACCTTTAAGCAGTGCCAGGAGTGGCTAAAGAGGCTAACTCGAGCCATTGCCCGCCCTGCTAAGCCTGAGGACCTCTTTGCATTTGCCTACCATGCATGGTGCTTAGGAGTCTGTGTTGATGAGGAGGATCAACATGCACATCTCTGCCGTCCAGGTAAGCTCCTGGCGTGTCCCCTTCCTGCTCTTCTGTCTGTTCATGCACTGCAATGCAATTTAAACTGTTGGTCATAATTTGATGTCCAGCTAGGTCTTAAGCTCTGCCCAAGTTGATCTTGCTGAGGGGCATCCTGTACCTGGCCTAGAGATCCAGCTGATGGCTAGATGTGGCTGGATAACACAGTAAAAGGAATAATAGTAATAAGCACAATAAAAGAGCATTCTGAGCCAGCAACACGTAAGCAGCTTTTCCCTTTCTCCTTGTGAATGAAGAAAACATCCCATACTTCAGTACTCTCATCATGATGACAGAGAGCTCAAGCAGTCTTGTTCCTGGATAGTAAACATAATCTAGGCTTTGAGCCGACATAATTAATGAGTCCATCTGCATCTCCTCTGCAACACCTAGAAATTCCATGACATTCCTGTGGCCAGGTCTGCGGAAATGTCTGGCTCATCCTTACACAGGTGCAAATAAAATCTTTGAATCCATAAGGAGAAAACAGAGCTGTGATGGTGCCCTCCTGTGGATTGGGAGTTTCCCTTCTCTGGGAACACAAAGTTCACTTGCTGGTGCTTTGTCTTTTAAACAGCTTCATCATGAATAAAAGGGGATTAAAATGAGTGACAAACCTGGCTTTAGACTTAAAAAGGTGCTGATTCTAGAGAAGCAGAAGCCTGAATGAAGTGTCCAAACACAGGTTGGGATGGAGGGATGGGGTTGAATAGTATAGCTGAAAGAGATATCAAAAAGAAGCTGGTAGAGAAAAAAGAAGCTAAGTGTTCTTACTGTGTCCTAAACACCAGCAATTGGGAGATATTTTCTATCTTTCCTTTAGATAAAGTATTATCCTCTAGTGTAAATAAACTTCCCTGTGGAAATTGTTGCTGCAGCAACAGAATGAGGTGAAGAGCTTTGCAATATTTATTTATTAACAACATTTGACACTCGAGCAACAAAGACATCCAGGATTTGTAAGGCGAGGCTAAAACATAAGAGCAAACCCTGAGTCAGCCTCTGAGAGAGCAGTCTGGAAGAAACTAACTGCCTGCGGTGGGTGCTCAGTACTCCTCTGCCATGGGGTTTCTGACGTCTGCTTTGGAAGCCATCTCTGTCAGAAGGGCGAAAGGGGATTAAATTATCCCCCCCACCCCTCTCACATTGATGTGAGGAGGCTGTTTCCATGCCGCTCTGTGCCCTGAGACTGAGAGGTGATCTGACTTGACAAAATAAACAGAGGAACCCTGGTGAGGGACAGCTCTTTTTGGCTTCTGCAGCAAGATCCCTGCCATCCAGCTGTCCTGTAGTTTCTCTCCAGCCTGGATAGCTGCTGTGGAGCTGCTGCTAGGACGGTTAGATGTCACTAGTTCTGCTTAGCTGTCAGTAAATGCCCTGTGCTTTGTTCTTCCAGGTGACCATGTGAGATACCGATTTGAGATGGAGCTGGTGAGGATGGGCTTTGACTTGCAGAACGTCTGGCGCGTCTCTGACATCAACAACAATTACAAGTGAGTGTTTCCCCACCAGGCTCTCTCCACTCTCCTCTTTCCTTCTCCCCTTCGCAATCCCTGTGCAGAGCAGTGGGTGAGTCAGACTCCATCTAATCCTCCTTCCTGGCCTTGAAAACCCTCAGGCAGATCAGTATATGAGCCAGATCCACTTTCTTTCTGCCTTTCGCATTGTGGAATTGAAGAAGGAATATAGCCCAAACATCAGAGCTAGCAGCCATTGTAAATGCTGACTCAGGTAGTTTATAATGCAAAGACATTCGGGAGTCTTGGAGGAACCGTCCATCACAGGGTTGCCTTTCTGGTCAGTCATTCTGTCTAAAATGCTTGTGCTGTTTGAAATAAAAACCACAAAGTTTTCATAACGTCAGGCAGGTATTCAGCTCTGTTGAGAAATGGGGGGTGAGCCAGTGGAGGGCTGTCAGGATGCTCAGAAGTCTGGGGAATGAGCGAGGCTTGTTCAGTCTGGTGCAGAAGAGGCTAAAGGGTGATTTACTTGCAGCCTACAGCTGCTGAAAGGGCATTTACAAAGGTGAGGGAGTGAAACTCTTCTGACAGTGGCAGATGTCTGAACAAGAGGCAATGGCCACAGGTGCAGCTTGAGAGGTTCAGATTGTACATGGGAGGGGAAAAAAAAAAAAAAATCATTCCCCAGGAGTGTGGTGCTGTGCTGGGGGAGATACCCAGAGAGGGGGGAGTTCACCATTGCGTCGTTTCAAGTCTCAGATGATCTGGTGTTGGAGGTGGTCCCCTGTGAGCAGGAGGGTGGAGATCTTTCGAAGGTCTCTCCCCCACCAGCACGCCGGTGATTCCAGCCTGTCTTCTATTCCTGGAGAAAAGCACAGGAGCTCCTGGAGAAGCGCTGCTGCATTCTTTGCAGCAGGTGGCATTAAGCCAACAGGTTTTTATTAAGCTTTGACAGACATATTCATTTCTGCATTCTTTATAATCCTTCTCTTGAAACAACTGGTATCCTTCGGTCTCTTCTTTGTCTCAGCCAGTAAAGGCATCCCCATCATTTATATATCAGGCAGTTCCAGGTCGCTGATTTCTTGTGGGGACCATGAGAAGCCTTGGGCGTGCTGGCCTGGGGAAATCCCCCTGGAGTTTTGCAGTTGCTGCCGGTTCTCTCTTCCTCAAGTATCCAAGCAGCAAGCACTAGATTTAGGGGTTGATTTACAGTTTCTACTTGGCCATACTGACTGCATCGATGCTTTTGGACTATTAACATGACTGATGGCATTTATGCGGTTTCTCCAAGGTTGTCAAAAATTGTTTTCCTGAACTGCTCAGTTTTCGTGTGTACAACCTGTAGGTCTTTGCCCTAGGTAGAATCTGTGTGTGTCTTTGACAGCCATCAGGCTTTCTCTGCTGCTAGATTTTGGGATGTTGTTCCCTCTGACTATTTCAGAAGGTTCAACTTAAATTGACCATCTGTGGTTCTCTTCCTGGCCAGTAATACACAGCAATTAACCAACTTCTCTAAAGACAGATGTTTTATTTCCAACCAAACCAGGGAAGAAGGGACTTGAAACAAACCTCAGCAAGCTGCATGCAGGCCTGGTTTTGATTTTCTCCATCTGCTGAGTTCCTACCTGGAGATCCTGGCAGGTCGCAGCTTCCTGCAGACATCCCGAGATCTCAAAGGTGGTGTAATTTGTTTGTGCAACTCAGAAACCAGTTCTCTCTTGCTGCTTCGGGGAGTGTGTCTTTAAATCCTGCCTGGCCTTTTGATCATCACCACCTGCCTCTATTCACAGGAATCGGGTTACTTTTTAACTGTTTATAGTCCTTTTTATCTTTTATTTCCCAGCATTGGCAAAATAGTGTTGCTAGAGACAGGATACTCCAAGGTAATGGCTTTGTTCATTGTCTTTCAAGTCTGTTCGGAGATGTCCTTATCTGGAAGCTATTATCTTCTTCCTGGCGACAGCCATCATAAAATTAGAGCAATACAAGCATATAATAACCACTCCTTCAGTCTTGATAAAAGTATACTATTTCAGCATACAGTGATGATAAAATTATTACATGGTATCTCTGCGGTGCTCACATCTTCAGTGATCTGTACACCCAGAGAAATGGACACATCCTGGCACTGCCCATCTGGTGCTGTCTGAGAGTTGTTTCATATCGGCCTTAATGCTGGTGGCTTTGGTACACACGTAGTTCCTTCAGAAAGGAAAAAACATTCACCTTTTCTTCAGTGTTGATGCTCGTTTTCAGCTTTGATCTTTGTACAGTTGTGATTTTACTTATTTTTGAGTTCATGAGGAAAAAGCTGTCTGGAGTTCTGTGTTACTGCTTTAGACAGCTGATGTTTCCTATTTGTTTCTGTGACTTCTCTTAAGTCATATTTTGTCTTTTGATACTATTATTTTAATACTACCCTTTGCTTTTATTGGAAAAATGATAATTAGTGTTTTGCTTGTATCTGCCGTATGAATGTGTAGACAATAAGTCTGCAAGGACTGTTAGCCATGAAGCGTGTGTGTTTGCGTTGTGTGAAGGAAGATCTCTCTGGCTGGACTGGCTGCTACCTTTGTGGTAAGAAGATGCTTTGTCATTCCTTGTCCATATGTGTCTTGTGCCGATTTATGCGTCTGTGGTGTTACAGCCACCTTTTTCTGGGATCAAACCTCACGGTTTCAGGAAGTCTCATCCTGTGTTCTGGGTCAGTGTGGTCCCAGGGCGTTCCAGGCCGCTCCTCCATGACCCACGTTGCTTCGCTGTTGGTCTCCCACGTGACGTGGGAGCCTGTTGCACAACACGGGGACAAGCATGGTTCCCTTTCGTTGTGAAAAATGGCCGTTGAAGTTCTGTACTATTGCTTATCTTTTCAAGAGTTACTGTTTTGTAAGAGAAGCTTCCTTCAAGTCTTTGGGGAGCCACCTGTTAAAAAACACACAGACCAAGAAAAAATTTTAAAAAAAACAACCCTTCTGAAAATCCAGATCGACTGTCAGCCACGTGAGCTCTTACCTGCTCGTTCAGTGATGTTGCCAGCAAACTGCACATAGGTGATGCACGACCTCCCTCCACAAAAGCCGTGTTGACTCTTCCCAAGTGCACGGTATTTACCCTTCCACCAACTGTGACAGCGAGAAGTCAGACTCCAGTGGTTTCCCATGTTTGCCCCTGAGACCTTTTTACAAAATTGATATGGTGTTTGCTACCTTTCATTCCTCTGGCACCCAAGCCAATGTAAGCAATAGCTTACACATCTCAGTTAATCATTCACCTGCTGTGCATTTGGGGTGCTGTAGAAATGCTGAGCATTATCTAGTCCTGGTGACCAGTTACTCCTCATTCCTAGCAGATTGTTCTAAAACTTGCCCTTCTTGTGCCTTGTCCCTTGTAAAACAGGCTTAGGTCTGGCAGCTTCTTTGTGGGCTCTTGTGCTGAACAGCAGTGCAAATTGGTTTGATTTTCTGCTGCGATCTTGCTGATCTGTTAGACCTTCAATTTCAGGAGCAGGCTGATACCTCCAAGATGTTTGAAAAAGGTCTTCAGAGTTTTAATCTTTCAACAGGTCATTTCTCAAAAGCGGCATGATGTGTCTCATTTTTTACATTTTTTTTTTAAATTCAGGTGCACATTTGCCTTCTCTCATGTCCTTTGGAAACATTTCCCCTCTTTGAAGGATGTCCTTTTATTTCTAAAATCCTTCTTTTGTTCACTGTTTAAGTCTGCTAGCTCTTTCTGATCTTTCTGATGCATTTTCTATTACCATTGAATAGCATGTTTAAATAACCATCATATCATCTGCAAGCTTTCTCCCACACCCCCCATGCCCCCACCCTTTTCTGAAACTCGTCGTTACTGTCGTGGGAGCCTTATCCCCTCTAAAAACATTGTTGAAGTCTGCTATGTGATGAATACTGTAACAAAGTGACTTTTCAGTTACTCTATTTTGGAGCAGCTTGGGACCAAAGGAGGAGTTATGTACATTTGTGTCATTTGGCTGGTAGCACCAAGAAGCAGCTGATTGCATCTGAAAATGTCGTCTTTGTCTCATGCATTATCACGATGCTTATGCGTTTTATGTGGAAGCAACCCAAATCTCCCATGGCAATTTCTGCCCTCGCAGCCTTTCTGCATCTCCTCCAGCCTGTTGTGGATGTCATTACTGTTTCTCTTTAGGCTTGGGGTTTGAGTCCGTGCACATTCTGCATTGCTTGTGGATACTGGTAACTCTTGGCCTCACACTTTTACCTTCGCATTTTCCTGGAACACACCACACTTTGCTCACTAGCTCAACATATTTTGGTCTTCCTACAAAGCTTGTACTCTGAAATTTAGGGTACCACTAATAATCTTCCTTGTATTAATTTTATAAGATGCTGTTAAGCCAACATATTTATCCTTACTTTTCAGTTCCTCTACCTTGTTGTTTGGAATTCTAGTCTAGAAGCACAGATCTGTTTGTCTTGATGTTATTGCCTGTTTTTGTGTCCAGCTTAAATTTGGCTTAACTTCTTGAGGCATCCTGTTTCCTACCTGAATTTTACTGAATTCTTACTGTTTTCTTAAGAGTTTTAGTGACCTAACCTAGAAGATAAGCTCCTGAACCTCTCCTGTACTGACTCTCCCCAATTTTTATTTTAAGACATCTCCCATAATGTTTCGTCTGAAGTACCAGGGACTGATTCTGTTTTCATTTTGATGAAGCCCATTCTTGTATTGATTCAGCTGTTCCAGAAGTTTCTCCAGATCTTAACAGGTGCTAACCCTCTTCCACATACCTTTATTCTCAATCCCACTTCAATGCTTCTCTAATTTCCTGACCAACTTTACACATGGAATCTGAGGCATTTCAGAGATGTCCAAGCCTAGACATCCTACCACAGACATCCTGGTCTTCAGCTTCTTACCTGACAGCTTTGATTTTTGCTTCCTGGATTCTTCTTCTTCACCCTGTTGTTTTTATCCCGTAGACCAACCTTGCTTTCTTCCTGGGGCTTTCCGAGAAGCTATCTAGACATTGTGTGAAGTGCCATCTTCTAACGTGGCAGGCAGTTCCTCACTAGCATCACAAACTAAATGATCCTAAGGGCTGTATCGTGCCTGTTGCCTTCAGCGGGGATAGCTGGGGCTCAGGGGAGCACCAGGCCACCCTCTGGAGCTTGCCAGCTGCATAGTTTCACTCCCCTCAGTTTGTTTCCCATCTGCCCTGAAACATTCCTTCTAAATGATGTGGGTTATAGCCTAGAGGTAGAGTTGCTCTTTGATGTTCCTTGCCATGTAGGGCTTTCTCTGCCTGGGCTGTTGGAGCTCAGCTGGTCCAGCATCCAACCTGCAACCTGCCCTGCCCTGCACACAGCTGTATGCCGCAGGGGCAGGACATTAGCTGCAGTAACCAGGAAGCCACTTCTGGATTTTCACCTGTGCTTCATCCTACTCGTCCTGCTCTCTCCCCTTCTCCCCAGCACTGTTTGGCTGTCCTCCTCTGACCCTTGGCTTCCCTCTTGCCTTGCTGATAATCTACTTGCAGTTAGATTTTTAACAGCTTTCTTAGGACTTAAGCATTTACAATCCTGTTGCCTCTTCTCATCTCCCCCCTGCCTCCCCCAACTGAATTTCCATCTTGGCTGAACTGCTTTATGCTTCAGGTTGATTCAGATGTGGGGCTCCTCTGGCACTGCCGCTCTGCTCGTTGAAGAGTTGGGTGCCCCTGCTATTGGCTGTGTGTGCTGGGAGTTTCTTCCCCAGGGGACCGGATTGGTAGGGACTTGCCCATCGCATTCCTCTTGCTGCTGGTGTGTGTTCAGATGTGTATTAGGAATCTTGATTTCTGGCACCCCCCCGAACAAGATATTCTCTTAGGTCTCCCTCATGTCATTTTATTACAGCATACACCAAATCACCATTGCCATCTTTCTGGGTAGCGTTACATCTTCCTTGGAAAGAAATGTGTAAAGCTTATCAATGGTGACCTGTTTTCTGCAAGGCAGAAGGTGGCAGATCATCATTTACCAGAAGCTGTGTGTGTTTCTGGGTTTGCAAGTGTTGCAAGAAAACCAAAACCCCACATAAATTAATGACTGTTACCCTAAACCCTCATAAATTCTTAAATCCAGAGGATGTTCCAAAGGCATCCTTGGGAAGTACTGGGGTGTACTTAGTATGAGGGTGGAGGTGAGGCCTGAGGAGATCATCTTCTCTCAGCTCATTCCTGACAGCATTTTTTGGGTCACTTTTCCCACGTTGAGGCTATACTGAGACAGATAGGAAGAGGAGGAGCCAAAGTTCTGCATGCTGAGTTTGGGCTGCTCCCGTCCTTTCTTTGCACAGCTTCTCTGGTGAATATTTTTGATTGCCAAGTCCTCATCTTGCCTTTATGCTTTCTTTTTTCCAGGCTTTGTTCCAGTTATCCTCAGAAGCTGCTGGTCCCTGTCTGGATCACTGATAAGGAGCTAGAGAACGTGGCTTCGTTCAGGTCGTGGAAAAGGATCCCTGTGGTGGTGTACAGGTAAACACAAAAGCTCTCCCCCAGACCCCTGACAGCTGTCCCTTTCCTCACAGTCCTGCGCAGGGTGTTGTGAAGCCAGGTTAGCTGAGTGCATACAGGGCTGTGGAGCATGGGGTGACAGCGATAGCTGCGTTCTGGTCCTCGTGTTGGTGCTCCTTTTGCCTCCCACCTGAAAACATGCTGCTCTCAGGCCTCCTCCTCCTCCCAGCACATACATCAGCCTCTGTAGGCACCCAGTCTGTGATGGTAACACTGGGTGTTCTCCAGAACGGAGAAACAATGTTCTGGTAACTGTTGCTTCTTGCCTGCTTTTGGTTAGATCTGAAGATGTGGGTGACTTTCCTCCTATGGGAGATGCAGCAAGAACACTATGTCAAATCAAGTTTCTCTTTCTTTGAGTTTCTGAACTTTCACAGATTGGTACTTGCCTAGCTGCTACTTTGAAAAGAAATCTTGGCCAAAACGAGCCTGCTGTGTGGTCCTGCTCTCAACTAGGACATACCTTTTAATACCCAAGTGCAAACCACTTCTGTTTTGACTGAGTTCTGAGAGTTTGACATTATTTAGCTAACAGAATGAGATGTTTGCATGTGGCTGAACCTTGTTGATTGAATAGCTGGTAAATAATCCCTGGTCAGCCTTCCAAAAATAATATGTACAGGGGGATGCAGGAGGCTAGGCAGCAAATTTATTGATGACGTAGACAAGGGGATCAAGTGCACCCTCAGTAAGTTTGCAGGTGACACCAAGTTAGGTGGGAGTGTTGATCTGCTCGAGGGTAGGGAGGCTCTGCAGAGAGACCTGGCCAGGCTGGAGTGATGGGCTGAGGCCAACTGTATGAGCTTCACTAAGGCCAAATGCCGAGTGCTGCACTTGGGCCACAACAACCCCCAGCAGCGCTACAGGCTTGGGGAGGAGTGGCTGGAGAGCTGCCAGTCAGAGAGGGACCTGGGGGGGGTGATTGACAGCCGGCTGAACAGGAGCCAGCAGTGTGCCCAGGTGGCCAAGAAGGCCAATGGCATCCTGGCTTGTATCAGCCATAGTGTGGCCAGCAGGGACAGGGAAGGGATCTGACCCCTGGACTCGGCACTGGTGAGGCCGCCCCTCGATGAGTGGGTTCAGTTTTGGGCCCCTCACTCCAAAAAGGCCATTGAATGACTCAAGCGTGTCCAGAGAAGGGCAACGGAGCTGGTGCAGGGTCTGGAGCACAGGTCTGATGGGGAGCGGCTGAGGGAACTGGGGGGGTTTAGTCTGGAGAAGAGGAGGCTGAGGGGAGACCTCATGGCCCTCTCCAACTCCCTGAAAGGAGGGTGCAGAGAGGGGGGATGAGTCTCTTGAGCCAAGGAACAAGCGATGGGACAAGAGGGAATGGCCTCCAGCTGCGCCAGGGCAGGGTCAGACTGGCTCTTAGGAAGGATTTCTTTGCAGAAGGGGTTGTTGGGCGTTGGAATGGGCTGCCCAGGGAGGTGGTGGAGTCCCCATCCCTGGAGGGGTTGAAGAGTCGGGTCGGGTCAACATAGTGCTTAGGAATCTGGTGTAGATGGGATCTGTCAGTGCTGGGTTAACGGTTGGACTAGATGATCTTCAAGGTCCTTTCCAACTGAGGTGATTCTGTGAAATAAAGCAGGGCTTTTCGGGGTAGGGGAGTGGTTTCTCATCAAACTTGACTTCTGGGAGACTGATATGTCTGAAACAAATGGGAGGCTGGTTGAACAGATGCACCCAGCCAGTGTGCATGTTTTAAAATATACGTTATGGTTTCTAGCCTTAGACTCCTTGTTAGCAGTTATTAAATCCAAATATAAAAAACTTTGAAAATATCAGAGCTGCACAACAAAGGACAACACTGGGAAGTACAAAAGCCAGGAAACAAAACTAATGAATTTACGTGTACCTTAACGCTACATCTTCATGTTATATGGTTTGCTGTTAGATGCTGGCAAAACACAGTGTTATTACTTCTAGGAGAACTAAATTCTACAGCAGAGTAATAATGAGCGCTGCTTATCGTATGGAGCCTTTCCTGCTTTATAGCCAAGTCAGCTAGGAAGTTAATTGTATTTGTGATTACTTTTGCTAAAAATGGCCTGGCGCTCGAGACTGTCCCAGTGTGCCTCTCCACCTGAGGGCAAAGCCATGTCTTTTTGCTGCTCTTACAATTATTTTGTTCCTTGCTTTATATCACTATAATGGTACCCAGTAATTTTACAATCTGAGCTGCAACCCTTTGCAGCCTGGGATCAGATTAGAAGATGCTGACAAGTGATGTTACAAGACGGGACAAGTGCTTGCCCATATGCATCTCATTTTCAGGCACTTTTTAGTCTTTGCCCTCAAGATTGAAGGCTTTTGGCCAGGTAGGTCTGTAAGGGCCATGGCTGCTTCTGGAGTGACTTGTGCTGTATGGAAGGGGAAGAAATGAAAAGCCTCGCACTCAGCTTCTCCTCCTCACTCACAGTTCAGGAGAGAGTGGACAAGTGGGCTTGGGGGCGTGCATGCCAGGGGCTGTGAGCGCAGGACTGTTCGGTAGGCTTCAGGGCCTTTGGAGAACAAGGCTGAACTCACTGGTAACAGTCAGATCTGTAAAATGTGATGCCAAAGGCACCATATTATCAGTTTTCTTTAAAAAAGTATAATTTAGCTTTTAAGCAAAGCAAACATTCAGGTCTCCATCTCTTGAGTCCTCACTGGAGATGTGCAGGAGCGATGCAGGAGCCTCCAGGCACAATTCACTTCTAAAACAATGCAAAGGATGCAATTAATTACTTAGCTGACTACAGAGGCAGACAGGCATTGCATGCCAGCCGCTCCTCGTTGTTACTCTCTGTCTACACAGCCACCTTCAGAAGACCTTGGGCCTGTGTTAGCAAGAATGCTCCTCGCAGATGCTCAGCATCACCTTTGCCTGTGGTCGTGCTGCAGGGGCTGTCGGGGAAGCAGCAGGCAAACAGTGGAGATGGCTCCAGCCCCGTGGCTGAGCGCTGGGTCTCAGGCTTTAGGTCATGCCAGAGTGAGCCAGGAGCCTAACGCAGAGACTGGGGAAATGAAAGCACTTGTGTCCGTGCATCTCAGAGGGGACAGCTCTGTGAACCCTCTCTCAGCTCTTATGTGTTAAGCCAAGCTGCTTGACTTTGCATTGTGGATGAGCATTTCTATGGCCAGAAAATAACAGAGGGGACTTAAGAGCTATTAGTTGATGCTTTCTGGATGATTGTTATGGGTTAAATGGCATGTGCTAACAACATCAGGTGTGCTCTAGCCTTGTGCTCTGAATGAATCTGGGAGTAAAAGCTCAACTGATAAACTACAAAGGCGCCTCATACTCCAGCTTTGAATTCTGAAAGGTTCTCAAGTCATTAAGACTAAACTGAGGATCCCGAAGAAATAATTTTGTCCACATAAGTTAAAACTCTGTGGCACTTTCTGCCATTCCAGTTTCAAGAAAGGAGCTTTTTTTTCTTTGAGGAAAACCTCCACAAAAATCCCCAGTAAGAAAAAGACCTGAAATGCTTCATATACTTGTGATGAGAAGATTAGCAAGGGAATGCAGAGTCAAGCCATGGCTGCTCCCCTCACCTGGGAAGCTCGTTGCAAGCTCAGTTGTGGTTTTGGTTCATTCACCAGCACCTGCTACACTTTCTGCTTGCTGATAACTTCATGCTCATCGATGCTGGCCGTGCTTCCTTGTGTTTATTGGCACGTCATTATATCTCTTGAAACTGGCTACCTCAAGGCCATCCCCTGCCCAGTGTTTGTTGCAGTGCTAGCAAGAAGTTTTCTGAGTTTAATGTGACTCTTTGGCAATGTTTTTAGTATTGCATGAAGTAAGCTACCACTGACTTCAAGTGGCCTACACAGCTGAACTACTTTTCTCCCCTCTGCACCGCAAAACAGTGCCGTTGCATCCAAGCAGCAATGCCTGGCACAGCACCTGCATCTCCCAAAAACGTGCTCAGGCGCTGTCTGGGAAAGCGCTGGTTGGCAACAGGTCAAAAACGATGGGTGTGCTAACAAACAAGCTTGGATGATCACAGGCTGACACTTAAGTCCACACCTTGGCTCTGTTTCATTTACTAGTATAAACAAAGGCTTTGCTCCTATCTGTATTATCCATCCTTGAGTGTTCCTGAAGACGGAATAGGTCTCCTGGGAGTGACTGCTCCGTGAGTCACCTTGCAGAACAGAACAGCAACAGAGGAGGGCACTGAAAGGAAAAGGATCTCACGGTACTTTGTCGTAGCTGAATGTAAGTCTTCAGTTTAAAGTCTTCATCAGTATTACCTGTGAGATGCCATTAACGATAATACATTTTCTGTGTTTATTGATAAGTTGCCTCAGCAGAATAAGGGGACCTTGTCTTTGAGAAGCAAAATCATTCCTGCAAACTGCAGTAGCTGCTGCTGAGATACTGTGCACCGCTGTTAGAAGGAGTTCAAAGCCTTGATGCATTTTCTTGGTGTGCTGCCTTACAGCAGATAACATGGACAGGCACCGTCATCCTCTGTGGAACATAGGGAGGGGTGGCATGAGAAAGAGGTACCTTCAAGAGTGCTTCTGATAGCCCCCACTGGCAGCTAAACAGCCTTTGGGTGATGGGTCGAGGCTTGTGCAAGTGCGCTTTAGGATCTAGAGTGTTATGTCCCCTACTTTGTCACCAATGCAAATTTTTCAGAGGTGTTCACCTACAAACAAAAAAATAGTACTTGGAGGTGGCTTGTCAGAAGCTTTATCTACATCTTTGTTCTTCCTCCAGCTCATCTTCAGAGAGGTGCTGCATCAGGGGTGGTGGGATAGGGAGGGGCGAGCACTGTTGTGAAGAACTGAGGTGCCGGGGTCTCCTGTTTATTATCCTGTCTCCAAGAAGGGCCAGGTACCAGGAATAGCATCTCAGGGAAGTGTAATGCATGGGACAGGTATGCAGGTGTTCTTCCCTGGTGCATCTTTGGAGCAGCTGTTATCTTAGATTTTTCTACAAAAGATGTTCAGGAGAAGGTAGCACTATGTTTCATGGTCACTTGGTGGACCTCCCTGACTTTTATGTATTTTGAAACCAATTTATACATCCACATTGTGTGGTGGCAGGGAGTCCACTGTCTGTTTTGTTGTCCAAAAAATACTTGTTTTTCTTAAACATATGGCATCACCATTCCAGTGCTTGTGTGTGTTTCTCTCAGGGGAAAATAAGACTAGTCTTCCAAACTCAGCTTTTTATATCTTTCCTGACTTTTTACGCCTCTCATCCATTCTTGTCCTTCTCTCATGGTGGCAAGTTGTTTCCTACTAAAGTTGTCCCTATAGCAAAGCTCTTCTATACCTGTGATTGTCCTTACCACCCTTCTCTGGAGGTTTGAGTATTACATTATCCTTTTTGAGATGGACTAGTGAGAAATTCATGTCATTTTGAAGATGTCTGAGATATCATGTCATAGTATTCTCTGTCTTATTCTTTTCCAAATAACTGCTAGCACATTCTCAACCTTTTTGCTTCTCTTGAGCGTTGAGCTGAGGCTGTTTGAGAGCTCCACAGTGACTTGAAAGTCTTTGAGATTTGGCTGCTGATTTGTAACAAACTGCTTCATGTCATAGCTGGGGTTATGCTTTGATCATCTGTAAATACTTTTCATTTATTAATACTAAATTTCATACTCTATCACCCAGTATCACAAGATCCTTTGCAACTTTTTCCAGACAGCCATAGACTTTCCTGGATAATTCTGTATCACCAGCAGCTTTGTCACCTAATGGTCCATTCCCTTTCCAGGACATTTGTGAATGACTTGACTGGTGTGTTCATGTGAAAAATGAACACTTTATTCCTGCTTCAGGCCTTCTGCCAGGTGTCAATAAGCAACAGCCAGGGTAGGGTTCACATTTTAGGGGTTGTTAATAAACACCAGCTCAGGCCTCCACCCAGAAACTAACCAGTCTGATGCTGAGTGAGCTAATCTTTCTAACTTACAAGTGATAAATGAAATGGTTTAACAACAGGTATGTACTTTAAGGGAGGGAAAAAAAAAGAAAGAGAATGGGATAACAGAACAGCATTAAAATAAATAACTATTAATTTCCCAAAGTACAACCATAATTATTTAAAGTTCTCCTCTCTGGTTTAATGTATAAATATTTACATATCTATATACAATAATGTTTACTTTAGATAGTATATCTTTATAGATAATATGTATTTATATATTATTGTAAATAAAAATAGTTTAATAGAGTAATGGCTAGAACAACTGGCAGCTTCCCCCTTGCTGCAGAAACTCCCCATGCATTTCAGTGGTAGTTGAGTCCCAGGCAGAGCCACTGACCCTGGAGGTGACGTCCCACGAGCTGCAGCTGACCTCAGGGCTGCCACCATCCACTGGCACTGGCTGTTCCCAGCAGCCCCTCCAGCAAGTGAGCTGCTCCTCTGCAATCTCATTTCTGCTCCACGAGCCACTCCTGTGCTACTCACAGCCATCTTCTGTTCCTCACCGCTGTGGTGCGAGTGACAGCCTCCGTGTCACTGCTTTTGTTATGAATAATGGTTATTTGCAACGCCCTGCCCTGCTTCACTGCTTGAATGCAAGAGTAAATGCAGTAGATAGAGCACTGAGGAGGGTTGTGCAGGTGGTGACTGTAGGGGACGTTTGCTGGGGTTGTTCCTCACCTTTCCAGGGGCTTCACCAGGCTCTCGCTTCCTTCGCAGGCACGTGCGCAATGGGGCGGTGATTGCACGCTGCAGCCAGCCTGAAATCAGCTGGTGGGGCTGGAGAAATGCTGATGACGAGTATCTTGTGACATCTATTGCCAAAGCCTGTGCCTTGAACCCTGGAGTAAAGGTATCTGGTGGCATGCCGCACAACGGGAGCAGCGACGGCAGCGAGGCCTGCGACGCCGACTTTGGTGAGACAGCTCGCTCCCTTCCACTCTCTCCTAAACGTGTGAATTATTTCCTGCTTCCTACACCTAAATGTTGCTGTTGCTGCTAACGGGGCTGTTACAATGTGAGGTTTAAACCCAGTATCCAGCTCAGATAATCTGGGCCCTGTCACTCCTTGACTGTGGTGTGTGACACGGGTCTCGGGGCGGTGCTGGGTGGCCCTGGAGGCCTGTCATAGGGGACAGGGAGGTGCCGGGAGCTCAGTCTGTGCTGTCTCTGCAGACTCGTCCCTGACCGCCTGTTCAGGTGTGGAGAACGCAGGAACTCCTCAGAAGCTGCTCATTCTTGATGCCAGGTCCTACACTGCGGCCGTGGCCAACAGAGCGAAGGGAGGTGGCTGCGAATGTGAAGGTACAGAGGGTTAAGCATATCCCAGAACATCTTCCTCTTGGACCTGCTTTGTTGAGGGGGTCCTAGAGCACAGCTGGGGGTGGGGTCAGCGTTTTGGTACTCAGTCCCTGGGAGCATGTTCCTCTTCTTGCTCGTGCAAAGTCCATTATTCCAGATACATCAGTGCTGGCCCACAAGGCTTTTGTAGAAGAACTTGGCTGCCTGGAGACCAGAACTGGTGGTGTGAGGGGACAGTTCACCTAAGTGTATGGAGGCAGTTGCTGCAGTGGCAGCAGCTCTCTCTGACCATTTGTCTGTTGTGTTCAGAGTATTACCCGAACTGTGAAGTTGTGTTCATGGGCATGGCCAACATCCACTCCATCCGGAACAGCTTCCAGTATCTGCGTGCTGTCTGCAGTCAGGTGCCAGACCCCAGCAAGTGAGTGACTGTTCTCTAGCTGAGTTTGATGCCATATCTGTCAATGTCCTGGGGGGTTTCCCCTCTGTTTTTCTTTTTTCCTATCCCAGGTTTCTACCTCAGAGAATGGAGGGATAGGAAAGTGCTCACAGTGCCTGAATGCTGCTGGTAATCCAGAAGGGATTGCAGCACTGCCTCGGTGTCACTTGGATGTGCATGTCCTCTGAGGGTTTCCAAAATGTAGCTGTATTTGGGAAAAATTGAAATTAGGGGTTGGATTCTTTGCACTTATTCCCAGACTGGCTGGCTCTTCTTCAACATGTTTTAGAAAAGACTGATTTTCACTGAGGACTCCAAAAAGACTTTGCTTAAAATACATCTTTTCTGTGTTTTTTTTTTCTACTGGAGAGTTAAGCAACCATTTTCTTGCTTTGTGCACACCTTCTAGCTGGCTTTCAGCCCTGGAGAGCACCAAGTGGCTGCAGCACCTCTCTGTCATGCTGAAGGCAGCAGTGCTGGTCTCCAGTGCAGTTGACAGAGAAGGGCGTCCAGTGCTGGTTCATTGCTCAGACGGCTGGGACAGGACTCCGCAGATTGTAGCACTGGCAAAGATTCTTCTGGACCCTTACTACAGGACCATGGAGGTATGAGTCATGCTATGCTGCTGTTTCGTGTCTGTTAAAAGGCAGCTTTTGTCTCACAGTCTCCGTAGAAAGGAGCAGAATTGTATTTGACAATCAGCTTAGTGGCATTTCAGAGCTACTATTGTGGTTGTTGAGTTTTTCCACGTTCCCTTCCTGCCTGTTTTCGGTGAACTGTACGTCACTCCTCCGCCCAGCTTGGTGAAGTACTGTGGTAAATAACCTCTTGTGTTCAAGGTTCAGCTGCTTCCCTACTCTTAATTGTGTGTATTCTCCGGGCTGTTTGTGGTATAGAGATAACAACTGTTAGTTTGTGTTTGGAAACCTCTGACATTCAGGTAGCTTTGCTCCCAAACCAAGCACCGGTGCAGCCTCCTTTCCAGCCCTTCGAAAGCCCTGAGTTTGCCTGGCACTGTTGGCAGATGGGGCTTGCCTCGTCCTGCTACGTGCCTACAGCAAAGTGTCTGCAGTTAATTTTTTCTTTTATTCACAGGGCTTCCAGGTGCTTGTTGAATCAGATTGGCTGGATTTTGGTCATAAATTTGGCGATCGCTGCGGTCACCAAGAGAAGGTGGAAGATCAGAACGAGCAGTGCCCAGTTTTTCTCCAGTGGTTGGATGCTGTTCATCAGCTTCTGAAGCAATTTCCTTGCCTCTTTGAATTTAACGAAGCTTTTTTGGTAAGAAATATGCATGCAAACATGTCTTTATCACTTGCCAGATGTAAGTAGAGGCAGAGGGAAGGCCATGATATTTTACAGTGTTGTAGCTGAAAGAAAACAAAAATTGCATTCTTTAAAAATGCGAAAGTGTCCGAGTAGTGCTTGGGCTCTCTGCTGGCATTCCTGACATACCTTCACTGTGTGAGTCCAGCCCTGCCCTTCAGTTGTGGTATTTTGACCTGGTTCTGTACGTGTGATGCTTCTGCTGGTTTCTGTGAGCTGCTTGCAATTTCCTCCTCCTCCCAGGGGGTACTGCAGGCTCAGAGTACCTGACAGATTGCACAGTGATGAGGGGTTTATAGTCTCTGGATTCTTTGAGTCACTTCTTCTCCAGGTTCCTTTCTAGCCCAGTGAATTCAGATATTGTCAGCAGCACTGTTTTGATTAAAAGCCTGATTTGCATCTCTCAGAGCAATACGAGTCTGAAACATTTAAAAAAAAAAAATTAGGGAAACCATAGCTATTAATCTTTGTCTTATCAAATAATACAAGTTAGGGTTATAGAGGGATGGGTATGGTATCAGTTGACTATTCTTTCACTTGATTCCTGTTGCTATCCTCTCTGTCCTGCCCTGTGTGGAAGAGAGGAAGGCAGTAGGAAGTGTGTGAGCTATCCCAGAGGAGTGGAAGATGTTTCCCCTGTAGACAGGAGACGTGGTTTCCCGATGGCCCTGACAACTGCTCCTCTTGTGATGCTGCAGGTGAAGCTGGTGCAGCACACGTATTCCTGCCTCTACGGGACCTTCCTTGGGAACAGCCCCTGCGAGCGGGAGATGCACAACATCTACAAGCGTACCTGCTCCGTGTGGTCCCTCCTGCGGGCCGGCAACAAGAACTTCCACAATCTTCTCTATATGCCGGGGTCTGAGCAGGTCAGTAGAGCTCCTGGCCCAGCTTTCCAGGATTTTTGCAGGGGCTTTTCACCATGGACTGTGTGGGGAGAGGCTGGCAGGGTTTCCTTTTGTGTTCCTCTCTGATGGTGAGTGGCTGTTGCAGGTGCTGCATCCAGTGTGCCACGTGCGAGCGCTGCATGTCTGGACAGCGGTGTATCTGCCAGCTTCCTCGCCACATCCTCTGGGACAGGATGATATGGACATTTACCTGCCCTCTGGATCTCAAAGCCAGGAGTTCGGTGGCAGATGTTTGGACAGGTAAGAGCCTAAGAGCTCCAGGCACAGGTTGCCACCTACCAACAGGCCTTCTTTTTCCCTCTTTGCTCATTGTAGTTCCTCTGTACTTCCTGTTCTCACCTTCCCTGTGGAGAGCAAGAGCTCTGTAGCATTGTCCCAGCCACTTGGAGAAGAATGTGTACAGTTCCCTGCTGCATCTAAAAAGGCAGAGTGCAGGGGCAACGCTGTAGCATTGGGCATTTCAGCTCATGCTGCTGCACCACCCCTCCCCACCCAGCCCATGATCTGTAATTAGGAACACTTCACAGAATCACAGAACCATCTCGGTTGGAAAAGCCCTTGAAGCTCCTCCAGTCCAACCATGAACCTCACCCTGACCGTTCTCAACTCCACCAGATCCCTCAGCGCTGGGTCAACCCAACTCTTCAACCCCTCCAGGGATGGGGACTCCCCCCCTGCCCTGGGCAGCCCATTCCAACGCCCAACAACCCCTTCTGCAAAGAAATCCTTCCTAAGAGCCAGTCTGACCCTGCCCTGGCGCAGCTTGAGGCCATTCCCTCTTGTCCTGGTGCTGGTTCCTTGGCTCAAGAGACTCCTCCCCCCTCTCTGCACCCTCCTTTCAGGGAGTTGTAGAGGGCCATGAGGTCTCCCCTCAGCCTCCTCTTCTCCAGACTAAACCCCCCCAGTTCCCTCAGCCGCTCCCCATCAGACCTGTGCTCCAGACCCTGCACCAGCTCCGTTGCCCTTCTCTGGACACGCTCAAGTCATTCAATGTCACTTCCCTTCCCTCATCTCAGTTTCGACTGAATTGAGGAGAGTTTCAGGAGTTTTATTTTGAGATTTGTTTGCTTTTGGGTTCTAGATTACCAAAGACAAGATCTGTGGATGACCTGCTCTCAGCCTGCGACTCCAGCAGCCCCCTGACCCGCACGTCTAGTGACCCCAACCTGAATAACCACTGCCAGGAGGTCCGGGTGGGCCTGGAAGCCCGACATGCCACCGCTGAGGGAGCCGAGCTGCACGTGGGCGAAGGCAGTGCGGTGGCTGCGGGAGAGACACGGCAGGTGAAGGAGCAAGAGGAAAAAGCTGCCCTCCAAGCCGACAGCGCTTGTAGCAGCCATGCTGAGCAGGAAGGGCACAGCAAGCAGCTGAGCAGCTGGGCCCCTGTGCCAGCAAGCAGCATGTCTCTGGAGGCAGAAAAGGAAAACAGAACATACATGGAGGAACTGGATGGCATGTGTCCAGCTCCAAATCCTTACGGACAGGAAAATGTTGACAGGGTTTCCACCAGTTCTGGAAAGCAGTTAGAAACCTGTCCCCAGGAACCTTTGAAGGCTGCTGGCTTGGTGTCCAGTGGAGGAGGCTGCCCCAAGAGAAACATTGCCTGCCAAGATGTTCCCAGCCTGGAGTCCCTGGCACCAAGCGCCCCTTGCCAGGGCATCCCAGGCCCTGCCCCAGGCATCCCCTGCCCGGGTGAAGACAATGGCAAAGGTGATGCTGGAAGGAGTGTGCCCAGCGAGGAGCCTGGCCGGCTGGGGAGAGTCCCGCTAGAGCAGTGGCGCAAGCCCATTTCCCAGAGCCAAAGCAGCGAGTTCTCCTTCCTGGGCTCCAACTGGGACAGTTTTCAAGGAATGGTGACATCACTCCCCAGTGGGGAGCCTGCCCCCAGACACCTCCTCTCCTACGGCTGCTGTAGCAAGAGGTTGAGCAGCAAACCTCTGCGGGCACCGGGCCTGTGCCTCAGTGGCCAGTGGCCAGCCAGGGAAGGTGCGAAACCCTCAGTCTGCTCTGGCCATGTTGGCACACATTTTGCAGGCCCCGCAGGGAAGCCCAGCCGTTTGTGGCTGCCCTGCCACCTGAAACAAGCGTCCGGTCCCAAGCACATGCCACCAAAATGTCCTTCTCCTGTGCCTCCTCTCTACCTGGACGATGACGGGCTGCCCTTCCCCACGGATGTGATCCAGCACAGGCTGCGGCAGATCGAGGCGAGCTACAAGCAGGAGGTGGAGCAGCTGCGCAGGCAGGTGCGAGAGCTGCAGCTGCGCCTGGACATCCGCCACTTCTGCGCCCCTGCGACCGAGCCTCCCATGGACTACGAGGATGACTTTGTAAGTAACTGGCTCTAACACCCCAACTGCTGCAGTGCACCCCCCTCACACCGCCCTCTCCAACCCCCAGTGCTCCATCTCTTACTTCTGGAGTGGTGGTGAAGGTTGTTCCTATGTTTCCTCAGCCCTTTTCCCCTCCTCTCCACGTGCTGTGTCCTCATGCCACCCAGGGGTATCTCTGCTTCTTGAGGGCCAAGCAATGGCTCCTACATGGTCATGAATGTTTTACCTCCTTGTATGGGGAGCTGTGGAGCCACCCACATGCCCCTCACAAGCACTGAGTGTGGCCGGAGCAGGGGATGCCCTTGACTGTGTGATTAAGGCAGCTGAGGGGATTTGTGGCTTCATCTCTTTTTGCAGACATGTTTGAAGGAATCGGACGGCAGCGACACTGAAGACTTCTGCTCTGATCATAGTGAAGACTGTTTGTCAGAAGCAAGCTGGGAGCCTGTTGATAAGAAGGAGACTGAGGTACGTGTCTTGTTACGGCAGCTGTAATGCAGCAGGAGAGAATGTTTCTCTGCAGCTAACTTTGGTTATGGCAGCAGAGTGGTCTGGAAGCAAGGCAGAGAGCAGCCACCCTTGTCCTTTAACACATCCTCTGCATCCTCTGCTGCTACTGTGTCCAGTAGAAAGGGAGCCGTGGTGTGGGCTCGCTCTGAGCTAGCCTGTCGTGGTCCAAAGCCACACCTCAGCCTGTGCTGAGGTCCTGAGACCTGGGCGTTGTGGTGTTACAAACTGAAAGCTGATGAGGACTGGTGTCTGCCCTAGGTCACGCGGTGGGTTCCAGACCACATGGCCTCGCATTGTTTTAACTGCGATTGTGAATTCTGGCTGGCCAAACGGAGGCATCACTGCAGGTAAACAATATTATTGCTGTAGTTCCACTCTTCTCAGCCTGCTTCTCACAAACCTCACAAAATGCCTTTTTGTGCTGTTTATTCCCTCCAGTTCCCAGGAGAAAGTTTTAGATCTTTCCTTTATTTGCCAGGCCTCATAATTCCCTGCAGATTTCCATTCTACATTGTTCTTATTTTCCCAAGGCCTTTGATCCTTCTGCTGGGTAGTAATGTCCATTAGTCCCTTGTTAGCACTAGCCAGTTGGCTTGCACTGGAGACCATGGTATATACTTTAAGAAACAAATTGACAAGTCATAAGTAAGGCTGGTACTTCGCCCCTGAGCTGGATTCTTTGTGCTTGCTGAAGTTTTGCTGTGCTGTTCCCAGCTCTCTTTCCACTGGTTTTCTTGCTCCTTGACAGGAACTGTGGGAACGTGTTTTGTGCTGGTTGCTGCCATCTGAAGTTGCCCATCCCTGATCAGCAGTTGTATGACCCTGTCCTCGTTTGTAACTCCTGTTATGACCACATCCAAGTGTCTCGTGCCAGGGAGCTCATGAGCCAACACCTGAAGAAACCCATCGCCACAGCTTCCAGCTGAATGCCAGACAAAGGACCTGTCTAAGCCCAGCCTTTTCTCTCGTGGGTTTGAAGGGTGACTCTGCCTCCACTGTAATTGTGAAGGCCTTTGGTGCAACACTTGAACACCAAGCTCGAATGCACTGTCTTCAGCAGTCTTACTACCAGTCTGGAGCAGAGGAGCTCAGATTAAAGAGTATGGTGTGTGTCCCCACTCTGGCACCGGTGGGCCCGTACATTGTCTGACGACCTAGGGCTAAAGAGGGGATTGCAACCTCTTTCTTTTGCGGGCTGGAAAGCAATGTTTTCACAGATATTGCCTGTGCAAAGTACCCCCAAAGCAATAGAAAGGCATGTTTAGAACCAACTCCCCCTACAAAGGCAGGCTGCTGTGCGAGAAGGAAGAGGGCAGACTCCTGGTGGTACTGTGTGTTTTGGAAGGGCCTCAGCCTGGAGCACTTCTGTAGATTCTCTTTCCATGAGTGTGATTTGTGATCAGCTTGGTGAACAAGACTCGTTAGCCATCACTGATTGATTTTTTCTCTTGGGCGTTGAAGAGAAATTCATTCTGGCTGAAAACGGGCCGAGCAGATTTTGCCCGTTTTCGTGCTCCACTAGGATTGGTGAATGCACTTGACTTTGCCCCTGCCCCCCAACACCACGGGGAGATGGGAGATTGGCTTTTTCACTTCTGCTCTGCCCGTCTGCTTTGTCTGCGGTCGTGTCACAGCCTGGTGCTAACACAAGAATGGCACCCTGATCCTCTCCTGGCATGGAAACAGAACTTGTGTTCCTGTGTTGCTCTTCCTCCCCTTTTCTGCCCTCAGCTCTCCACTTCCTACTGCTCTTTATCCTGAAAACTTGATACCTTGAGGGTATAGGCCATAATGTGTTGTTTTACCTCCTGGAATGTGCTGTCTGGTGTATGTGAGGGTTTCAGTCCAAATGCTGCTATATATTTCTGTGCACTTAATGTAACCCGAAGAGGGGAGAATGAAGCATCGATACCAAAACGGGGGTGGGGAAGGACACTGGCTGACATAGACGCTACGGTCTGTGCTTTTCACTTCAGGACGTACAGCCAAGCTACAGTGATAAACATGACGTGTGGCATCTGTTCAGTGGTGGAAACAATCTCTCTGACTTGCCCCAGTGCTGCCTAAAATGCCTCTTGAATTTGACTTCTTTTCTGTCTCCTGCACAGTGGTCAAAGTTCAGAGTTGCCAACTTGTAATTGCCTCTCTACTTCTTTAAACTAGAGAGCAGGAATCCCAACTTATTCTAAGGAAAAGGAACTGGGTTTAGAAAGAAGGAAAGGTTTAGAAAGAAAGTGGGCTTCAGGTGGGCTTTTGTTTAATCCCTTGTTAGATCCCTTGGGGAGTATCCATCCTGCCTCCTTTCTGAGAAATCTGTGGATACTAATGAGGAGGAAGAGTTTGAAAGTGGGGCATTTCTTTGCAGAAATGCAGGTTTTCTTTCCAGCTAAAAGAAAATGTCTGATATATTCTGCACCTCATGAGCCGAGACTTCGTATGTGGGGGGAGGACCTGTGAGGTCATTTGGTCTAACAACAAGGCAAAGTACTTTACACTGTTGTGATCTCCCAGGTTTTATGCTCATGGTTTGTCATCTCTGTCAGAGGGAACGGAATAACGACCCTTTCCTGCACTTTGATATGTCAGCCTCTGGTTTTGTAAATCCCAATAGTGCAAGCAAAGCTAGCGTCATCTGAAGACCCTGTACTTACTTGGACTCTGCTTCTTTTCCATACTGGGAACAACCAATATGGCTTTGGGAAGAGAAGGCACCTTGCTTCAGATTCTCCCCTGCCTTGTACCTTGCAGTCATTGCCAGACATGGAAGAGTGACCGTTGGGCTGGTAGAAGAAACTGGATTTGCTCCTGTTTTGCACATGTTGGAATGACTGCAAGCAATGAGGAAGCCAGAAACTAGGTACTCCTGGCCCTTCTGTTCAGGCCATTAGTCCAAACTGCTTTTAGCTCTTGTGAGTTTCAGCGTCACAATGTGCTGGCCAAAAACTCTAAAATCAGTTCAATAGCATTGTGACAAACAAAATGTGCTGTACAACTCAATACAGTCAAAATAAAATCTCTATATTAGTGCTGCTGTGTTTGGACCCATTCTTTAGTTTGTGGTGAATTCTTTTTGCACAGTGTTTCTCAGGCTGCTGTTACTTGCTACCTTTTCCCTTGATGTAAGGAATGTTAGGAATTTAATACTGCTTCTCACAAATAAGAATCAAGGGTAGGATGCAAAGCACACTGTGCTGTGGTCTTCTACTCTGAGGCTCTCTGCTCTTTTCCAAAAAAAACCCTGAAGCTGCCCAGGATACCAGCCCCTTCCAGCATCTCCCATACTGACTCGGTGAGGAGTTTTTCTTTTCCAAGGAAGAGCTGTGAGGCAAGATTCACCAACATGTTTATACCACTTCTTGCCTGGTAGGTTGTGTTCCTCCGTGCAGGATGATGGATGGGGACTGTTGTGCTTGGCTTGAATGTGCCAGGGGTGATGCAGGTAAGTTACAGTTTGTGATGGAGCTGGAGAGAATCTTCTAGAAAGCCTGTCCTCAAAGCATCCAGGGATCTTAAAATTAAGCAGATCCCTGGTAAACTGCTCCCGTAGTTCAAGTCAGCGTTCATGTCAGTACCTAAACACTTTGTTGTATTAGGAATGTTAGGAGCAAGAGAGCTTGTTGCATTTAAAAATTAACCATTGCTCCTGAAACAGTCCCACAACAGAAGGTCATCTGTGGGGGCAATGTTGCTGAACATGAATCACGAGCGATGTTTTCCAAGGAAGGACAGTCTTCTGATTAACTTCCAGGCTCTGGTGTTAACAGTTCCGTGTCCTGGCAGGTGGTGGAAGGGTGGGACTGTTGTGGGACCCTTTGGCTTCTCATCACCAGCTGGGTCAGTGCTTCAGCCCGATTTCCCCCCTGTCCCTTCAAAGCTGAGTAGAGGCATTTTGCTGAGAGCTCCTGATGGTAAGGTCAGGCTGGCCATGCCAGCAAAGGGCACTTAATGCTCATGATTATTGAGCACAGAACAAAGCATTATCACTTAAAGTATATAAAGCCATAATTTGCCAACACATTCAGCCTGAGGTAATCTATATGTGCACTGAAATGTGTCTAAACCTAGCACAAACAGTGAGATCAAAGCCTTCCCCTATCAGTGCACTAACTGCCATGAATTCTTAGCAAATTAACAGCCGGAACTGCTTATGATGTACCATAATATCTCCTCAGCCACTGAACAAAATAAACATAGATTTAGATGTAGTGAGCAGCCAGGTCAGGCTTGTGATGGTTGGTATTGTTCAGCTGCTAAGCGTTAACAGATAATGCTAAAACTGCAGGGGATGTGAAGAGACATGTTAAGCCTTGGTTATGAAAGAAGAAAAGAGGGACGTGATGTGTGGCCTTGTGCACCCTGCCAGTGCTGAGCAGGAACCGGTTTAAAGCGAGAGACACGGGCAAGAAGGATGCAGGTGTTCTGAGGGCACGCTTGGTACGTTTCTGTCCGTTCAGTTTTCAGTCTAGGAGTTAAATAGTACATTTCTCTCCCAAAACGTTAGGCTTTGGCAAGAGTGAACTTTGGGCACTGCCCTTTATGGTACCTTGGGTATCTCTGTATCTTCTAGGTTAAAACTGATAATGCCAAGTTGTTCTTGGATAAAAAATGCTGCATGCAGTCTCCAGTGTGTTTAAAATCATCATAATTTAAAAGAAAAAAATTGCCCAAAGCAGCACACAACTTCAGTCTCATAAAGTTTAGGCCAGTCATGCGACTTTACTCTCTCATGCAAGCATAGTTTTTCCTGACGTGTTTGCAATTCTTACCAAGTGCCCAGTCTCTTCCGAGTCCCTGTGTCAACCTCTGTGTCAAAAGGTGGGTGCTGCGTGACCCTGCCGCCTGGCCCACGCTAAGCAGAGCGCTCAGGTGAGATGACAGCGGCCTTGGCTGGGGGGTGTTTGCAGGCTTTGTATGTGCTGGGACAGAGTATTCATCCGTGCAACTGCCTCTGCTCTTCTGTGACTGCGGACTGTACAGTGCTCCCTGTCACCTTCTAACAAACAGTCATATTGTTCAAAAACAAGCTAGAAAATTTGATAGAGTGGCAAAGAACAATGTATCTTTACTTGTAGTCGAAATAAAATAAGCAGATTTCATTTAGATTTGTAGAAAGACAACTTTTTTTTTTTTTAATGGCTGCCAAGGCACTTGCCCAAGGAAAGCATTTGGCCCAGCTGCATCAGCAACACATGGCTTAACAGATTCAGGGGACACACTGGGCAGAGCATCTTTTGAATGCACGGGAAGTAAAAGATTTGCTAAAATCGTTTACTTCAGTGGTATTGAAAGAAAGGAGGGCATAGAGCATCAGAGACGTGTAACAGGTGAGCGTTTAAAGAGGAACAGATTGAACAGATTGCACAAAGCCAGAATTCCCGCGTAGAACTGGGAGGCAGCAGTAGTGCTGCTTACTGCACTTTGTGCTTTGGGGCTGTGCTGGAAACCAGAGCAATAAGGATGATTTCACTTAGAGAAGGGGTTTGTTTTTGTACCTTCTTGCTAAGAAATCTTATGACAACAATGAGATAATGTATTTAAGGCCAGGAAGTATGCAGGTGCTCAGTCTCCTCACTGCTTTCTTGCTCTGAGGGCAGCCAGATAGACGAATGTAATTTTCTGTCACAGGTGGTGACCCAGGACTAGGATGCAAGCAGAGAGAGATTAACACGCTGTTCCTTTCCCTGCTCCTTGCTCTTCTTCCCCTTCTGGTTCATAGAAGATTCTTGTTCTAAAACAGTAAGAAGTGTTATGCTAGGGGAAAAAAAAAAAGTCCCTGTTGTCTGCCTGCAGCCCTAGCTAACGGCAGAAGCCTGCCAAGAGTTTAAGAGGGCTGACATGTACATCTCGGGCATGAACGCTGAGCTTCCTCCAGGGCAGGGCTTGGGGACCAGCAGTGACAAAGGTGCCACCTTTAAGAGCCCTGGATGTACTTTTCTTTGGATTTTTTGGGGGCAAATGTGACACTTATAATTCCTGATTTGTTCTGTATTCATCTTCCAATCCCTTCTAAACTCATTTTCTTTTCCCTTTTTTGTGAACTGCCAGTGAAGTTTAAGCTGACACCTTCAAACATCTGCTCTACTGTCATCGTTTCTTTCGTGAGTGCTAATCACCAGTGCTAATCACCAGTGCTAATCACCAGTTCAAAGACATCCCCGTGTACTTACCCTTAGGATTCTGTATCCTGGTCACCAGCGCTGCCTTTCCCCAGGCAGCGAGTACCCGGGGGTAGACCTGCCCTCCATCGCGGTGCTGCTGTCCTGAGGAAGGATGATCAGCAGAAATCGTCTCATTTACCACCCGCTCCTCAAGATTATTATCCTGTGGGATTTAATTAATTAATTTAATTCTGTATTTCCTATCCCTTGACCCCAGCCCTGGCTGCAGCCCCCGCCCCCTCCCCAGCGGTGTGAGGCCGGGTCCTCACGAGGACACAATTTCCCCACTTTAACCGCGTTTTGAGCCTTTTTCCGCGCTCCGAGGGCTGCCGGCCGGGCGTCAGCCGGTTCCGGGACCCCCCAGCTTCCTCCGCGCTGGCGGGGGGGCCGTTCCCAGCAGCAGGGTTTCACCCCCGGGGCTCGGCCGCCCGCTCCCTCACGGGACCGATGGGAGCTGCCGGTGGCACCGGGGCTGGGGGGAATGGAGGGGGGGCTGAGGGGACGGGGGGGGTGCTGAGGGGACTGGGGGGGGACTGAGGGGACTGGGGGGGGGACTGAGGGGAGTGGGGGTAGGGGGGGCAGTGCTGAGGGGACTGGGGGGGGACTGAGGGGACTGGGGGGGGCTGAGGAGACTGAGGGGACTGGGGGTGGAGCTGGGAGGACTGGGGGGGGACTGAGGGGACTGGGGCGCTGGGGGGACTGAGGGGACTGGGGGGGGTCTGAGGGGACTGGGGCGCTGGGGGGACTGAGGGGACTGGGGGGGGGCTGAGGGGACTGGTGGGGGGTTGAGGGGACTGGGGGGGGGGGCTGAGGGGACTGGTGGGGGGTTGAGGGGACTGAGGGGACTGGGAGGGGACTGGGGGGGCTGAGGGGACTGGGGGGGCCGGCGGGGCTGCGGGTGTGCCGAGGGGCGGCCGGGGCTGAGGGGACGATGGGGCTGAGGGGATGCGGGGCCGGCGGGCAGCGCGCCGGGAGCCGGGCACATGCCCCAGCGCTGGGGGGAAGCGCGACGGCCCTCACGTGGCGGTCGTTGGAGCGCGACCGTTCGCCGCGGCCGTTCCCCCCCCGGGGCCATGGAGGAGCCGCAGCTGCCCGCCGACATCAACCCCAACAACTTCCCGGCCAAGCTGTGGCGGCTGGTGAACAGCCCGCGCGTCCAGTCCATCTGCTGGGACGCCCGCGGCGAGGGGCTGATCATCGACCAGCCGCTCTTCGAGCGGGAGGTGCTGGGCATGGGGCCAGGCGGCGATGGCGCCTCGGGAGCCGCCGGCCTCTTCAAGACCAAGAGTTTCGCCAGCCTCACCCGACAGTTCAACCTGTACGGCTTCCGCAAGCTGGGAGAGACGAGCAGCGCGGCGGGGGGTGGCAGCGATGGGGGTGGGGGCTCCCCTGGGCCCCTGCACCGCTTCTACAGCCCCCACTTTCTCCGCGACCACCCCGACCTCCTCGTGCGCGTGAAGCGCCTGACAAAGGCCAACAAGGCGAAGCTGGCGGCCGGCCTGGAGGTGAAGAGCCGCCCACCCACCGCCTCCCAGCGGCTGCCTGGCACTGCGATGGACTGGGACCCGCTGCTGCCGCCCTCAGCTCTCGGTGAGGCCAATGGGCCTGGTGAGGCAGGGGGGGCCATGCAGGGCCACGGTGGGTTTGAGAAGCCCTGGGTGGCACGGGGATTTGAAATCGGCACTGCCCTGAGCCAGCAGTGTGCCCAGGGGGCCAAGAAAGCCAATGGCATCCGGGCTTGTATCAGCCATAGTGTGGCCAGCAGGGACAGGGAAGGGATCTGACCCCTGGGCTCGGCACTGGTGAGGCCGCACCTCGATGAGTGGGTTCAGTTTTGGGCCCCTCACTCCAAAAAGGCCATTGAATGACTCGAGCGTGTCCAGAGAAGGGCAACGGAGCTGGTGCAGGGTCTGGAGCACAGGTCTGATGGGGAGCGGCTGAGGGAACTGGGGGGGTTTAGTCTGGAGAAGAGGAGGCTGAGGGGAGACCTCATGGCCCTCTACAACTCCCTGAAAGGAGGGTGCAGAGAGGGGGGATGAGTCTCTTGAGCCAAGGACCCAGCACCAGGAGAAGAGGGAATGGCCTCAAGCTGCGCCAGGGCAGGGTCAGACTGGCTCTTAGGAAGGATTTCTTTGCAGAAGGGGTTGTTGGGCGTTGGAATGGGCTGCCCAGGGCAGGGGGGGAGTCCCCATCCCTGGAGGGGTTGAAGAGTCGGGTTGACCCAGCGCTGAGGGATCTGGTGGAGTTGGGAACGGTCAGGGTGAGGTTCATGGTTGGACTGGAGGAGCTTCAAGGGCTTTTCCAACCTAGATGATTCTGTGATTCTGTGAAGAGGGTTCCCTGTCCTCGCTGGTGGCCGCTCGGTGCAGCCGGTGCAGGAGAACGGTGGTTGTTCACGCAGGTCGCTCTGCTGCCGGTCAGCACGGGTAACAGGGTTCACGTGTTTCAGTCTGCCTGTAGACCACAACCCAGTCCCCGTTGTGTACTACACGGAGAACAGCCTCGCCCCATCTCTGTGGAGCTGGCACAGCTCTCCCAGATGAACGTTACTCCTCCTTGCCCGTCAGCAGGGATGCTTCATAAATCTGTGTGAAATGGTGGGTTGTGTGAAGTGACAACTGGAGCGTCTTGTGCAAAGGAGAAAAGACCTGGTCGTAAGATTTCTGTCAGTTGTCTCCTGAAGAAGTGTTATAAGCTAGATAGTTTTTAAAGAGGATTGAATGAGTAGGTGAGAGCTAAATAGGCAATAATATTGTTGAAAATCCCCAGAACATGTTTTCTTTCTTTGTAAGTCTCCTTGAGAGGATCTGAATTTTCCAAGTCTGAGCCCTCAGAGGATTATTCCACAAGTTGCGTACGTACAAGCAGGAGAGCGTTGTAGCTGACAGTGGGTGAGGAAGATGGGAGTATCTTGTTTTGCAGTGCTGAGTCTGCTCGTACCGTGGGCTGCTGCCAGAAGAGCAGTCCTAGGTTCCGTTCCCTTGGTCGTGTGTTAACCATCATCTTCCTTGCAGCTGATACAGCAGCTGTGTTGGTTCAGCACAATGACCCGAGGAGAAGACCTGAGCGGCCTTTTTGGGGCTGGCCCTGGGCCCAGGGTGATGCACCTCGTGGGTGCGGAGGTGCAAGGCTCAGTGTGGGAGAAGCGGTGGGACCGTGCGACCAGGAGAAGGGGAGAAGCAGTTGGTGGTGCTGGTTCCTGCAGCACCAGCCCACATTTAGGACGGAGTAGGATATCATGGTGTTTGTCCTGGGTTACGGTTTCAGAGTGGGAATCGTCATCTAATTCACGTGGTGTTTTCTGTGATGTGTGTGGGACTACACCTGTGATACCAAGAAAACAAGCTGAAGCACTGGAGAAGCATTTCAATTAAAGATTTGGTGTTAACATTGTTAAGACTAAGATGAGTCACTCCAGGCTGCTTCGATGAAATCTGGTTGAGGTAATGCAGGCCATTGGTAGAGTAAATGCTAAGAAAGATACAGCCTTTTAATTTTTTGGCCTGTTTTTCTGGGTGCAGTTTTAGAGAGCTTTTGCTCTGGGAGTTTCTAGAAAGACAGAACAAGGAAAACAGCAGGTCCTATATGCAGTTCTGACAATTTACTGTGTGCTCTGTGCTGACTATTTAGGGGCATGTCTTTGCTGTAAACGTGAGGTAATTTGATAGATAAAAGATATTTTTGTTTGCAAAGCGTCAGTCTGTTCCAGATGTCTCCCAACATGTAATTCTGTGTTAGACATCCAGGAACAATTCCTGTGAAGCAACTAGTGCTTCATAACTTGGCATCCTGTGGTGTCTTGTTTATGTGTTAAAGCTAGATAATCTTAACTTCCCTGTCCAAAGATAAAATATAAACAAAAGAAGCCTCTGTTCATTCTATTTATATACGGTAAAAATACTGAACAGGAAATAAACAGTCCTATACATTAAATTTTCAGGGCCAGGAGGTATTTATTTAGTGATTCTTAATGCTTTAATATGAACTTGCAGAACAATGACTGTGCTACCCATTTCTTGAATTAGTTTCCATCAAAAGTCCTTTAGAGTGGGAATTGGGAAGTATGGATCTGAGAAAGCCAGGCTTCTAGAGAAACCCTAGTGATGTAAACTATCTTGAAACTTGTAGTTAGCGTGGCCCTACACAACGCTGTGGAAAAGCCACAAATGCAGCAGTTCTTTTAGGAATTCAACAAGCACAGGTGTTCTTGGTGTTACAGTCAGTGTTTCAACAAAGTCACCAAAACCTCTAATAGAAACTGAGCTGTCACGGTATGAGAGCATATACCATTTCATGAAATAATAACTAAGGAAACTAAGAGAAGAATACAAGAAATATCTAGGAAATACCTAGTTTGGGATATTTTAGTCTAAACTGAACTAGTTGAGCTGGCTGGAAAAAAGTTGGCTTTGAATATTTTCTCTTGACACACTAAATCAGTCATCCTAAAGTACTTTCGAAGGCACGTGGAGGATTTTGGCATTGGCCTTCCATTTGCTGTCTGTGAGCTGTCAGCGTTGGAGTTTGGTAAAGTCTTGCTTTACGATTTCCCTTTATTTGAAAAAAGCCTATTGTCTGATTGAACACACAGTACTTTCTAAATTACTTTGGTTTAGTAAGTCGATACGCATTTGATTTACAGCCCATTTCTAAATACCGGTAACTTGTTGCTGCAAGTTTAAGGAGACTGAATGCTGTCTGGGCCCCTGAGCGCTGGCACTGCGCTGCTGTGCCACTGCAGCAGTTGCTGGACGTTCAGGTGTAAGAACACAGTCTGTTCCTGGATTAAGTGTAGTGGAGCAAAGGTTGTCTTCCCACATAATGCTGTAGCGCCTTGGCTCCTCATATTGCTTTTCCTTGACTGTGAAAACTCTTAACACTCGTTTCACTTTACATTGTACCCCTGCAGGACTGCTGGCTGTGGAACAGCTTCATCAGCCTTATCATCAAGCCTACTACCCAACAGGTATGAAAAAAAATTCTGCACTTGCTTTTCAGAAAGATACTTAAAAGTGATACCTTTAAATATTTGTCTGCAATGCTCTGACATGTGTATATCTCAAGTGAGAATTGGATGGAAAGTGGAAAGTCTAAAAGGAAGCGAGACCTTTAAAGGAAGAAGATTTTCTGCATCGGGTATTCCTGTGGTTCCGCCAGATTTTGAGCGTCCCCTGGTGATTTTGCAGATCGCCTCTCTGTTGAGGTTGAAGGGTGAGGAGAAAAACATTTGTTCACAACTAGTCAGCGTTAGGCTAACTTTCATATCTTTTTTTAATTAAGCAAAACTGTGGCGATGATCCTAAAGCACTGAGAACTTGTTGAAAAGTAGCGTACTAGTCCTTGGTCTCACGTTTTCCCAGGTTTAGTTGTTAACGTCAAAGACCAGTCCAAAGTGTTGGGTAGAATATTTCATTCTGCTCATACTATTTTCATATCTTAATTTCTTTTCTTGCTCAGCTGTTTCATGTTGTATTTTTTTTATGCACTGAAGGCTAGAAGGTGCAAAAGTCTTGACTCCTTTCTTCTGTCTGAAACGTTTCTGCTAAAACTTTCATCCTCACTTAAGTGTTTTTATTCTTCAGAAGAGAAGTTGGAGCAAATTATTGTTCTTTTCCTTGCCCTTACCTTGAATTGGAAAATCACACGATAGGTTATTTTTTTGGGGGTGGTGGCCTGGTTTGTTGCTTCTGAAATGCAGAACACAATGACGCTTTCCTTGAACAAGCTAAAGCTCAGTTGTTATTCTTTCCTTCTGCCTCTTCCTCCCTTGGCAGCTGCACCTTCACTAAGGTAGAGATCCCTGTTTAGAAATCCTACATGTGGTGGCTGCTGTCTTTCTCCAAGTCCACAGGGAAATCTCCATGTCTTTTGTGCGTGTCTTCTGACACCTCTGCTGAGAACATTTGAGACAATAATCAATAGTTTCCATAACATCGTTTTTGTCAAGGGACAAAACGTTGAGGGAGACTAGTGGAGATTTAGACATGAATATGTAGATCCCTGTAACTGGGTGACGCTAGTCTCTCTCACTGGAGGTATAAAAGTTTAAAGGATAAATTGGCTACATTGTACAGGTAAAATCTTCCAGGGTGGGAGGCGGTGGGGAGAGCATGATGGAAGCGTACCAAATTTTGCAAGGTACAAAAATTAAGGTGCAATTCAAACTAAAGTAGGGAAACGTATGGAATCTGAGGCTTTTGAAAACTCCAGTGAATTCGTTAGTACTTCTGAGAAGGTAAGTTTGACATTTTACTAGAGAGTATTACAAATCTTTTAATTTTCACTGTCACTTAGGACTGTCTCAGTGTTTTTACTTCTGTTCCTGTGTGTCTCTTAATCTCTCTGCTCTCCTTTCTTCTGTATATTATAGAGGACGTGGAAAGCTTATTTCTTCCTATGTCCACACGAAAAAGTCTGCTTCCCTTCATCTTGAGAGCACAGCACCAAATTAGCTTATTTGGAAAGTGATAGTTAATCTTAAAAGATGTATTTCATAAGTGAGGGGACTAGAGATTATGTTATCAATCTTGACTCTTTTCGTTTCACTTTTGAAGTCCCATTAAATTAAATCAAAGTAGAACTTTGTCAAAAAATTTATTTTTAGGTATATTCAAACTTCTTTGTTAACTTCAGCGAGAAAAAGATTTCCCCGGATTTTCATTATGATTCTTATTGAAAGGGCAGTAAAATAAAAAATGCTTGTCTGGATCTTTTTTCCCCACTAGCATTAGACCCTGATTATTTTAAGGATTTAGTTCTGTTTGCTGTCAACTACCTGCAAAACCTTTGACAGTAGTAGCATTGCATCAAAGAAGCGCAGTGAAGGTTTATTATCAGAGAGTA
This sequence comes from Strix uralensis, assembly GCF_047716275.1. NCBI lineage: Eukaryota > Metazoa > Chordata > Aves > Strigiformes > Strigidae > Strix > Strix uralensis. Next base: position 1,859,245 of record NC_133991.1, on the reverse strand, counting down.
TCCTAATAATGAAAAAATCAGTCAAGGAGACTATGGGAAAAATGTTAGTTACTGGTGCCACCTGACATTGCAAGTCCAGTTGTGCCTTTTGAATAGGTCTGTGGCTGTGGGGTTTATTTACAGATGATAACCTTTCTGGTGAGTGGTAGCTTAGGAGTAGTCATGTTATTCTGAATGATATGCCCTGTGTTAAGATAAATGATTTTCTTTGTATGTAAGGCTTAAAATTCATGTGGTCAATAGGGGATTCTTAAAATAAATAAGCAGCTGAAAACTTGTGTTTTAACACAGTATGAATAGCGCCATATTTTCCCTTGAGAAAAGCAGACTAGATGCATTAGTAATGCACTTGTAAAACTAGTTGTAGGATTCATCTTGCCGCAGATTCATCTGAATGTATAGTAGTTAGGTGTATATGCCTGGGCTTGCCAGCTAGATTACATATATAGTCAGTAGGGAGAAACGGGCACCTCTCAGAGGTTGACTCACTCCAGCTTTCTTAGACATATGCCTTTGGAAGACAATTCATTTCTTTCTGAGGAGCGGATTTGTTCACTGTGCAGAGTTGACAGCTGCTAGACATCTGAGTCTATGGAAGGCAATTAATCCCACCTAAGAGTCTAAATTCAAACAACACTGCCTTTCCCATTTTCCCTTACTGAAACGACCTCGCGTATCATCTTCACTTTCATCAGTCTTCTGGCTGGTAGAGGATTGGAGCTTGCACAGTTTTGTATTCAGGCCCATTCCGACGTGTTCATTGGTCTGGCAGGAGCGGGCACCGCTCCATTCTCTAATTTCCTGCACAGCTTTGAGTACTGTTCTCTGATGAGTAACTAGCTTCTCTTAGGTGTAACTTTTGGAGCTGACATGATATATTCACACTGAAAGGATGGTCTTAAAGCTTTTTCTTGATATTTCCCATCTAGTGTGTGCTCAGGTGGAATGGAAGATGCTGGAGAGTGTCAAAATGGCAAAGTTTAGGATACTTTAGTCTAAACTGAACTAGTTGAGCTGGCTGGAAAAAAGTTGGCTTTGAATTCTTTTCTCTTGACACATTAAATCAGTCATCCTAAAGTACTTTCGAAGGCACGTGGAGGATTTTGGCATTGGCCTTCCATTTGCTGTCTGTGAGCTGTCAGCGTTGGAGTTTGGTAAAGTCTTGCTTTACGATTTCCCTTTATTTGAAAAAAGCCTATTGTCTGATTGAACACACAGTACTTTCTAAATTACTTTGGTTTAGTAAGTCGATACGCATTTGATTTACAGCCCATTTCTAAATACCGGTAACTTGTTGCTGCAAGTTTAAGGAGACTGAATGCTGTCTGGGCCCCTGAGCGCTGGCACTGCGCTGCTGTGCCACTGCAGCAGTTGCTGGACGTTCAGGTGTAAGAACACAGTCTGTTCCTGGATTAAGTGTAGTGGAGCAAAGGTTGTCTTCCCACATAATGCTGTAGCGCCTTGGCTCCTCATATTGCTTTTCCTTGACTGTGAAAACTCTTAACACTCGTTTCACTTTACATTGTACCCCTGCAGGACTGCTGGCTGTGGAACAGCTTCATCAGCCTTATCATCAAGCCTACTACCCAACAGGTATGAAAAAAAATTCTGCACTTGCTTTTCAGAAAGATACTTAAAAGTGATACCTTTAAATATTTGTCTGCAATGCTCTGACATGTGTATATCTCAAGTGAGAATTGGATGGAAAGTGGAAAGTCTAAAAGGAAGCGAGACCTTTAAAGGAAGAAGATTTTCTGCATCGGGTATTCCTGTGGTTCCGCCAGATTTTGAGCGTCCCTTGGTGATTTTGCAGATCGCCTCTCTGTTGAGGTTGAAGGGCGAGGAGAAAAACATTTGTTCACAACTAGTCAGCGTTAGGCTAACTTTCATATCTTTTTTTAATTAAGCAAAACTGTGGCGATGATCCTAAAGCACTGAGAACTTGTTGAAAAGTAGCGTACTAGTCCTTGGTCTCACGTTTTCCCAGGTTTAGTTGTTAACGTCAAAGACCAGTCCAAAGTGTTGGGTAGAATATTTCATTCTGCTCATACTATTTTCATATCTTAATTTCTTTTCTTGCTCAGCTGTTTCATGTTGTATTTTTTTTATGCACTGAAGGCTAGAAGGTGCAAAAGTCTTGACTCCTTTCTTCTGTCTGAAACGTTTCTGCTAAAACTTTCATCCTCACTTAAATGTTTTTATTCTTCAGAAGAGAAGTTGGAGCAAATTATTGTTCTTTTCCTTGCCCTTACCTTGAATTGGAAAATTCACGTGATAGATTATTTTGGTCTGGCAGGTACGGGCACTGCTGCATTCCCTAATTTCCTGCACAGCTTTGAGTACTGTTCTATGATGAGTAACTACCTTCTCTTAGGCATAACTTTTGGACCTGACATGATAAGTTCATACTGAAAGGATGGTCTTAAAGCTTTTTCTTGATATTTTCCATCTAGTGCATGCTCGAGTGGAATGGAAGATGCTGGAGAGTGTCAGTCTCATGCCCTTTGGCCCAGATGAGCTGATAGTAATGCTTACTAATGTCTGTTGCTATCTTGAATGCATAGAGATGATACATGTGTTCCTTCAATTTCCAACAGATCTTTGGAGAAGTGGTGGTGGTTGTTCAGGCTAGGGAAAGATCTGCTGCTGATCATATATGGTTTGCATTTATTTTGGGGCTTTCAGCTTTCCTGAGCTTGCATGTAGTATTGGAACCTGTAAAAAGCATGTAGTACAAATGTGTGCCCATCAAACTGTAAGCATGGAGCTTTTCTGATGTTCTTAGATTTTATTTACATTTAGGTTCTAGTTTCCAGATACATTTAGCAAGATGTGTCTTTGCTAAAACCATGGCTGAGCTCAAGCATAGCTGTCTCTGTCTATGCTACTGTATTAGACTTTGCCAGGAAATGTGCCTGGGTGTCTTGATGAGCTCTATCATTAGATCGTTAGCCTTGTTAGCACTCTCCCCCAAAAGTGCTGTGCTTGGTTCAGCAGTTAGCGTGGGCTTGGGGCTGTTCCCAACAGGCTGTTTGGATGTGACTGTTTCGACTTGGAAGAGTAAGAGATTTTAATAGTATTAACAGAGTCTGTGCCAGAAAATGGATCTGGATGCATTTAGTTTGCTGGTAGAGCTGTAGCCTTCATGTCTTCAGCAAAGATTATGATTGATTTGTTCTTATCTATTGAAACATGGAGAGCCCACCAAATAATATTGTCTCAAGAGGAGGGAGATGTATATAAGAATGTGATGTTAATGTTGTTATCCCTCCAGCTAAATTTCATGTGCTTATTCTATACAATTCATCCAATTTTTCCAGTGTCAAGAAAACAGGATTTAGTGAATGCCTCAATAATTCTCTAATGAATAGTTCTCTGCTTTGGAAACAAGAATCCTAGCCTTGATCAGACCAAACGTCCATATAGCTCATCATTTCCTCTGACAGTAATGCTCAAGGAGGAGTGCAGGAGTAGAGCAAGCATGGACTGATGCTTTTCCAAATTCCTCCAACAGCGTGGGCTCAGGGAATTAATAAACCCCAAGATGAGTTGTGTTTAATAGCCCTCAGTGGATTTCACCTCTATGAACTTGTCTGTTTCTCCCAACAAATGTAGACTTGTGGCATAGACATCATGTATGACAAGGACTGCATTTCACAGCTTAATTGCATTTTGTGCCTCTTCGTGTCTCTTTGACCCTGCTGCATATTCGCTGTATCTCCATTTGGTTTTTGTGTGAATGTGTCATATCCAGATCCCTTTCACTGCACCATTCATGATTTTAAATGCTTCTATCCTAGTTCCTTCAGTTGCATTTTCTCTGGACTGGAGAGTCCTGCCCCACTGTCATGGTCTGATCATGGCCAGCAGCCCAACACCACGCAGCTGGTCGCTCACCCTTCCCCACCCGGTGAATGCGGGAGGAGATGGGGAACACAAGGACGACTCTTGGGCTGAAATAAAAAAAACAGTTTAGTGTTTGTAATAACACAAAACAATAACGGAAAGTACAAACGGGCAACGCGCAATGCGCCTGCTCACCGCCCGCCCCGGCCACGGCCCCAACAGAAGGAAGATCCCGGGGTCCCAGGCCTGCAGCCAGAGGGAACCCACCTCCTTTATATACTGAGCACAACGTGACATGATCTGGAACACTCCAACGGCCAATCTGGCCTCCAGCTGTGCCCCCTCCCAGCTCCAGGAAAGTTAACTCTATCCCAGCTGAAACCGGGACCCCACTTAGCTGTTCCGTCTGTACGAGGGTTCTGTACACCATCCAAGCTGCCTTCCCTGGAGCCTGTTATCTTTTATCGAGATGTAGAGTCCAAAACTATACATGGCGGTCAAGGTATAGGTGAGTCATGGATTTACACAGTGGAGTAATAATGTTCCTATTTCATTCTCAGTTTCCTTTTGTATTAATCCCTGACAATCTGATTGTTTCATGTGTGACTTCGGAGGTCTCTTTGACAGCTGCTGAGTCTCAAGCTGAGATCTTCCTGAAGCTATCTACTATAATACCAAGATCTAGCTCCTGATCGACAACTAAGAACCCATCATTTTTTGTGTGAAATTAGTTTATTTTTCCTAAGCTCAGAGCTTTATCTGGTGGATGGTGGCTTTGGGAAACTCATAAGGTTTTTTTTTTTCCCACATCTTCGTAGCTGACTGCTCTTTTCTGATGTGAATAACCTGGTATTATCAGCAAGCATCACCTCACTGCTCACTACTCAATTTTTAAAGTACTTTATTAAAATGATGAGCAGCATGAGTTCCAGTGTAGGTCCTCGAGGACCTCCACTGGTGACCTCACTTACCTGTGAAAAGTGACTATTCCTATCTTCCATGTTGTATCTTTAAAACAGATTCTTAAATGTACAGCCTTCCCTCTCGTGTCTTGTTGCTCAGTTTTTGTAAGAGTTTCTGATGATGACTTTGTTAAAACCTTTTTGGAAATCCAAATACCATATCAGCAAGGTCAGTTATCCACGTTTGTTTACCTACTGGAGGCCTTTCAAGAGGGCAGTGAAGGGTGACTTCTCTTAAACAAAAAGAAGCCTTGCTGACTCCTCCTCGTTATATATTATCCAGTGTCAACCAATTCTCTATTCCGTTCTATTTCCTTCTATTTTTTCTTATCAACTGTCAGATTTATAACTTGTATTTCCTTATAAATTTTTTGTTAACATCTAAATAACTTCCTTTAGAAGTATTGATTTCTTTGCCTGATTTCTTTGCAACCTCCTTGGGTATCCAAATATATTTTCAGTGTGTTTGAAATATGGTCCTTTGACTTCTGTGCAAAAGTATTTGTGATGCAGAGTGTTCAGTCCTTTCCTTGTTCTGTGACCTGTGCTCTTCACTGATGTCCGCTTGTTCTCGGGGGTCCATTGCTGGGTTGGTTATAGCCCTGCTGACCACAATTCCGTGTTCAAAAATCAGTGTTCGTATTCCCCATAATGTGTCCTAAAGAGTGTGTGAAAATTTCCATCCATAGCTTGTATGGGCAGAAGTATATCTCTTTTCTGGCAGAAACAAATCTATTGTGAGGCTGATCCATCTTGTTTGATGGAAGGGGCTGTATCTTTTTGTTAATTTATTCAGTAAATATCCATTTATTCCATAAGGTGCCATTCATCCCTGTCTTGGTAGTATTCAAACGAGATGTGTGTTCACTGGCAGTTATTTCATAACAGCTGGTGACAGAATGGGCTTTAGCTGGTAATTTCTGCTGGCTATGACTAGATTAACTGTATCTTGAACAAAAGAGCTTAGAAATTTCTTCTCTCCAATTAACAGGGTAGGACAAAAGCATGTGAGTGAAGCAGGTGTGTTTGTTGAGTCTTGATTCAATTTGAAGCCTTGAAGTATTATAAATGGATTGACGCCTTTGCCTTTGATAACGCTGCCCGCCCGTCAGGAAATGCTTCCTTCAGTGTTATTTAAAAAGTTGTTGGGTATATGGTGACTCTCCTTTTGTGACTATGGGTGATGAGTGGTACTTATCTAAAATCGGCCTCCATCTTACGTTGGATGTGCTTCTTAACTGACTACTGATAAGACTACATTCGTGACTGCCGTGGTATTTCCAGAGATGCAGTTGTTCTTGCTATTAGATCAGTCACTGCCGTATGCAAACCAGTCTTTTTATGCCACATTCTGCATTTAGAATCATTCCGAATGGGTCATCAGACTGGTCTTCTCCTCACTGTGACTTACAAGCGTAACAATTTGTTTGATTAATGAGTTGCCTTTGCTATAAGCTCTACTATAATAATATTGTCATTTACGTTTCACTTGTACCTTTTTATAGTGTATGATCTGGACTTAATGTTTTACACTTACCTACTATTTCACAAGCACTTTTTCACTTCAGGTCCTTCCTTTTCTTTTCTTAGAAAATAGGTTCTTTGTCATATGTGCTTGTTTTTCCTTAGAATCCCTCTCGCAGATTGCAAATTTCTCCTTTGTCATTGCCTCTTGTTTATACAACAGCCCTTCAAAATTTTTCTTTGGTGGTTTTCTTCGGTTTGTAAACAGACTTTGGAGTAAAACCCAGATACCATTTAGGTTTTTGACAATACCCAGAATTGTAGTATGTTCACAGGTCATAGAATGTTCTTCTGAAAGATGTCTGGATTTCATCATAAAGTTGCTCAGAATTAGCTTTTGAAGTAACATGGGTCACACACGTATCTCTTACTTCTTTAGAACAATGTCCACTAGCTCTTTCTGTGTTGTTCAGCTCCTGTGTTTGTTGCTCCAAACTGCATGAAAATTCAGCAACATCATATTAAAAAGGGCAATAGGTGTAGATATTAAAAAATCATATTGGTTATCGTAGCAGCTGCCTCATGTGGAATCCCATGTAAGTGTCAGGCACTACAAATAAATGGTTCTGATCTGTTTGCCATCTCAAGTTATAACATTTACTTATTATGAACATTGGACTAAATTTGTTTCATCAAGGATTTCTCTCTCTCAGAATGATTGCAGATCTTAAAGATTATCTGTCCTGCAAATAATGCCTTACTTTTAAATTACCTCTGTGTGTCACCGAAAAATAATACCTGCAGAATACTGCCTCATCTGGCAGTGGCTTTTTAGAATAATCTCACTGTTTAATTTCAGTGTGTGTGTGTGAACATCTAGGCTCTTGCTACGTGAATCCACTTTCTGTGGTATGGGTATGTTGTGATGAGAAAGCCAAGCAGCCAAATCGAAAAGGTGACATGAAGATACAAAAGACTGCGATTATGAAGTTTCTATGGGAGTGTGTATATCAATTTTACAATATCTATTTTTAGTATGTGTACACATATGTTAGAATGAATATTTTCTAAGATGAAGAAGTCAGTCTTAAAATGACTTGGGAGGTAATAATCCATTTCTGGCATTTAGTCTAGTGTGTGATTATTGAAATGTTTAATCAGAGTAAGCAATAGAACTCTGCATACGAGGCACAAATTCTGGAAGTCTGATCACTGTGTTTGAATTCTTGCAGCTACACTGCGGCTTTGTTCACCACCTGCCCACACAGATCCTCTGACTGGCTGTGCTAGTCCTACAGCTTCGACGTACACCCACTGCAGCTTCCTCCAGGTGAGCGGAGATGCTGAAATCAGGTGACAGCGGAGGAGACTGTATGAATTTCTTGATGGACTTCTGGAGTTTATGGACTTCTGGAGTGAAGTATATAAATTTGAAACTTGATCTGCTTGAGGAAGTGGTTTACAGATACCTGTTTCAAAGAACCACTGAACATTGAACAGGTAGTTTTGTAATTCAAGTTAGGTTTCAGGGTGGCAGCATAGTGGGTGTCCTCATCAGTGGAGTGGTTTCTTCTCTGTAAATTCTTTGCTTAACTTCACCAGAATTCATTTTAGTGAACGAGTTTATCTTTGAAGAATGTCCTTGCCTGGACAAAAAGAGATTCTTTAACATTATGAAAATACCGAGAAACAGCTCCACATTTTTTTCCAGACAGCTTTCTGCAGTCCTGACTTTCATTTGATGAATGAGAAAAACTGAGGTGACTTCTGGAATTGGCCTAACCTCAGAGAGGTCTTATTAAAGATAACTCCAGTACTTACTGTAAATGCTTTCTAGAATTCTGGTGGAAACTGCACCTTATTTGGAGGGCCTGGCTTATCAAATATCAAAAGATCTGAAGTAAAAATGCAAGGGCTTCCTTTTCTACTACAGCCTAATGCATATACTTTTTTTTTTTCCTCCTCACCGAGGACAAGCAAAGCAAGTTATGCTTATGTATCTTGAAAAAGGGTTGACCTTCCCAAGCTTGATCATCCAGTTTCCTGTCTCGCAAATATCACCCTTTGTCTTTTACTCATCTTTTTTTTTTTATATACACTTATCCAAGATGGCCAGGTTATGGCCAGGAAAACATGTTGGTGTAAGGATATAAATAGCCACTGGCCAACCTTGCCGTTGATACTCTAGTACTTATTCTTCACAGAGTGCATCTTTGTCCTCTCACTTTCATTATGAGCTTCCTTTTCATCCAGGACATGAGGATCAGTCTGAGTGATGGGAAGGCACAATCAAATAACTCCTTATCTCAGAAGGCTGAGATCAGTGTTTGGGGTAGCAAATCAATCCAAAGAAGTCATCAAGGGTGTTTGTGGCTAGATTGAAAGATAGTGTAAGTACACAGTCCAGAGGGTCTAGTAAAGATCAGTTGTTTGGAGAAGGAAGTCCATGGGCAGTGTGTGGAGTCAGGAGAGATTTAGGGCACTTACTAGTGGATGCCTTGATAATACAACTCTACCCAGGGAACCACCAGTCAAAAGCTGCATCTGGGTGGAGGTTTCTGGAAGGTAATCCTCTGTGAGAGCAACCCAGGGGAGAGCTGGGGTACAAGTCAGTTCTACCAGGTCAGTCTGTCTCTGACATGACACAAATATCACACAGAATGGATCAACAGGGTGGCTTGAGATTTCTGAGTCCTGGTGTAGCACAGATCACTGCTCCCGGGACATGGCGACAGGGGCTGTGCAGATGGTACAGACGACAGCAGTTTGCCTGTGGTTCTTACTGAGCTCTGGGGAATAATCCGTTTACCTTTTGTGTGCTCTGGGGTCGATACTCCCCCAAAGTTCTGCTGAGGGGTGCAGCCAGCTGCAGTATGGATCATCCTGGCCTGATCATGATCATGAGTAACCACTTGCACAAACCCTCGACAGCAGTAAGATTAATCAACCCTGGCTGACTGAGCATTTTTATCGCTCCTCACAAAAACCAGAACTTTTGTGTTGTATCGTTCCCCCCCCGGTATCTCCCACCAGTTGCAGGACTTCAGTGCAAAGCTGTTGAAGGCGCTTTGCAGGGCCCTTTAGGACGTTGGATCCCACTGTGGCCTGCTCGATACCCCTGGAAAAGTCGATAGAAAACTGCTGGACCCATCCAGAAGACAGTGAGCCATATCAGCACGCTGGCCGTCGGCACGTGATGATCAGCCCTGTTTCTGTTGGATCCAGACAGTGCTTTGTGCTCTCAGCAGGAAGAACGGGCACTGTTGGACAAGAGAGCCTAAACCTTGTGCTGGCCCTTACGCAGTCTTGCGGAGAGCATCCCTTGAAGTGTATCACAGAATCACAGAATCATCTCGGTTAGAAAAGCCCTTGAAGCTCCTCCAGTCCAAACATGAACCTCACCCTGACCGTTCCCAACCCCACCAGATCCCTCAGTGCTGGGTCAACCCGACTCTTCAACCCCTCCAGGGATGGGGACTCCCCCCCTGCCCTGGGCAGCCCATTCCAACGCCCAACAGCCCCTTCTGGACAGAAATCCTTCCTAAGAGCCAGTCTGACCCTGCCCTGGCACAACTTGAGGCCATTCCCTCTTGTCCTATCACTTGTTCCTTGGCTCAAGAGACTCCTCCCCCCTCTCTGCACCCTCCTTTCAGGGAGTTGTAGAGGGCCATGAGGTCTCCCCTCAGCCTCCTCTTCTCCAGACTAAACCCCCCCAGTTCCCTCAGCCGCTCCCCATCAGACCTGTGCTCCAGACCCTGCACCAGCTCCGTTGCCCTTCTCTGGACACGCTCGAGTCATTCAATGGCCTTTTTGGAGTGAGGGGCCCAAAACTGAACCCACTCATCGAGGTAGGAGAGATTAAGACAGGTAGGGCTCCTTGGGGTGTGGAGGCCAGCTGCTGGGCTTGCACAGCACACGCCTGACCTGCTGGAAGCGTTGGGTGACCCGGGCTGGAGCGCGGGCAGGCAGGGCCAGTAAACCTGGCAGGAAAACTGTCTGTCTGCCTGCGGTTTGCCTGCAGAGGATTACTGCCTGGAATGGCAGGGGGGTAGAGATGGTTGTACCCAGACATAGTGGCTGGTGAGGGTGTATCTCCTGTCAGGTTTCTGAAACCAAGGTTTGAGACTTGTATTGCCTCTGATCACAACTGGTTACAGACCTGGGGGCTCAGGTACAGCTTCACTCTCTTTGCATTTGGGTTCTCCTGAAGTGGGGTGTGGGGCAGAGTGAAGAATCAGTGTCCTTGGTAGGAGGGAGTCTTGTGAGAGAAAACTCCTGCTATCTTCTGCAACAACAGTCCTGGAAGCTCACAACCATTAGTGCAGTATTTCCCTGCTGCTTTATCATAGATGTGAACTGAGGCTACATATTGGATTGTAGTGATTTTTTTTCTTTTTCCCTTCATTTTTGCTTTAACTAACAGCCCAGCTAATTGCCTGTTTCTATTGGTATTGTTATTAATCTGTCAGTAGTTCCTTGTGGAACTGAAGCAAGAGGTAACTGGAAATGGAAGAAATAAATGTGGGAGAAAATGTGATTTGATTTCTGCGTCCCCTGTCTGATATCACTCTTCATCTGATAGTTTATCTTCCTTATTTTTCTCTTTTTTAAAAAATAATGACATTTGTATTATTGTTTCTACAACAGTTGTCCTGTGGAGTATCCAAATTAGGATGTGTACTTGAGAAATCTTCCCTTCTCTCACTAGCTGGTTAAGGCTGCTTACTCATTTTTCTAGAACTTTTATTATGTAAATGTCACCAGGAACGGAGAGGTTTGGATCATCACACGTGAAATGGGGATTCTAGCTGGTGAAGGCAGTGAACCACAGTCCTCCTTCCTTCTCTTTGTGTTTATGCCGAGGAAGGGGTTGCGGTTCAGGTGTTGGACAAAAGGCGTTGCCAGCCAAAGGGTTTTCCCATGGCCTTGTTCCCAGTGCTGATGCAGCACCTGCAGACAGCACCTTCCGAAGAGCCTGTGCTGCAGTACAGGTAGTAGGGTAGTATCTAGAGGGTAGTATCTAGCAGGCGCAGGAGGCGTGGTGGGGCAGTAGCTCTCCCTGCAGTATTCACGTCCTGCATTCGCACAGGCCTTTTGGAATATTATTATACAACTTTGACAAAGAATGTATATGGATTTCTCTTAATATGCACACATATTGCCTTTTTGATATTTAACATTGAGTAAAGACAGACTCAGGGTGGAGATGGTGATTGTTGGAATTACTGATATCTTACTACCAAGTGTGGGGACCTTTCGTCCTCTATAAACTCACACATACCAGTTTTAAAAAGCTTTTTTGCCTTAATGGAAGGAAATGTTGCAGGCTTTGAACAATGATTCACCTTTAGGATGTTGATTGATAGGATATTTGCAGAGGACATGAATACTTTAGAACAGGGGATAGTGAGAACATCTTTCTGTCTAAAGGTAGACTCCAAGTGCTTAACTTTGGGCCTTTACTTCCTCAGTGGAACAGAAACAGAACTTGTTTGGCTTTTTTTTTTTTTTTAAAGCTTACACATTTTTGCCACATGATCATGAAAATATACCAGTTCAGTCCATGGTTGCCTGCAAAATACATAGGGAGCAGCAGCAGAGGGCTCCAAAAAGCAAGCAACACGTTATAGTTTAACATCTTAGCAACTGGACAGGGTGGGGTGAGATTCCCAACCAGAAATGTGTGGCTCACGTGTGGTTTTGCATCACACAGCACTGTCAAGTTGTTTGAGCCAGATCTGTCATGACTAATACACGTGTTGGTAACAATGAGTGCACCTGGATTTCTTCTAGCTTATTTCTTATAGCTAGCTTGATAACTGAGGGCAAAGTTCAGACTGTGAGGACGTGCACCCTGACTTTGTATATTCTAGTTTTCTGATTTCATGTTTTGCTTAATATGACATTTTGTAAGAGCTTGAGTTTCGATTTGGCAACCTTAATTCTGAGTTAAAAACACTTATTATGTAAACCATCTAGGCAGAGTTCAACACTTGTGAGATGCCCTTTTGGAGCAGAGAAGAACAGTTAGTATTTTGGCCCTAACATGATTACAAGAAAATATTGAGTGATCGTTGGGTTTCTTTTTTGTTTGGTTGTTTTTTTTTAAGGAGAGTACTAGTGTTAATTGTGAACCCAATACCTCCGAGACAGAAGGGAGACAATTTGCTTCAGGAACTGAGCCTGTGAACAAATCTGTAGAAGAGACAGATTCATCTGTAACACCTAGATGCAGGAAGAGAGATCTGAGTTCACACGAGGGCAAGTCCTCTGGTAAGAAATCCTACATTTTTTCAGAGATTACTAAGACAGCTACACTGAAACTAACTCTTACAGAAAGGGGAGATCAGAAGTGTTTAGTTATTGTCTGCAGTGTAAGTACTTCACTGTGCCCTCAGCTAAAATATGATACTTGTACAACTTCTTAGTGTACTTACCAACACGCTTCTGTAGATATGCTTATGCTAATTACTCTTATGTGGAAAAGGGTATAAATTATACCAGTAAATAAAACCTGAAGTTCTGGCAGCTGTGTCAGAAACCTGGATGTCACAATATTGAGATGAAGTCCACAGATATGTTTGCTGGAGGGTGACAGTGCTACGAAGGAAACACTGAGTAATGAGGTGACTATTGAAGTAACAGGGAAAAAATCCAAATTTATTTAGTGATCTGAGACAAAAAGTTTGGACTTTTACATTCACTTCATCAGTTTGGTACCACTCTGCTGATATGTGTCCTGAAACACATGAGAAAAACAAGCAGCAGAACATCTGAGGCCAAACAATTCACAAATCTAGTAACTAAAGGAAAAACCGACATGTCCACAGATTAGAGAGACATAAGAGGACACAAAGAGTACTTTGGATCCATTCTGGAGGAGCAGTTGGTGCAGCCTGCAAGTCTCGCAAGAAGCTCTTTCCCTCACAGCTGTTCGTCAGAGAGCTGATTGTAGAGTTTGAAGAGCTGTTGCTCACTTCAAAGGGTAGTTTCTAGATTCCAGAGAACGATGCTAGTTAATAATTCAGCTCCTAATGCCCATCAGTTTCAAACATTTAAGTAAGGAATAAAGTCTTTTTGTCAGGAAGCTGAGAAGAAGGGTTGGATGCCATCTTAGAATCCTAGAATATCTCAAGTTGGAAGGGACCCATAAGGATCATTGATTGCAACTTGCTGCTCCTTGCAGGACTACCTAAAACCAAAGCATATGATGAAGAGTGTCAGCCTTGACCTGTGACAGGCTTGGTGCCGTCACCACTTCCCTGGGGAGCCTGTTCCAGTGACCCAGCCCCCTGTCAGTGAACAGCCTTTTCCTAACGTCCAATCCAAACTTCCTCTGACACAGCTTCGTTCCCTTTCCTCGTGTCCTATTGCTTGAAAGAAGACAGGCTTTTGTTTAAAACACAGAATTGAGAGTTCTTGTTCAATTACTTCCTGGTATCATGGATAATTAGCAAACTTCTCAGCTTTTGTATCTAAGGCCAAACATTTCCAGCTGTAAAGTTACGTACAGGAACATTTTGGAAAGCATTTCCATGGGATTGTTCCACAGAGATGAAACAGTTATGCTAATGCTGATTAGCAATAATTAGCATAGAGCCTGCTCTCTGGGACATATGATAGTCATCCAGGTCTTCATTTCCACAGTTGCAGCTTTTAGGTTTGGTGTGGGCTGAAGGGTAGGGACAGAGAGCACACCTGAGCCAAACACGACCGGCGCCCGTGGCCCGGAATGGACTGGGCACGGGAAACAAGCCTCGAAGCTGGCACAGCCCAGCTCCTGCCTTTCAGCTGTAGGCCTGAAGCAGAGGTTTAAATAGCAGCTGACTTCTGTTGCTCTGATTATGTGTTTGTCCGTCAGTACCTCCCTTCCCCTGTGAGTCTTTGGAAACAACTTCTTCCTTAAACTTTCTGTGCTAAAATGTTGCATGATGACAATTTCCAGGTGTTTCTTCACAACTTATCCTCTGTGATGGAGTCCTGTCTGGTTTCCTCTTTTCCCTTGGGCACTCATCTGCAAGTTCTCTGAGCCTGCCCTTTGACACGTATCCTGCTATAGAAAAGCCTTTTGTGCCATCTCATTCAACAGGCTGTTGACATGTTTCACTTTTCTTTGTTGTGTGGCGACACCAAATTCCAGGTATCGCACAGCGAGAGCCAACATGATGTGGTACCAAAGGCCACTGCAATGAAGATGGAAGGAAAAGTCACCTCTGTGATTGGGAGCAGCTCTGGGCTGAAACCAAGGTGATAATCTGTACAAATGGGCCAAGAATCAAACCCTCCCTCCTGGAGGAGGTGTTGCTTTCCTTTGAAGAGCTGGACGGGATTTCTTTGCATTATGCAGCTGTTCTGTAGCAAGAAAGACAACCATCGTTTTACTAAAACATAGGCTCCAGGATTTCCCTCCATAGCTGCCAGCCCATCTCTGCATCACCATAAATCACCATTTTCTTCAAATGATAAACGACACACTTCACCAACTTCCTCAGCTAAATTCTAGTTTACCAGGTTTAAGAACATCCTGCCGACCAGGGTCAAGGTGAAAGGTCTCTCGTGCATTGTCCTGTCTCCAACAGGATCTTTGGCATTTTTGTACTATTAAGTAGGAAAGGCCTCAGTAAACTTTTATTCAGTTAATTTTTCTAGTCACTTCTTGAAGCTGTGCCAACATTCAGCGTCCACTGTGGTTTTTGTAAGTTAATGTCATTAACATGAGCTAATTACACAGTGGGTGAAGAACCCTCCTCTTTGTTTGCTTTGAATGCAAGTGTTTGCTTTAACCGTATCTTTACTGCTCATGCACTAATTGTCTTGGTACCTGACGATGTGGCAGCGGGACCCTGTTTTCTTTGGTAGCAGCACGAGAAGAACTAATTGTGAGTCCTCTGGGGAGTCAGAGGCTGCAACAGAGAGTGCAGCACTAAGATACATCATTGCAAATGAGTATCGGCTGTGTCATCTGTTCCCTTCCCACTCTTTTTCTTGAGAGTGAGTGAGCGTGGCTCTCTAGTTCCCGGCGTGTTTATCACATGGAGGTGTGAGGGATAGTTCACCTTTCAGGGACTCCTTTTTTCAGCCCCAGACTCTTTCTGAGGACATGGATTTGAAGGTGCTGATGATGCATCTTCTTCCTCCGCTACTTTCTAGTTGAGCTCATCCGTAAAACGGGATTTTTGGAATAAATCTGTCTGGTTATGTTGGCAGCATCCACACTTGCAGCAGGAGTCCTTTTGGACTTCACAAACGATTGACGGGAACTCTGTAAATTCTTCACGTATCCTTCGCCATCTCCTCTGCATTGTACTCCATGGGTACCCTCAGCTAGTGAATAGAGCTGTATCAAACCTAATACCTGTGGTTCGTGCTTCCTCTCCTAAAAGAGTGCATCACAGAATCATCTAGGTTGGAAAAGACCTTGCAGATCATCCAGTCCAACCATCAGAAGGACCAGATTCTGACTGGAGAAGTCCCTGTTTGCAGCCCTTGTTTCTGGAAACAGGGATCTCCAAGTGGAGCAAGGGGAATTAGTTACTTCTGGATTTAAGCATTTAAGCATACTGATACATTAAGGAAAAAGCTTTCTTTTGTGAGTTGTCTAGTCCTGCAGATAATCTGGCAGCTTCCTGTTTGCTTTGTTTTTGCTACGAGAACACAGACATAATACTGAGATGCTACTGGCTCAGAAGAATCCATCATTATCATGCTGCAAGGTGCCCCAGACATCTACCACCCACTCCCACGCCACTACAGTTGTGTCACTCTGAATTCCCTCTCATTCACTCCAAGGTAAAAGATTTGTAGGTGCAGTTTCTAATGGCAAATCTTCATTCAGGCAAGGTCTCCCATGATCTCATACGTTTGCTTGAACTGCTTCCTGCACCTGCCAGACAGAAATAATTACACTGTTCATTTAGTTTTCCTGGCAGGTCCCAGTGAGATCTCCTGCAGAGGTGTTAAGAGTTAATGTGGGCACAGGCCTGGCCCTGAACTCTTCAGCATCTCCTGCCTGAAGCCCAAAGTGAAGTTGCTCTCAGGAATTTGAAGCGCAGCTTCTTGCTCCAGCTCAGTTGCCATTTCCTTTACTTCATTATATGTTCAGTGAAGGACTTCCAGATTACCTGTCCCGGCATTCTGCTCTTTTGGATGAGTGAACGTTCTACCCCATCTCCTAACTTTACCTCATTTAGAGTCCCACTGTTACGAGCCCCCTCATTTCTCCACCCCTGTGCATTTTCAAGGTTTGTTCCCAACAGCGTCTGCTTTGGCAGGAGGCGAATGTCAGAAAGTGCAGAACTGGTGCCTGTTGGGCAGGAACTTTGTAGTAGAGAAAAAGAACAAGGGCTGGAGTTCTCCTTAGATGTGAATGTGTCTGTTTAGAGATTAAAGTTCATGCGGGTGACATTTGCAGTGGTAGTGCTGTGGTGACTTTATCAGGGTCCTTGTTCACTTTCTTGACCTGCAAGATCTGGCCACACATTGGAAGTATCTCCATTTTTCCATGGATCAAGGTAATTTTTAAAAAAGGGAGACTCTTGTTTGTCCTCTCCATGAGTTTTCTTTAGGATCTTGGCACCAGCTGTGGCATACTTTGAGGCAATTGTGCTTTTTCTGGGTAAATGAAGGTGTACGTCACAAGCAGGATGGGCATTTCTGTAGCTACTGCCAGAGTTTCACAGTAATTAACGTTCAGCAGTTGGTATCCATGGTAGTGAATGCACATATAAATAATATCTCTTGAAGAATGGGAGCACCTTTCTTATAATTTGTTGTTGTTTTGTGTTTAAAGTTTTGAAAAACTAGAATAATTCCTATTCTTTAAGCAGTAGGCTTCAAATTCTCAAGTTCTGGTCTGCCTTTCAGGCCCTGTTTTATAGTACCTGACAGAAGTACAATTGCTGTGTGTGCTGCCAAGTGAAACGTATACAAGGACTAATACTGGGTATTCCCTTTTCTTCCTAGATCTCCGTGTGCTGGCAGATACAGCTTTCGAGCAGGAGTTCTTTTAGAAGGAAGAAACAGGAGAGTGAGAAGTGGGTGACAAGTGCTTGAAACTGTGCAGCAGCTGCCAGCTGGGTCCCCTTGTCCGACTCCGGCGGCAGCACTTTGCACACGACAGTCCCTTGGGATCATTTTAATTTTAAAAAAAACCCAAACCAAATCTCAATTTTTTTGCTTTCATTTTACCTTTGTAGGGTATTGCTCCATTTTTTCACACCTCTTCCATTAAATTTTCTACCTGTGAAGTTATAAAGCATCGAGTGGTCTGAGTATTGATAGTTCGCTGAGCTGCTGGTATTCCTTGGCTATGGAAAGTCTGAACTTCACAGAATCACAGAATCATCTCGGTTGGAAAGGACCTTGAAGATCATCCAGTCCAACCGTGAACCCAGCACTGACAGATCCCAACTACACCAGATCCCTCAGCGCTGGCTCAACCCGACTCTTGAACACCTCCAGGGATGGGGACTCCACCACCTCCCTGGGCAGCCCATTCCAACGCCCAACAGCCCCTTCTGCAAAGAAATACTTCCTAATATCTAGTCTAAACCTTCCCTGGTGCAGCTTGAGGCCATTACCTCTTGTCTTATCGCTCATTACTTGGTTCAAGAGACTCATCCCCCCTCTCTGCACCCTCCTTTCAGGGAGTTGGAGAGGGCCATGAGGTCTCCCCTCAGCCTCCTCTTCTCCAGACTAAACCCCCCCAGTTCCCTCAGCCGCTCCCCATCACACCTGTGCTCCAGACCCTGCACCAGCTCCGTTGCCCTTCTCTGGACACGCTCGAGTCATTCAATGGCCTTTTTGGAGTGAGGGGCCCAAAACTGAACCCACTCATCGAGGTGCGGCCTCACCAGTGCCGAGTGCAGGGGTCAGATCCCTTCCCTGTCCCTGCTGGCCACGCTATGGCTGATACAAGCCAGGATGCCATTGGCCTTCTTGGCCACCTGGGCACACTGCTGGCTCCTGTTCAGCCGGCTGTCAATCACCCCCCCCAGGTCCCTCTCTGACTGGCAGCTCTCCAGCCACTCCTCCCCAAGCCTGTAGCGCTGCTGGGGGTTGTTGTGGCCCAAGTGCAGCACCCGGCATTTGGCCTTAGTGAAGCTCATCCAGTTGGCCTCAGCCCATCGCTCCAGCCTGGCCAGGTCTCTCAGCAGAGCCTTGTTGCACACAGGAAGCCTTAAAAACTTTCTCAAAACTTTCTTACTGGGAGGCAAATTGGTTTTAGTGCTCTGTTTGGAATCTTTTTATTGAACATTGTTGGAAGTGACAGTACACTCAGCATAGGTGGCGTTTGGTGTTCTCGTGCTCTTTGCTTGAAGGCGTAGTGTGGCCCTTTACTGGGAATTTACAGTCAGTAAATAATAGGAAGTAACTTCTGTAACAAGATGTTTTTAACTGTATCCTTGTAATGGGAACAGAGTGGGGTTCGGTTTACCTTGAGGATGTTCTTTTATACCCCTGCTTAGGCAGCGTGGCTGCAGCAATCCGCAATGAATTAAATTTTTAAACTGAAATGGCTGTTGCATTTGTATTTTCTTTGTGTTTTAAATTGCAAATGATAGAGTATCATAGTTCAAAAAAAATGCTTCACGTTTTGGTAGTTCTTGCTGACGCTTTTATCAACAGATAACCATTGCCACACAGACAAGTCTAAAGAAAAGCGGACTGATTTTTTGTGTAATTTATTAATTTCTGTGGAGTCCAGGGATTAGCTGGTTGCCCGTGTAGCAGGAAAGCCCCCGTTGATCTGTTTGCTGTCCTGAATGTGCTTCTCCATGCGCGGTGGGAGTGACAGCCCGCGTCTCCAGGACCGCGCAGGGAGCACCTCGATGAGTGGGTTCAGTTTTGGGCCCCTCACTCCAAAAAGGCCATTGAATGACTCGAGCGTGTCCAGAGAAGGGCAACGGAGCTGGTGCAGGGTCTGGAGCACAGGTCTGATGGGGAGCGGCTGAGGGAACTGGGGGGGTTTAGTCTGGAGAAGAGGAGGCTGAGGGGAGACCTCATGGCCCTCTCCAACTCCCTGAAAGGAGGGTGCAGAGAGGGGGGATGAGTCTCTTGAGCCAAGGACCCAGCACCAGGAGAAGAGGGAATGGCCTCAAGCTGCGCCAGGGCAGGGTCAGACTGGCTCTTAGGAAGGATTTCTTTGCAGAAGGGGTTGTTGGGCGTTGGAATGGGCTGCCCAGGGCAGGGGGGGAGTCCCCATCCCTGGAGGGGTTGAAGAGTCGGGTTGACCCAGCGCTGAGGGATCTGGTGGAGTTGGGAACGGTCAGGGTGAGGTTCGTGGTTGGACTGGAGGAGCTTCAAGGTCCTTTCCAACCAAGATGGTTCTGGGATTCTGTGAGCACTGGTCCTGCATCAGTGCCCCAGTGCCCCCCAAGCAGCGCTCCCTCACATGCCAGTTTACAGACTGCCAGCTGCCACCTGACTTGGAGGTTGTAGGTCTGACCTCCAGTATTATTCACCTCTCCGTGATGTCAGAGGAGAGCAGTTGGATTCCAGACCTCTGACATCAGCCTGACCTGAAACCTCCCCGCAGTGGCCACTCCAAGAGGGCTACCGGCTCGGCATGAGCCCGAGCCGGGGAAGGGCCGCGGGGGAAGCGGCCGGAGCCGAAGGGCAGCTGTGTCCGCGCCCGGCCCGGGCACCGGGAGCCGGGGGAGGGCGGCCGAGCCCCCGCCCCGCCCGGGCACCGGGAGCCGCGGCCGGGCCGCGCTGCAGGCGGGCGGCGGGGCGGGAGGGGGAGCCCGCGGTCGCGGCCCCGCGGGGGGCGGCGGCTCCGGCTGCTCCACCCTCGCTCCGTGTCCCAGGTAGGAGAGCGCCGGCCGGGCCGGGGGCCGCGGCAGCCGCAGCCTTCTCCGGGGGCCGAGCCGCGGCGGGCGCTGCCGTCTCCTCGGGGAGCGCGGCTGTTCCGCGGGCAGCCCCGCGCCGGCCGCAGCGAGCTCCCTGCCCGGTAACGGGCGGGCGGCCGCCGGGCTCCGCTGCCGGGGCGCCGCCGATGTGCCGGGTTTTCCGTTCCTTCGAGCGCCCGCCCCGGCAGCCGGTCGCTGCGTTCGCTGTGGCGAGAGGAGAGCCCGGGCTAGCGCCCGGGGGGGTTTGCGGAGCGTCCCGGGGTCCTGCTCGGGTCCGCGGCTGCTCGGCGGCCCCTTCCCCCGCAGCCATGCGCGCCCCGGCAGCGCCCTGCCCGCACTGATTCCTCCCTCCGAGCCCGCGGGAGTCTTACGGGCTGTGCAGCTCCACTCGCACCTACCTGCCTCTGCCTGTGTGCGACAGACATTTCCTTCTCTTTTTTTAGAAATCTTTTTATTATAAATACCAATATATTTATTATTTTTTTTTTTAAGACCAAACCCAAACATCATCAGACCCACAAACTTTTCTTAAGCTACTGGAAATAACTTTTACCCAGGATTTGCAGCAACATTTCCATCCATCCGGGCCCCGGCGGACTCCAGCAGGCACATTGCCTAACAGGTTTGCAGATCTTTTTTCTTTTGTGTGGTTTTTTTTTTTTTTTTTTTTTTAAAATCACATTTTCACAGCTGTGTGATCGCTGTAACTTTGGTTTTAATTGAAAATATCCTCTCTCTAAATTCTCCCAGTTATGAAGACTCCTCAATATGTTTCATGTGACCTTTGGGCAGACCATGGAACTTTATATTTTATTTTGTGGGGCCTTTAGTCGGGATCTTCTTAATGTATGCTTGGAAGTGGTCATACCGGAACTCAGGCGTGCACAGAAATAGCGTGAGAGTAACCAGATATGCTGTAACTTTTTGCTTGATACCTGTTTGACTTGGTATCTAAACTTTTAAATTGTTTTCGGGCCTTTTTATTTCCTGGAAACTTGAAACTATGAAGAGAAACTCTGTGCTTTATTAATTATCCTCGAGAACTGCACCCGGAGTCAGACTCTGAACGTGGATTGCTAGGAGAAAAGTAAAGTTGATCTCCAAACTTGAATGAAGCACTTCTGGCACGAGGAGGATGGAAGGGATCACCTTGACTTGGAAGAGAACGATACAGAAGCAAACTTTCTTTTCACCATAAATTCAAGTAATACCTCCTGCGTAATTTCTGAGAAGGATACCGATAATTGCAGGTAACATTCAAGCTCACGTTGTGGGAAATGCTGGCAAGAAGGTGAGGTGTCTCTCCAGGGTATTTGAGATGGATGTTTTGAACCTCTGGATCTTCCTAACCCTCGGCCAGGAGACACGAGGACACCACGTCCATGGGGAGATCTGCCCATGCCTCATCCCTGTGCGACTTACGATTTCCTAATGCTTCCTGGTGTTCCTGTATATCTGAACTGATTTCTTGCTTGCAACCTGTTTCGCTGATCTTTCCGGATTTATCTGCTGGAGGAGGGACTCGTAATTTAGGATTTTTTTTTTTTTTTTTTTAGTTTGTTTGTTTAAAATATGCCTTTGAGCTCCCAGCGGCCCTTGAGCACGTGGCACCAAGGAAGAGAAACGGTGATGGCGAGAACCGGAGAAGTTGTCTGGTGAGCAGCGCTGGCGGTGACTGAGCCCCTCTCTCCTCTCTCTCCCTCCTCCCCGTCGCTGGCACCGCACGCTCGGAACCCCACGAGCTTTGCCGACGGCTGGAGCCCGCCGCAGGGTGAGGACACGTTCCTGAGCGGTATGTGTGGCCGGAGCCCACTGCTGCAGCTG
Organism: Strix uralensis; assembly: GCF_047716275.1. Lineage (NCBI taxonomy): Eukaryota > Metazoa > Chordata > Aves > Strigiformes > Strigidae > Strix > Strix uralensis. Next base: position 1,837,299 of record NC_133991.1, on the reverse strand, counting down.
GTAGCATGAGTGCTGGCCCCCAGCTGCAGCTGGCTCTCCTCTGGCCCTGGCTGCTCATGGCGACCCTGCAGGCAGGACTTGGCCACTCAGGGCTGGCGCTGGCCGCCGCGGTCGAGTCGGAGAGGTCGGCGGCGCAGAAAGCCATCATTAGGGTGATCCCCCTGAAAGTGGAGCCGATCATCCTGGAAGGGGAGTTTGCTAACGTTGCTGAGGTGACTCCAGCCGAAGGAAAACTGCTCCAGGTAAGAGCAGCTGCATTTTATCCAACTCCATCTGCCTCACCTTCCCACTCCGATCCTCTCCCCCTTTTCTCTCCTTGCTGCTTCAGCTCCCGGTGCAACGCATTTGATTTTTCTCTCCTGACTGCAGATTTATACCCGAAGCAACGAGGCATTTTTTATGTGAGCTGTCCACCTGTGTGTTTTGTTCCTTTGTGTTCCTGCTCCCCCGTCCTGCACACCCCTTTTGAGGCAGAAGGGATCGTGCAAATGGTTGATTCTTCATTCGGTCATGATCTGTAGCTGTGCTTGTATTAATGTTGGATTTTGGATGCGGTCAGTTGATCCCATGAAGATTATTGCGTGTCTTAATTGATGTTATAAAGCTGAGTGTGTCGAGTCACATGCTGGGACGCAAACTATCTGACAGAAAACATTTTTTTTTTTGTGAAATCCATAAGATTTTCTACACACTTCTGCTGATAGCTGGGGTTCTGTTACACCTAAAATACACATCCAGACTTTACCCACTAGAATTACTGACCCTGCTAGCTGTTGTCTTGTGTATTGGCTGTACCTGAAAGTTGAATTTTACTCATACAGCGGTTCCTCTGGTGTCACCACCATGTATTTTTATAAGTGAAATTAATGCTGGTTTCTGACCTTTACTAAGGAGAGAGCATCTGAACATCTCACCGCGAGATACAGGTGCTGGTAAGAGACAGAGCTGAGCTGTTTGGTGAACAGACCAATCTCCTGTATGTGCTAAGTTTTGAGCTCAGTTCCTAGATACCTGGTGTGTACTCTCTTGTTTCTGTTGGTAATTTGCTTGGCAGTCATGTGCTTTATTCTTCAAAATAAAAAATGACAAAATAGCCTGCATTAAGGTTAAATCTTCATGTTTTCATGGCTTTTTCCAGTCTTGCCTTTCCAAATGCGGTATGTTGTAACCTTAATTAAATTTGTAGCTTGGAGATTTAAATGAAAGTAATACATTTTGTTTAGTCTTATATGAAAAGAAATACAGTTGAGCCAGCTTTAGAACATGGTCACCTGTCTGAAAACAAAAATGGGCAGTTTGTGACATTTATAAAGCCTGTTTCTTCCATGCCTTTTGAACTACTCAGAATGAAAGCTATGCTATAAAGTTATATTGCCAGGCTTAAAAAATATCTTAGACAAATGTACTCAAGGTCCTGTTCTGTCGTGAGGCAATGTCCAGAAAAGTCAATATTTATTCCTTACAAAAACTACAGTGGTGTTGCAACTGAGCACAAAGTATAGAGTGTGGCCCTTTTCGTAATGGGAAGACGATAACCTCTATTGTGTGATGTGTGGACGTTTTTAACGCAGTTAAACGCAGTGATACAAAGTGGGATTTGTGCATCACCTGCCGTCACAGCAGCACAAATGAGATGTTTGGAATACTAAGCCGTGAATAGTGTCAGATTTACAAATGGTCTTCATCCTTTCAAAATCATCCTCAAAATGGAGAGCGTTGGGGAAACACTAATCTAATCTGTTGAGTTTGTGTACACAGATACTGACCTGCACTGTATATGTTTTCAGGCCTTGATTCTGGCACTGTGTGTGCGCAGGTGATCATTCCTATTCCATACCCCACCGAATCCAGTGCAGAAAATCATCTGGGTCTGGTTTCACATGGCAGTGTTGGGATCGGGGGTCAGGCTGTGCCTTCGGCAGCAGGATGTTTGCCCAGTGCCAGGCACCGTGCTCTGGGAAAGCTTAGTCAAGTGTACCTATGACCTCTCGTGTATATCTTACGGTGTAGTTTCTAATTCTGCCACTACATATCGAAACTGGGAATATAAAATGCCATTTAAAATTGTTTGGGTCCTGATCCTGCAGGGCATTCCTGCCTCTGGAAAAAAAAAAAGGGAAACAGAGCCATAACTGTTAAGGTACAAAATAAGTAAGAAATTAATGGGAGGAAATATTTTTAGTTCACATTTAGGTAGTTGAATGTTAAATACACCTGAATTAGGCTTTATTGGGACATCTCATTTTACATGTGGTCGTCAACATCTCAATCTTGCAAAAACGTTAGGTCACGTGCTTTACTTTGATGTCATTTGAACTCTTATTTAAATAAACTTCAGCCGGTTCACACATACCTGCACAAGTGGTTCTTTATATGTGATCTGGGTACACAACATGATTATCTTTGCAGTTAATGAGTTTAAGAAGTCTAGTTTTTGCACCATTTTTGGATAGATCTTCTTGGTTATGTTGGACCCTCTAAGATGCAGTCAGCCCTCAATGCCCATCGCAGAGAACACAAACTCCAGAGCTTAGCTTGGAAGAGTGCATGGCCCAGTCCTGTTTTCAAAGCAATGCTCTCTTAGTCCAGTGGTATAATAGGATTGCTTAAGGATAAGTGGTGCAGAGTTGGCAAGGAAAGTTCTCTTTAACTTATAATTATCTTCATAGTGTTCTGGTCAATATATTTTTAGAAATACATTCTTAATTTAATATAGAAAATCCTGCATGTAAGTGATGGAGCCTCACCAAATGCAGTTCTACCAGAACATTTTCTTGGTTTCATTTCTCCCTGCCATGGGATCATCTACAGAAACAGACTTGGGTCATAGTGTGTTACATTCTTAGAAGCTAACTTTAAAAATATCTTCTTTACCTATAATAAAATAACCCCAATGTCGAATTCCTCCTCACACCCCTTGCCCCTGTGACCGGTTCTTCCGGGAAATCTCTGGATTTTCAGTTTGCAGGTCACTGAACCGTGGTGGGTGAGCGGGTGGATGCCAGGCGGCTGCCTGGGACCTGCCCGCCGGCCGCCCCTTTCAGTTTAACCCAGGCAGCGTTACCTCTGGCACTCTGCACAATGCAGTATGATGCAAAGGGAGAGGAATTTCTCAAGTAGGCAGAGCCACTTAGACTTTATAGGTCAAAAAACCAACACCTTAGACTTCTTACAGAAATCGTCTTCAAGCTTGTTCCGATAGCACATGCTCTAAGCATTAACTATTGCTTAACACAAGAGAAGTAGTGTTGTGAACTTGTCTGCAGTTTCCAAATGGCTGGAAGCTTAGATCTCTGTTGAGCTTAATGCAGGAGCCTGGACTTCTTCTGAAAAAAGTCCCAGGGAAGTCAGAAAATGGCCCTGTATTAAAGATGGAAGAACCAAACGTTTTAGACAAGGAGGTTGGAAAGAACCTATTTGGATCTTGCTGGTAACGGGCAATCCATGAGCAGCTAAGGATTCAACGTGCCCTCTGAATTGCAACTCCTGTAGCTGTTTGCAGACCATCTCCCTTTAATATGATTGCTAATGCAATTTTTACAGCTTCCACTTTTGCTATTTTTGCTGTTCTATTAGCTGATTTTTGAGGAATAAATCTTGGTTTCCTTCTTGCCCATGCCTCAGTATCCACTTGCTACTGGAGGGACTTGATGATGTTGGTTTGAAGACAGGAAAATAAGGAATGTCTTGGAAAGAAAAGGAGAGAGCCACTGTAGAGACTTGAGAAAAGGAGATTTAAGATTTTTCTGATTGAATTACAGTAGAATTCACATGCAAATCTAATTGTGGAAGAAAAAACCTTTATTTGAGAAACAGTTCAGCACTTACAAGTTGTGGGGTTTTTTTAAAGTGTATATACAAATATACATAATTAAAACTGAGTATTAGTATCTTTGAGTGTATATAACCCCAATCTTGTATAGAAGGGAAAGGGTGATACCGTTAGTATGTGTGCTGTGGCTGGGATCATTACAGTCTCTAGTTCTGGGGCTAGTATTTTGAAAATAATATTAAAAGTTTGGGAAAAGTCCCAAACAATGATATTTAAAAAGAGACAGATAAACTCAAACTGCTGTATTTACTGTAGAGAAGGCAAAGCAATCATCAACCACCAGTCACCTTACATGCCTACATGTAGAAAAAACATGTAGATATGTAGAACAGCAGAACAGTCTTCTTATTTAGCAGGCAAAAGTATACAATCAGTTTTGCCAACATGCATTATTTTATCACAGGTCTCACAATACTTTTTTTCGTTTCCATATAATCTTAGCAGTTAAAGTCAACTTTCATTTACCCACTGAGCACATTGTTTTAACTTATGGTTGCAGAAAAAAACCTTGAGAACACAGAACAAGCTCCCTAAAGGCTCTGAACCTCAAAAGCAAAGATTATCCTCTTTCCTTTTCCCCCAGAGAAATATTTTTTTTTAAAAAAACCCATTATTTTTAAAGTCAATCTTCTATTTGGGTGGAATGAGTGAGAATTAGAGGGGGATCCTGAATCATTTTTAGGTGTTGTGTTCAATTCAGAAGCTGAAAATCAAACCTATTTAGAAAAGAAGCCTGGTATGGAATCATATCAACAATGATAATTAATCCTGGAAATTGCTATAATGAACCCAACATGATCATCCTGGAAATGGAGAGTGTTTCCAATGTTGCAATCCATAGTGCTATTGGAGAATTACAATCACCTACTTTATTGCTTATAGAGGGTTATGCTCCCAACCCATAAGAAAGTAAATATATTAGTAGTCTTCTATATTACTAGCTCCTGGATCAACAAAAGGATGTTGAGTGTATAATGTTGACAGAGATCAAAGAAGTGAGAAAGTCTAACCAAATGATAATGGGGACTTAAATTACCTGTGAATAAACTGGTCAGATAGCACAATAAGAGTAAGTTCAAAGAAGCAATTTCTGCCTCTTGGAACAGCTAGTACTAGAGTACACAGAGAGATATTCTTGACTTAGCGTTAAGTAATGTGCAAGAACTGACTCAAAAGCTGGCAATAATTGAGCCACTTGTATTGACTGCGGCATAATAAAATTTTTTGCCTAAGTACCAAAAAGTGGAACTCTTGAAACTAACCTTTAGGACGGGAAATTATACTGAAGTGAAACAGTGAGACAAACAGCTCTTACAGCTTAAAAAAAAAAATATCTTTAGATGTGACATAGATACTACTCAGGAAAGTAAAAGCAGTCTTGGGAAACGTACAAAGCGTTGAATGAAAAAGGCAGTAGTAACCTGATACGAATACATTGGTAGTGTTCAAGAAACCATTTGGGCCAAACAGATCTTTTAAAAATTGGACATACAGTATTAGTTTAGGATTGGGATAGCATAACCTGCAGCGTAGATCAGTATGGTATTATTGTTAGCGTAGGATTTAAGTGTATCTGAAATGCAAGCCATTAAAATCCAGAGGCAGAGCAGGGAGTCTCAGCTAGAATTAGCTGTTAGAAAAAGCTGAGCTTAGAGGCTGTTTCTGAACCTCCATCCCTCTCTTGAGCATATGCAGAGGCTGAGTTTGAGCTTTGCATGGTGTGTCTTCTTTCCTGATCCAGAAAACTTGTGGTGGGAAATTGTTCTCTGTTTAAGAAGGAGTTTGAAGGACTTTAAACTTAAGTCTTCCAGCTCCCCAGTGTACCATCTGGTGCTGGTCGTTGTCCCAGTAGAATTATTTCTGACATATGTAGGCATAGACCCACCCTGAATTTCAGTACTAGAAAGGTCACAGATCTGGAGGCCCAAGTAACTACACGGGGCAGGCATAAATAGGAGAAACAAACCCAACTGCAGCAAAGCAAAGATACATGGTCGGAAGACTAAATCAACAGGGCTGGAGTGAGTGACAGTCAACAGAGGATTCTGGCCATGCACCCCCGTCCTGGAATATATCCAAGGAGCAAGTGGACATTTCCCAAAGATAAGCTGGCAGAGGGGTGAGATTACAGGAGAAGGGAAACAGGCCTCAGTCGTTCCTGTTGGCTGTAGCCAGGCTGGTTTTGTGGGTGAAATGGTTCTGAACCACTAGAGAAATTCCTTTTTGTTCTGTGCTTCCACAAAACTAAAGGTTTGGTAGGCATTTCGTACAGATTATGGAAGGCTATTCTGAACTGCATGTGAATTCATTGTTTTTAAATGAAACCTACTTTCAGAATTGTCAAAGTAACATGTATGTCACAAACTTTGTGTGAACAAGGAGAAGTCTATCGTATCAGACTTTATGTTGGATTACATGCATTTTTATGTATTATATCTCTGGATTTTTCCATGCATAGAGCCCTCAAATGTGCCTAAATCTTTCTGTAGACTTTCCCCAAAAGTGTTCCTTAGTCTGAAAACAAGCAAGTTTTAACCTAAAAGGGAAAAAAGTAACAAATAAGTGCAATGGAAAACTTGCAGTGTAGTTCAATCTTCAGGTCTGTCTATCTTCAGTATCATAAAAATCTGTGTTGCAGGGGTTGCCAAGAGTCAAATGTATGAAATTCTGGTTTATAAACAAAGCAGAATTGTAAGCTGAACCTCAGTACAGGGGGATGTATCACAGTCAAGCAATGCACGCTCATATTTTGTCACCCTTTTGGGCTTCCCTCCATTTTAAGTCTTGAGATGATCTATAGCCAGGACGACAGGGTATAAACTAGGTGTAAGTGGCGTGGATGGCCAAGGTGGTCTCTTCTGTCTTTGAGTTCTGTGATTCATTTGGTTTTTTTAATAGCTGTTTATTTTTCCCTTATTTCACCAGCTGTAAGGAACAGGAAGTGTTGTACTCCCTTTCACTTGCCCATAACATTTTCAGTCTGCATTAAGGAATCATAATCACATCTCATGCTTCGGAGCTTCAGGCTTGCTGCCAGCACGGGTCAGGTGGGAGTCGGCCAAGAGTTGTCTTGGGATATTTTCACCTTTTTTTAAGAGCATCAGGGATTGGCCTTACCTTGAAACAAGGCACTAAAACATATAGGCCAGTGTTCAAAGGTAGTAGAGAGAATATTGTTTTGAATATGCTTAGGTTGTATGGGTTACTCCTGTGCAGATTGCCAGATTCAAGTGGAAGAATCTCTTCCTCCCTGCAGCCACCCCGTTCAAATGATCTGAAATTTTGGGTGTGTACCCTCTTCCTCTGCAGCTTGAGACATGAATCATCTGCCTAGATCAACGGATGTATTCTCATCTTGTCACTTCCCTAACCCTAAAGGGACTAGTTAAGGGCATTAGTGGCCCTTTGATCTCTCTTTGTTCTCCATCTCAGTAATTTGGTTTCCAGTGACCAAATGGGTTAATCTAATGCATATTACTGTGCTCAGTAGCAGGATAGTGGCAGAAATGTAATGGATTGTCATATACAGAAATTCTGGCTAGGTAACTGAATGAATTCCTGTGGCAATAAACTCTATGAAACAAATGACACATTTTTTACCAAGTTCAGGTATGACATGTTAGTTTTGAATGTAAATAAAGCGGTTTGAGCAATTTCACAGAATCACAGAATCATCTTGGTTGGAAAGGACCTTGAAGATCATCCAGTCCAACCGTTAACCCAGGACTGACAGATCCCAACTACACCAGATCCCTCAGCGCTGGGTCAATGCGACTCTTGAACACCTCCAGGGATGGGGACTCCACCACCTCCCTGGGCAGCCCATTCCAACGCCTGACTACCCGTTCTGTAAAGAAATACTTCCTAACATCTAGTCTAAACCTTCCCTGGTGCAACTTGAGGCCATTACCTCTTGTCTTATCACTCATTACTTGGCTCAAGAGACTCATCCCCCCTCTCTGCACCCTCTTTTCAGGCAGTTGGAGAGGGCCATGAGGTCTCCCCTCAGCCTCCTCTTCTCCAGACTAAACCCCCCCAGTTCCCTCAGCCGCTCCCCATCAGACCTGTGCTCCAGACCCTGCACCAGCTCCGTTGCCCTTCTCTGGACACGCTTGAGTCATTCAATGGCCTTTTTGGAGTGAGGGGCCCAAAACTGAACCCACTCATCGAGGTGCAGCCTCACTAGTGCTGAGTCCAGGGGCAGGATCCCTTCCCTGTCCCTGCTGACCACGCTATTGCTGGTACAAGCCAGGATGCCATTGGCCTTCTTGGCCACCTGAGCACACTGCTGGCTCATGTTCAGCTGGCTGTCAATCAACACCCCCAAAGGTATGTGAATTCTAGTTCAAAGTTACATGAAAGAATAGAATTTAGACTTCCTCCTTCTAAAGCGCTTCAGCAGCTGTTGTTCCATGGGGTCTTTGTTCAGTTGGGTGGATTTGCTCAAGACTGCCAGTGCACTGCTGTAGAAGAGACACACACACTGCAGAAACTTGAAGAGAAAGACATTGGGATTGAATTGGCTCCAGATATGAAGAATGAACAGCACTGCAGTACTATTACAGACATGAAGTGGTTTTCCTTACAAAGGCCAAAAAGCCCAATAATAGAGCAGAGCAGGTGCAGGGAAGACACTGTCTGAAAAACGATTTGGGGCGATTGCCTCATGGTAGGGCAGAAGAGACAACTTGAGGAGATCTAGGTAGTGAACAGAGAATGTTGGTTCTTTCGTTAGTTGACTTTTGTGCAGGATCTTTCAGGTTGTTTAATTGCTTCCGGATTGTTTAAATGTAGGGAACATCACTAAGGATATGAAAGTCAAGTAACAAAGAGTGCATTGCGGCAATCCCTGTGATTTGCTGGATGTCAGTTTGAATGCTTAGTCTCTTTAGACCCATTCAGTGTAGAAATGCAACTTCAGAAACCCTATGTTGACTGTGTTTTAAAGTGGTAAGAGAGCTGGCACATCTGTTACTGCTTCGGTCTTGAATCATGTTACTTGCAAAATTATCTTAATAACTTTTATTTGCTAAGACAGTTTTATTTCAAAATAAGTGGAACCTCACAAAGATCCTGAAGAGATAAGGAAGAGTCCGCCCTCTTCCACTTATGCTGTACCTCAGTTATTCTTTTGTTCCATAAATGTCTTATTTGAATGGCAGTACTTCTCTGCAGCCATGATGTGGTGCACATATGTTCCCGAATGCCAACGCCAGAGACTTCTGTCCAAACATTTCCCTAGGGCCACAAAAATGTCTCTGTCCTCCCCATTACCCTGTGTTTCATCTGGTCTCATTCGTATAAGTGTAAGACGCCCCAGGTCATATAGTTCCAGTCAGGTATTTTCTTTCACTCATCTGCTCTCCAAAGTTTCTTTCTTTTATCTTTTAACATTTTCATCTTCCTTTTTGCTCAGAACAATGCTTATTCTTGTTACTTTTCTGTATGCAGTCTTCTTGATCACTACTGGTGCACAAAATGGTTTAGGCTGTTGCCTGGCATCATTTGCCTCCAACACTTTGCTCTCCATTCTTCTCTATGATCTTCTGGTCTTTCCATTACCTCCTTCAGACTACCTCTGACCTCTCTTTCACCTCTCAAGGGGAAGATGGCTGTACCAAAAGCTGTTTTTTGTAAACTTTGTACAAAGTATACCTCCATGGGAGAGGCAGATATCTCATTTCAGTGATGGACGAACCCCATGTACTTGTACAACATGCAGCTCATACAAGCCCTGTATTAAAAAAGATCATCAAAATGATTTGTGTAGGTTCTTGGTTGAGAAATCACCGCGTGGCATTTCTGACAGTTGCACCTAGTTGTGGCCTGAGTGGGTGCCAGCCCGTGTCTTCATGCTCCATCACTGACTGCCTCTTTTATGGCTGCTTTATCCATAAAACAAAGACTGGGGAATGCCTGTGGCACAGGTCCCTGCTGAGCCTTCCCTGAGAAAACCAGCTGTAGCTTTCTCTTGCTGAAGACACCTGAGTGGAACATCTTGGGTCCACGTGACATTGCAGAGCCTTCAACTGGCCAGTAACTTCTATGAGCTGAGGGAGATCGAGGGGCAAGAAATGCAGTGGTTATGGGAAGCTTTAACTACATCCATCACACGTCAGGGAGCTGCTCCTCAGGGAACCAAGAGGGGAAGAAGCAATGCTGGCCTTGGCCTTTTCCAGGACCTCATTTAAAGTCCTGCTTTTGAAAAACTGCTCTGTAACAGTGACAATAAAGTATTTTGTTCCTGCAAAGATGTTGAGAGAGAGGCCAAAAATGTCATCCACAGTTGTGTTTTAATTCAGAAAGGGAGTTACGTGAAATCGAATAAGGTTGTTAAAAAGAAGCTGAGAGGGCAACTAAGAGTTATATCCTTGCAGTTGGCATGAAGGTATTTAAGGACACTACAGTAGGAATTAAGATCAAGTGTACCTCTCAAGAAATACTTGAAAAATGATAAAAGCATACCGAAACATAAGGGTAAGAAAGTATATGAGAGCATCCTGAAAAGGCAAAAAAAATGGTAAAATGAGAAAAAAGAGGAGCAAGCTAAAAATATGTAAAAATATAGTGAAAAAGGAAGAGAAATAACTTGAAAAATGATAAAAAAAACTAATAATATATTCTCTTCAGTCACATCAGAAGCAGAAAGCTTGCCTGACAGTCTGTAGGACCTATAAAAAATTGAAAGCTAGAAGGTGCACTTAGGGCAGCTAAACTCATAGCAGAAAAATGAATGTAATTCTTTTTGTGCTTTCATCTGTCTCAGGCTGAAATGTCTGTAGATGAGCTGGTGATGTAGACAGATAAAATTAACATTATCAGTCACCGGGATCAGATGGTATTCACCCAAGAGTTGCGGAGAATGAAATCATTGAACTATTAACTATGTATATGAACTCTTGTTTAAAATCAGTGGAATGTGGCTGATGTGATACCAGTTTGTCTCTGGGCTCCAAGTCATCGACAAAAGCCCAGACCAGCGTGCTGCAGAATCTGTATGGAGTAAGTTGTTAGAAACTATGATGCAGAGTGTAGTAAGTGGATGCGAAGGAGTCAACAGATGTATCGGTTGGGTAGGTCCAGCTGAACTTCCAAAATGTCGAAGTCCCTCAGCAAAGGCTTTTAGACTAAGCCATGGAATAAGAAGGAGGCTCCTGGATAAATAATTATTGGAAGATAAGAAGCAGATGGTAGGGATAACTGTCAGATTTTCACAGAAGCTGAAGACTGTAGTTCTGCAGGTGTGCGTGCTGGTAGCCATGTTGTTCCGTAAGTTTAATAAGCACATGGAAACTGAGAGCTTTCCAATGCATTAACTAATTTGAAATAACGAAGACAAGGATCAGCTATGAAGCACTGCAGAAGAACTTTATGAGACTAAATGCTGTAAGGAGATGCATGTGGGAAATCAGTAATTTCTTTACCTTAAGGTGATGGGCTCTGATTTGTCCACTACCACTTAGAAACTATATCTTGTTGTTGTAATAGATTGTTCCATGCAAGTGTCAGTTTAGTGCTTGGTGGTTGTCATGAAGACACAGAGAATAAAACAGAGGATATGATTAAGCCCCTGTAGAAATCCAGGATACATGTTGAATAGTGTGTCAAGTTCCATTCCCCACACCTCTGAAAAAGATGTAGCAGTATTGGAAGAGGTTTGGAGAAGAACACGAGGATAAGAAAAAGTATAAGATGTGTTTCATACAAGGAACAACTAACTGGACTAATACTCTTCTGGCTGGAAAAGAGGCAGCCAAAGGGTGATATGAAAAAGATCTAGAGAGTCATGAATAGGGATTGGCTGTTAGTCTCTTTCAATATGAAAATAATGGGGCATCACATGAAGCTACTAGGAGCCAGGTTCAAAAGGAAGTGCTCTTCATACACTGTACAATTAACCTCTACAATTCCTTGCTGCAGGAACCAATATGGATGCTCAAAGTTACAGAGGTTCAAAAACCACTGGAACAAATGCGTGGGAGAAGCCTCCACCAATGGCTATTAAATAACCAGTTCCAGTTTTACCTCAGGCAGTCTATAAAATGCAGCTTGTTGGAGGCTTGGAGAGTATCCTTGGGAGAAGCCCTACATGCTTGTCCTGTTCTTACTTCTCCTTCAGAAATCCATTGTTGGCAACTGTCAAAGATCATGGGCTAGATGGACCTTTGGTCTGAATCCACGCTGCTGTTCTTGTACTCTCATCTTCTACAGAACACGTTTTCAACCATTAGGCCCACCACCTTCAGCACCAGCCCTTCCAGTTCACCTCTGCTCTGTTTGGGCAAGTCTCTGTGGAAAAACTGCAGAACCTTCACCATCCATTACTGACTTTGAGCTCAGCTATTCATTCACTTAGAAGGCACTATGCAGTTCCTTGGGATCCATTATCACAAATCTCAACACGTAGCTCTCAACTGGTGCTGTTAACCAGTGTTTAATGCCCTTGACACTTTGGCCTTCATATCTTTCTGGATGTACCATTTTTATCCCTCATCACCCTCATTCCGCATGATCCTGTCAACTGTGCTCTATTGGTGGGATAATAACCATTATAATTTAGTCAGATGCTCCCTGCCTTTGTTCTTTAACGCAGTAGTACTCACCTAATGATATATCAACCCAAATATTGCTATAGGTTCTAATTTTTCAGAGCAACGCCTGCTCCTCAGAATGGCTAAAATGACTCTCTGTATTCTGACTCGTACTTGTCCATCTTTGTATCCAGCCATGCCCTGCACACTTACAGCCTGAAATGCTTAAGTGATGGAGAAAGAAACCTGGTATTCCTTGAGAAATAGCACAGTAACTTCAACCAGGGTGGCAACAGAGGCAGACAGTCCCATATGTGGTAGGGCCAGGCTGGCTGTATCTCATGAACATAGGGCGAGATGTGGAAGTTCTTGGTCGTAAACCTTCACTACTGATTCTCATCTTCAATAGCTTCAGAGCTACATTTGGCCTCTTCGTGATGGTCATCCCACATAAATTTGTTGTGTCCCTTTGGAATAAAGCCTATTTTCCTGTCTGGCAGGCGTACCAAGATGACTTTAAGATTTCTCAGGATCTTGTTTAAAAAAAAAGCAAACACCCTCTAATTTTTGTTTTAGTATTCTGCACTTTTCAGTGCAGAATGGACAACCATTATCCTTCTGAATTATGCTACCCCAGCTTGGATATTCCAGTTTTGGCAAAGTTCAGAGTTTGTGCAACCAACTTCTATCAGGGTGGCTAAGTAATAATTATGGAATTATTTTATTGAATTTTATTTACTTGATGCATGCTCTCCATCTGTGATTGGATTAAGTGCTCGATTGAGTATATTTCTCCTAATATTGGGATGACATTATCCCAAATCTAAATAGCCTTCAGGAATGGCAAGAATTGTCCTGTAGGCAACACTGGATGTGTCTCTTGTGGCTCCTGACTTGGTACATCCAGCATGCCTTTAGAAGTTTAGTCTTCCTAAAGAGGTAACTGTCTTTATGGAAGACTTTCTTCAAGGGTGTAGACTTCAAGGGTGCAGACTGGTAGGATGCACCATGTCTTTAACTCACGGAAGAACTCATGTGCTGCTTATGTTCTTTAGGAATCCTACCTTTGGTACTGGCAGAAAGACCCCAATATCGGGTGCATTCATCAGGAATATCATTCCTCTCCCAACAACATTAGCCAATGCTGAATTCTAGAACCTGTGACAAAACTATTATCAGTTCTGTATGTCTAAACCTTTGAGTGCACCTTGAAACATCCTGCTCCTGTGCACCAGATCTCAGGATTTAACCAAGGGATCTTACTCCTTCCACCTGTTTATGCCATTTCTGTCCTCCCTCTTCCATTTTTGGGCAGAGACTAGGACCCTGGCTGGGGCCAATGCCACAGCACCCAATCAGTGCTGAGGAGCAAGAATGCAATGTATACTGTTCAATTTTGCAGCTTCCTGACCTTTTCAGGGGCCTCTGTCACGAGATATCGTTGTGGCAGGAGACGGCTTACTCACACTGGGTGTGTTCATCCATCCTCACGTTCCCAGTGCGTTGTGTATATTGTAGCCAACAGAGCCTGCATCTTTGATACCTACCAGAGTGTTTGAGTAGAGTACGTGCTCTTGGGAGTTAGCTTCTCTTTGTAATAACTGTATCACAATAACAGTCAGATACTCCTGTGGTTGAAATAAGAGCCTCTCTACCTATTAGAGAATATATATTTTTACAGGACTGTTGGCATATAAGCTCTCTCCTTACCTAGGGAGTGAATCATGATAACCTGCGAACATCAGGTATTTGGTCACCAAGAAGAGCAGTTGATGCATTAAATTAAAAATAGTTTCAAACCCTTGCCAACCATACCATTTGCATTTTAAGGTCTTCATGTTCAGGTGATGTCAAACAAGATCTTCTGAGGTCCCGTTCTTTCTGTCAGAAGCCATGGAGCCAGGGAATCCAGTGTGCTTGGTGGGAACCCAGCTTCGGGAATGCTGAGTATATCAGTGGTAGAAAGCTGTTTTAGCTGACAGGCTACAAATGAGAAATGTGGGATAACGTCTGAAGGGGCAGTTTGCAGAAGCTAGGGGGTTTGCAAAATTGGCTTCTTTTCCTCAGGTGCCATGTCCTGGCTCCACTGCCTATAGGCCAGCCTGTTTCTTGGGTTCCTGGTAAACACATTCTTGATTCTGTAGTCTGAAGGATTAATTAATACCTGTCTAGTCCTTCTTCTCCCAAAAGCCTATTGCAAGATAAGGGAAGATGCATTAGATCCCTACATAGACTTGTGCTTCAGTGATTCTGTGATGTTCACTAGGACTAATGAGCATGGAGTATGAGTATAGATTACATCAGTGCAGATACCCGAGCAACTATTTCTGTCCATCTGAGGGATTTACCATTTTCTTTGACCCTGTGGTCCTAAAATTCTGTATGGAGCTTTGGTAAAAGAGTGTTGACCTCTATCCCAGCATGGGATCTTAAGCAGGGTCTCGCCATCCAGACAGTGTGATAACGTGAGCCTGTGGCAACTTGTTTATTATTCTACCTATGTTTTCAAATGTGACTTTCCTGGTAGCAAAAAGTTCTGCCAGAGGGTGAGAAAGACCCACTGCTAAATGTCTAACATTCAGTGTCTTTATTCCCCCTTCCCAGATAAGGTTTCTTATATGCTTTCTTGAGGTCATATCTAAGTTTCACTGGAGCCAGAAAATAGCCCTTCTTTTCCCCCCAGCGAACCCTAGACCTTCGTGGACAAAGTGGTATGTCTCCTCAGACATTTGATGTCAAGCAGACCATCTCCTTCCTTGTCTGCACAGAACCAAACCCGTCAGGTGGCCTCGGTTCATTTGTGTCATGAACTGGGAGATAAAGAGGTGCACTGATACTGGTAATTGCATAACATATTGTATCAGGAGATGTTATGATACTGTCTAAGTGTTTGTGCCTCCGGCCATCAGTAAATTCCATCAAAAGTCAAGTTGTACAATAGCCTTTCCAGAGGATGTCTCCATTCTTGACATCTGCAGAGCTGGCATGTGGAGTTCCATTAACCTCTATACCATTGCGGATGCTTCCAGGAACGATGGCAAATTAGGCAGATTGTGGTTTGCAGACTACTCTAAAATGCTTGAGACACCCCTCCCCCCTTACCTGTGAGGAGAGACAGAGAGGGAATTACTGCTTGGAGTTACTCACCTTCTGAATATGTATGTGGATTGTCATTTGAAGAAGAAAAGAAGATAACATGGTAGTAATTGAGCTGTTTTGAGATGTGTAGTACAAATCCACATTAACTGCTCTCTTACTTCCACTGAAGTCTGGTGGTTGGGATGAGTTGTAGGCACACGATGAAGAGTATATCCCTGCTTACCATTCTGAATACATACATATTGACAACGTGCATCTCAAAGAAGATGATGGTAAACTTTTTTTTCTTCTTCCACAGCAATAATCTGACCCTTGTGCCATGATTTATGAAGTGAGGGGGAAAAAAAGGTGGAATGAAACCGTTGGTATTTATGGGTGGACATACTGCTTTGAGTAAACAAGATGAATGTCGGTATTGAGAAGCCTGATGTCTCCATGAAGGCAAACTTCCTTTATGTATATTTAATTCTGTTGACCATGTTAAGAACTTTGAGAGATTTTTTAATAGCTTGTAAACTCTGGTTAAGCGTCTGTATGAACATCGGCTTAAGTAGGTGGGCTGAATAACTGTAGATGTTTTGTGAATATTCCTCTGCTTCTGTAAAGTTTAGGTAGGACTTGAAAAGTCCTGGAGAACCCAGGTGAAAGCCTCTGACACTTAAGAGCTTTTGGGATTTTTTGGGGGATATGTTTATGTTAGCACAGATTTGGAGGAGTTTTTAGGAAGATTTTATGTTGAATTGTAGCTTGTCTGTGTCCTGGTGGAGAGATCACATTGTCTGGAGAGGTTGGTGACAGTCTGGCTGCCTCTTGGCCGTGCAAACCAGTCCGTAGTTTGGGCGTATGTTAAGGATTTCCTTCCTTTGATCCAGTATAGTGATTCCTGTGATCTTCAATCTCCTCAGTCTAAATTGTACTCAGAGGATCACATTTGACCTTTTGACCATGATATCACACTGGCAGCGTATGTTGATTTGTTGTTTCGTCATGATACTGTCCTTTCATTGACCTTTGGTTGTTTTCAGAGTTGGTGTTTTCAAGTGTACAAGTCTCTCATCCTTTGAGTATTTTCTGAGTTCTTTGTTCTTGTATTATATTGATGTTTGTGACTATATCTGGATGTACTAAAATGCCCATTGTTCCCATGTGGCCAAGACATCAGAGCTGGTGGCAAGCCTTGATTTTGACATTATTTATGATGGTGCAGGACTTTGTGTTATTTACAGCAAGATTGCCAGAAAGAAGTAATTTAAGTTTCTCCATTTAAATAGGTAGTTCTTAAATTATGTCATTTCAGTTCCATTTAAATGATTAAACGTAAGTGATTAGAGCAGGGTGAAGAAAACAGAACGATGTATATGCATATTGAATGCCATTCTGGTTTATTCTTCACCTGATGCCTCACCTGTGGATACTTAAGTGTGTAGAGTCTTGCCCATGTAAATGTTGGAAGGCTGGCTGTTACACATACCTAATTGTTCATTAAGAAAGTGCATCTCTACCGAATTCCCTTTTCTCTCTTCAGCTGAGAAATGAAACATACTGGCATAAAGAACCAACTGAAATATTGTGTTTGTCAAATGATTTTGTAGAAGTTGTTGTTGGGCTCAGTTGATGCAAAGCCCAGCTGAGTGAGGTGTTCACCCAGCTTTGAAAGAATCTGTGTCGTTTTGTCTGTAGCTGCTATGAGGAAGACTTGCAATATAGAAATCATACAGGTTTTAAAACAAAAATGTCATCTAGTAGGAAAAAAGGTAGCTTGTGTAAATTGGTTGAGTCCAGTGCTGATTTCTGCACAGAAAACATCCATGAGCACTGGCGGACGAGGAGAACTTTGAGTTTCAAAGTAATTTCTCTTTCATCTTTAAATTTTGATATTCAGTTGTGTTTTGCCGGAGTTCAGAGTAACTTCAGGAATTCAACTGTCTTTCAGATATATTTACAGGGAAAATATATCTGTCATTTCCACTCAGGCTGCACCTGTAAGCTGATATCCTTGAGTTTCTCTTAGTTTCACTGTTTTGTTTTGCTTTGTTTTCCACCATGTTTTAACAAGATAAGCATCTCTCGGTGTATTTTCCCTTCATTTCAGTAATTGCCTTCTCTAGTGACCGATTTCCTGTGCTCCTCTGTTCATGTATTATAAGATCTCAGTGTACAGCCCACGTACACCAGTGCAGAGAGCCCTCACCTCATCATATTATCATCTCAGGTAATTCATTAAAAGCTCCTCAGAGCATCAAATGGAAAAAAAGCACTAATTTCTCTGAACTCGCTCCCCGAAGACACAACCTGTGTAAACCGAGATGCTTACCAGATGCCTGGAAATTTGACATCATCAAACACTGAGGCGGGAATTCAGTTTCTTTCAGGTTTTCAAAAGTTCTTCCACTGAAATAATTTAGCCCCCTGAAAATTCAATCCAGGTGTTATAAACTCAGTGTTCTGACTTGCTGAAGAGCAACACAGAAAAAGAAATAGATTTGAATATATACGAGATTCAAACCATAAAGGAATTTGACTAAAATGCAATAATTGAAGTTCTATGTTAAATAAACTAGGAAACAACTGTGTCTCTTGAAACCAGATGGGATACACTTTCTTAAAATGAGCTGAGCAAGTATTCAGCTGTATTCTACATCCTCAGAGCTCACTATAGTGGTCTTGCCTGATAAAACAATACCTGGATAACTGGTGCAATCTCATCGAGAAGCAAAGCGATGGCTACCTTGTATGTGGGAATGCAATGTACTTTTGCCTGTTATCAACTGGAAGTTCAGGATCAAATGAGAAAGCAAGGTTGTAAATTCAGTTAAGTGAACAAAAGTCAAGTTGATAATGCCTTTTCTTTTTCTTATTGCCTGGTAATACTGTTTCAGTCTTACTAGGACAGTGTTCGGTCAATGGTTATATAGGCGTACTACTGTCTGGAGCCAAGAAAATACAGATTATTGTATTGCATCTTCACTCTTCCAAGGTGTCCAGCGACCTCACAAGTGTGCTGAAAAGGGAGGTTAACAAGAATGAGCTAAACCAGTCTGAGGACAGCAGGAGTGTGACTGTGCTGCACCTCTTCTAGGGCCACCCACAGAGATACCAGTGATAGCCCCAGTCTTGCTAAACTGCGTGATTGGTTTCGTTATTTGACATCAAAGCCTGCAGCCAGATTTAAAGGACGTATGAAAGCCTGAGTCAAGAGTTAAATTCTGTGTAGGTTCTTCTACAGTATTTATTGGCATATTAGTGTTGAACCTCTTTCATCTGCACACTGAGCAGCATGGGGTACCTATGTTCATAAATTGCTTGTTTTGTCATCATCTCCTTATGGTCAGGATTTTTGTGTAGAAGAGTGACTTGCTTTGCTTGGTTTTAAAAGAATAGTTTTCTTACATTTATCAGAGAACATGAAGTCAAAGGTGTCTTTACCTATAAGTGAAAAATAGGATCTGCTTATTTCTTCAGGGAATCCAGTCCATAGCGTTAGACTTGGTCCCTCCAAAAGGTTGTCTTCTGTGCAGCTGAGTTTTACCCCTTCTGTGGAAAGTCACTAGAAAGGACTGGGACTTCTTGGGGTCAACTGATCTAATACAGCGTAGGCATCCATCACAGGGCAAATGAACCATGTGTTATGAGGGCAAAGTGGGTTTTGGGTTTGTCTCTAAAGGGAAGTGAGACAACTACCTCAGCAGTACATGGGCTACATACAGAGGTATACGTGGTAGATGCTTGAAGTTAGGAGAAAAAGCCCAGTAGGAGAAAAAGATCAAGGTGGGTGTGTCCTCCCAAATCCCAGGACTCGGTGGCTTTGGGGACCCCCAGGCTGGAAATGACAGACAGGACACTTGGTTAGTCAGGATGGATCTTGCCCACATGGATTTCAGCATCTTTTTGTCAAGGAATGTAATTCTGGGCCTATGAAAAGAATTATTTTTGTTTACTTTAAACCTTTTACTTGGCAGTGGTTTGAGGGCCCCTTTCATCCTTGCATTATGAAGAACAGTGAATAATTATTCTATATTTGTATTATTTACAGCGTTCACCATTTTACAAGACTCTGTCCTCTTCTGGGTGGAGCATCCTAGGCTCTTCTTACACACAAGCTATTCCACACCTTGTTGCTACCTGTTAGTTACCTGTGTACTTCTTTGTGTTTTTGCATTTTGAGATAGGGTGACCATTACCGAGTGGACTGTTCGGCTGTAAGTGTACCACAGACGGTATTTCCCCATCCTCTTTTCCCATACTTTCCTAACTTCATTTGCTTTTTTGGATAGTGCAGAACTAGATATGTTAGAAGAATATATATACAGTGCACACAAATAGTGTGGTGTTTTCAGAAAATGTTCCAGAATGATTCCAGGATCTTCTCTGAGTTTAATTAGCTATTTTAAAGCCTATCATTTTGTCCTTACAATTAGAATTATTGTTTCCCAGGCATATCCCTTTGCACTCATTGATCCTGAATTTCACCTGTCATTTTATCACGTAGCCATTCGAGCTGCAGTTACACGTACAGCTGATCCCAACTGACGGCTCCTTGCTGCTGAAAGGAAGAAGACTTGCTCTTCTCTCTTTTTTTTTTCCTAATTACTGCTTTCCCCCACCCCTACTTTCCATGTCACAACCCATCCCTCACTTGCTGTGACTCTGTCCTTGTGAGACCCTTTCCCAAACCTGTCCAACTCATTAAAACTGCAGAAAATGCTCAACTTAATTTGCTAGGTTCATTTTCTGATGTTTTTATATCCTAAATGAGCTCATGAAGAAATCAAGGACGGGGTAAGCAGTGGGGAACGTGTGGTCAGGAGCATGGGAGGACGTGGGAGCTGTTGGCATCCTGTCGCTCATTAAACCGTATGTTGAGTAGCCTAAGAGCCTTCATGCAAGTCTTCACAATCAGTTTGAGATTGGATAATTCAGAAAAATATTGTTTCATCTGTGAATTTTGTCACCTCATTAATTTACCCTTTCCCAAGTAATTTATGAACGTGCTGAAACGCTCTGCATGGGAACTTCCTGAGTTCCTCTGTAGTGAACCATGATGCAAACAATTCATTTAGCTTTTTTTGCAAATATTTTTTGAGTGCATCTTTCATTCCCTATGTTATTTGCTAGCCACAGAAACTCGCTAATAGGCTTCCTGCTTCTGATGTGTTGAAAAAGGCTTTGTTGTTTGTGTGTAAGCCCCTAGAATGTTTTTCTCTTTTGACCAGTCTCCTTAAATCGCCAGGATTGCAGTCTTTTCTGCTCTCATCGTTTGGATGCAAGTTCCACTTTTCAAAGGTTGCCTTTTCCTTCTGGTATTCTCCTTTCCTTTATTGTTCACTGTTGGGCTTTTTGGGGTCCAGCTAGGTTCCTTTGCTCAGTGGTGTAGGTTCACTCGGAGTCTCTAGCAGGAGATCTCTAAACAATTTCTGTATCACCCAGAAACATTTTACCTTCTCATTTGCTTTCTGAAATGTTTTTCTAACTATTTTCCTTATCCTTAGAATTCTGTATGGTTTGAGGGTTTTGTTTTATGTATTTATTTTAATTTTCCTTTCCCACAAATAGGGGAATTTGAATATATGATGGTCATTATTACAGAAATAATCTGTCTTCAACCAAAACGCTTGGGTACTATGCAGGATTGCATCTACTCTGGAGCTTTCTCCAGATTGCTCCATAAAGAAGTCAATGAAGACACCTAAAGCTGTCTTTTGGTCAGACCTCAATATAACATTTTCCCTGCCTGTATGGCAATGATTGAAGTGACCCATTAATACTGTGCTTTTCCACTTTTGTAACCTTCTGAACTTCCCTTAGCCTTTTCTCATCTCTGGCATCACCACAGATAAGTGGTCAGTTGGTAACTTAAATACTTTTTTCTTTCATACAGGCACGGAATTTCAACCTACAGATCTTTGGGACTGTTTCATACAGTTAAATATATATTAGTACACTCTACTGTATTAATTGTGTATCTCTATTATTACAGTATCCTCTGGATTCCTTACCCAGGTGCTTATGAAATTAGGAGTCTAATTTAAAAGTAGGCATTTTGTTTTACTCATCTTAACTTCAGGCTTGGATTTTGTGTTTGACAGATAGATGGATAAATATTTATATATAGCTATCTACACACAGATGTACATATCTGTATATATGTCTATATAGATACACACATAAGTACACGTATATATAAGATACACATTTATTGATACACACAGCATTCTTGCATGGTGGATATCAGTGCAATATCCCATTTTTTAGGTGCAGGAATTAAGAGACAAAATTTTTAATCCAGTTTCCAGCTACGAATGCGTAAAGCCCGACATACAAAATTACTTTTGGAATCTCAAAAGAGCAGTGTGGTGTGGTGGATGCTGCTCGAGAGGGGAGCGCCGAGTTCTCCGCGTTGCCTTCTGAAAGTGCAGTGAATTGGAAAACGCTCGCTGAAGTCGCTAGCCTAGAGCGAGGCAGGGGCAGAGCTTGAATCGGGTACGATCGAACGTCTGCAGTACTTAATCTCTGCAAATGTTAATAAAAGTATTAGGCAGGCAACATGTTTCCTCTTGTTTTGTTATGGTTGAATTTCATATGCAGACAGCATGCCACGAACCTCATTTTCTCTTGCCATCCCTTCACACCAGCAGCAGCTTTCCCGAGCCTCAGGCACCACAAGCTCTGACTCATTTACTTAATATTCCTCTAATGAAACTGCCCAGAGCTCTGGACCTATTCTCCTCCAAAACAATCTTTCTCCTCCTTATTTTTCCACACCCTACGCTTTCTTCTCGCCTCCCGTCACATTCCTAATCAGACTTTAGCCGAGCTTCCTTGCGCAGACCTTCCCTTGCTGCCAGCCCTTCCATCCCCTGCCCAGTCCCCTCCACCTCCTGCCAGCCTGGCTGCGAGGAGCAGCCCACGAGTCAAGGCCAGTGGTGTGAGATGGCAATGGAGGTACCAGACAGCCTTTACAGTGGAGCCAGGAGGGCGAGAAACAAGCGGGAGCGTTTCTCCAGCCATGGTGTGATGGGGAGAGGGGGGTGGCCATCACGGTCTCCTGCCCACCTTGACTTTCTAGCAGAGCCCAGGGTGGCTTGAAGCTGTTCTGATTTATAGGGCATCCTTGCCAGAGAACCGTGGGGGCTGCAGCAGGGGCGCTGGAACAAGCACAGAGTGTTCCTTGCAGAAAGGATGGGAGTGACAGAAAAGGCTGTAAACCGACCTGTGGTAAAACCCTCCCCCCCGGGGCTGTCTGTAGTGCCTTGGTGGGCTGGAGGGTGCTGGGATGAGCAGAGCCCCAACCCAGGATGCTGCTACCAGAAATAACCAGAAAGCAGCTGTGGTAACTCTTGCCCAGCTTTGATGAGGGTCACGTTACCACCTGAAATCCACAGGTGATATTTGGGTAAAGGGAACTGCAGACATTCAGCACAGGGAGGGAGGTCCATTGTTGCTTTCTCCTTGCTCAAAGGCTGGTGCTAAACATGTGAGCAACAGAACAGCTGGGATGCAGCTATCAGTTTATGTATTTTATGTATATATTATTATATTAGCTAGTAGCACTTCACCAGAGCCTGTGAAACCCGATAGCGAAGCTGCAGGGTGGGAGTAGAGGGAGAAAGAAAACACATTTAGGGGCAACCAGTGCACCCATGGGTTTCCCTGGATGTGGGACACAAACGGTGCTGGAATGGGTCTGACCCGAACTAGACTGCTTGGGATGGCATGGCTGTGTCAGGAGATGCTGGTGGGCTAGTGGTGTTACCGTTCGTCATGATGTAGAGATCTTCAGGGGGAATTTCAAACCCATTCTTAAAGATTTCTACATTGTTGGTATTCTTTTGTCTGTTATTTTACTGAAATGGACAGTACCGCTTTGAAGGACGTTGGTCCTCATGGGACCAGAGCAGGGCTGGCTGCCCAAATCTGCGAATCACAGCAACCATTATAAAAAATACAGGAACGATGCCTCTTCATAGGGCTGAAAAACACAAAACCTGCGAAGCTTGGCTTCTCACGCTCAGCGCTGATTAACAATTTCCTTGCTCCTAAGGAACATCTTCTGCCCAGTTTGCAAAACAGTGGCGCTTTATGATCCTCAGGATTTCTTTTTATAAGCACTGAGTTAGACAGTCACGGATTATTTGGTGGCATCTGCAGAATCGCTGCATCCAGCGCTTGCTGCGAGTGGCAGGCGATTTGGTGGGGTATTTGATAGGCAGGTGGGTGTCCCTGGCCAGGTTTCATGGTCAGTGGATGGAGGATTTCTTCCTCCTGAGCAGCTCCGAGAGGATGCACAGGTAGGTTTTGAGCAGCAGGAGAGGAGGATTTCTTTTGGGGTGGATAATCCGGCTGGCGAAGAGCGCGTGGGGGCGGGGAGGGCGGCAGTGGGGCAGCGTGGGGCAGGTGGGTTGGGAGATGCTGGGGAGGAAGTTTGTCTCTGCCAAAGGGAATTAACGCGACGAGGAGGACTAGGTCTGTCCTAGAGGAGGAACGAAGCCATTTTACGTGCACAGTGCAGAAACTGCAGGCTGTTAATGAACCTCGCGCATTGCGCTGGCAAGGAAAGGGCTGCTGGGTGTTATTGTCGGCGTTGCACACACAAAGCTCTCCTGGGCCGGCTGTTCCTGCAGCCTGTACAGACAGGCCTGCGCTCCTCAAAGACGAGGGATCGGATTCTTGCCCTCCGGGGGTTTCCAGCCAGCTCGCAGTTCAGAGGAGTCCTTTCTTTCTCCTGCTGTTCACGCCCTGCAAAGAATTTTCTATCAACAAAAGAAATTGTTTTATAATCAACTTGATGTTCATCCCCAGTCCTGGGGTATGAAAGGGGTTTTGATGGACCAGGGAAATGGAGCCTGGAAGTCGTGGAAGCGGGGGATGGCAGCCACTGGCATAACCCCGCTGAGACTGGGCAGATGAGTTTTGGGGGCACTCCAGAGTCAGTGAAGCTCTTGGGTGCAGCTCTAGGAGTGGGAGTAATTGGACAACATGCCAGAAAAGGAACAGTCCCTAGAAAGAAAGGGCTGGGGGCTCTGGTAGGCTGAGGAGACACTTACTCCTGCGGCTTCTGTGACTGGACTCCTAATGTCTCTGTTGCATGCTCCATCACGTGAAGATCCTTGAAATGTTTATTGTAGCTTGGGCTGTACCTCAGAGTCAATAGGGCCATGTTAAACTCAGAATGATTTTCTTTGAACACTGTTGGTCATCATTCCAGGGAAAAACCAGTCTAGTCGAACCATACTTGATGGCAGCCCTGTCATGAATCTTCTTTTCTGTGAGAGGTGCAGTGGGATGAGAGCCTGGGGAGGTCCCATCAACATCAAGTTCAAGAGCTGTGGGACTACCTAGGGAAAGAAGGAAGTTTTCTCCTTGAAGGAAACACATACTGTAGGTTTTGCAGTGCGTGGTTTACAGAACTGTAGCACACAGATGTGGGTGACCAACAGATTTTAATTTGTCCCTGCCAGTGGAGGTACAGGAGAGTGCTCGTGGCGCACAGCTGGCCTTGCAGCGGGGAAGGACAGACATCATTCCTGTCCTCAGGAGTGTGAAACATGTGCGGTCAGTGTGCAGGCTCTACCCACTCTGAAACACAGCTGCTGCCAGCATCTCCTGGAGCAGTGACTTGTCTGCCATCACTGTTACAAACGGTTTATAGTGGGAGATAAAGAACTTGCCATTTTTATGAGGGAGAGAAGCCCTGAGGCCTCCTCTTAAGTGATGGAAAAATTAAATGCTTCCAAATCCTATTTCCACTATTTCTGTGCATACTACAGCCTCGTTTGTAGCCGAGGTCTCATAGTCCTACCATGAAGCCAGTAAATGTTCATTTTTTTCCCCTTTCAGGCTGTGATTACATGTACGTTTTCAGCCTCTTAAACAAAAATTTCTCAAAGCTCAGAAAAAGCTGGGGCTCAGACAGCCCAGCTACAGTTTCAAGATGAAGATGGGGCGGGGGGGTGGGCAGGTTGCTGAGGAACATCATCAGAAGGAAGGGCCTCCAGGTAGAGACACAGCCTCCACTCTGAGGACACAGGGAGTGGGGGGGGCTGGCAACCTCAGGCTGGGCAGAAAAACTGTTTTGAGTTATCTGACCATACTTCAGGCTTTTGTAAAGCAGCTGTTGCTTCACTTTGCAGTACAAATATCCCTGCCTGGGTCTGTGGTGGTGGAGTCAGTATTTTTTAGAGAAAGATGGAAGCGTGAGCTCAGGAGCTGGACTTGGTTACCTGACTGGTTTCCTTGGCTTACATGAATGTGTCCAGAAGCTGGTGAGTTTGGAAAAGAATTTTTTTGTGCTTATGAAAGGCGTTTTTTAAATGTCAAAGTTGAAAGTACTTTTCCTCAGCAAAAAAATCACCACCAAACCATCCAGAACTGGCTGGGCGCGCAACCTTCTGAGCAGCTGGGCTGACTCCATGGCATTTTGTATGAGATTTTTAGGGCTTTAAAGGCAGCCCCATCTTGATGTTGTATCTCCTAGCCAGGAGCACACACTGAAAAACATGCAACAGCCTTTGAGCTGTTTGTGTCAGAATTGTTTGCTTACTTAATTTTAAAACGACCACATCCACATAATCAGAGGGATTGCCACATCATGATGCTCTGAAAGTGTCCTTTGGCACTTGATTTACAACAGCTAAATAGCAATGGGGTCAGTGGCCAGCTGGCCACCAAAGCAGGAAGCTGAATGACAACGAGAATAAATAGTGTTTCATGGAGCTGGATGTCTGGCAGTGCTAGAAGCTGTGAGGAGGGATCAGCCTCCAAGATATTAACCATGGAGAGGGTTCTCAATGGTTGCTCAGCTGTCAGCCAGCGGTGATGGCCATGGGAGAAAATGGCATGTGTGCCCGCTAAAATGATGATTTTTGCTGCGGAGGAGTTATCGATACAGTTGTACAGAAGTGGCGTCTCTGCAGGTTTCCAAAGGATGAGAAACAACCATCCTTGGACAGATCTTCAGGAGGAGAAGAAGCAGTGTTTGGGAATTCCCCAGCCCCCGGTAGCAGAAGTGATTGATGTGAGTTGTGAGATTATAGGATTGGTAAATGAGAAATGCTGTTTGGGCTGTCAGCCTGCCCACACTGCAAGGGGTGCTCGTGATTAACAGCGATGTCATTTCATGTGTGCCAGAAGAATGGCAGGCGCTTTGCAGACATAAGGACTTGATCACAGACGTCTGAAGGAAGCCCAGGCCAAGAAGAGCAGAAAGGAGGGGCTGTGGCACTCTTCATGTCACTAGATTCAGCAAGGAAGGTCACTTCCAGCCTATTTAGAGGAGGATTTGAATGCTTCTCTAGGAAAAGTGCCACCCCCACTACCCCACAGCAGTTTGTCCAAGCTGACCTCAGTGGTTTCCTGCCAAAAATACCTGTGAACAATAATGACTTGTTAATGATTTATCCCTGTGTTCTCAAGTGCTGCACTGATTCCTAATACAACAGAAACCATGGAAGCAGTGCTCTGCAGGCTTTAAGGTTTTGCCTACAATGGCTTTTTGTCCCTTACATAGTGACAATGATGCAGCTTGCATGAGGAAACCAAGGGCTCGGTGTATTGGGCACGTTGTTCAGTGTGATGTTAGGGAGTATTGGTGGGAAAATTAACTGAGTTGTACCGGGGAGAAGTCAACTGAGCTGTAATGAAGGATTGTCCCTTCCAGAGTTTGCAGACAGTCGTGAACAGACCTCTCAGCAGTTTCCACGTGGTAACGTCAATGCCGATGAGGCGTAGCTGTACGGAGAGTTTGCTTTCTGCACAGAGAGCTGCAAATCACATTGCGTGGACCAGGCATGGCTCTGGTGATGGGAACCGTGAGAACACGCTCTCCCCTTCCCTGGAAAATGGGCACCTGCCATTTTCACAGGCCATCAGGGCAGAAGTATGGAGTCTTATGGCATGGGGGAATAAGATACAACATTTAAAAACTCTGTGCTTCCAGCATGGCTGTGTAATAAACTCTTGATCAGACATCCTGCCTCAGTGAGGGGGAGCACAGCAAGATGAAAAGCAGCAGATACAGAGCGAGAATCTGTGATTGCAACAACCACCTCCACCCTTCAGAACCAGGAGAAAAGGCAACCAAGCCTAGAAACTGGAGTCTGCATGAGTCAACTCAAGGTGCAGATGGCTGATTTTACACAACGTAGTGTAGTTTTATCACTGAGCAGCCATATCAGAAGCTCTAGGCAGTGCTAGGCTCTCTCTTCCAGTGGTCTTTCTCTGGCAGGGACCAGCATCATTGTTAAGAAAAAAGCAGAAAAAAAAGCAGAATTAGCAGGTGTCAGGCTGGCAGCTCTGTCCATCATGTCTCCTAATCTGCAATAACCAGAGATGAGAGAGAGAGACTTTCCTCCTATAAGCAGGAGAGCTTTTCTCCTTTCTGAACTTCTTTTAGTCCTAACTGCTGTGACTCCAGATGTCCTCATGCTGGCACTCATCCTCCTTTTGGATCTCTGTCGCTTCTCAAGGAGACAAGGGTTGATGATAGTTGGTTCCTTTAGTGGAGGTGATGTCACAACTAACCTACTTTCACTGCCTCAAACAAATGGTCTGTGAACGGCTCCTTTCCAGTTTTGTAGAATGAAAAAAGTTGTTAAGAGCTCAGTCAGTCTGTACCATTTTAAAGTAAGGTTTGCTCAGATTATTGGGTGGCCTTGAGTAAAGACAGTGGGTAGGTAATCTACTGGATCACATTCTGTTGAGCAGGGAAGTTATTTCACTTTCTGTCCCATTTGTCCTTGATCCTGCATATTGACAGCTCTGTGCTGCTCTGAACACTGCAGCAGAGGTGGCTGAAAACGGAAATTTCTTCACCTTTTTGGCCTCAGCCTCTTGAGTACTGGGCCAAGAGCTGTGTCATCCTCGTCCCTAAGAACCTCCGCGTGGAGACATGCCCTTTGGTGATGAATGCTGGAGTCTTCAGAGTGCTCCCAACAGGGGAAGAGTTTTATGCTTACCTGCTTCAAGCTCCTTTCAGCGTGCCAGCCCAGCCCTTAGAATGTCTGTGATATCTTCAGGGGCTGGATGCCCCAGGATGCAAGTCTGGGTACATGCAGCAAGGATGGTAATAGTCAAAGGTGCATCTGAGAGCTAACAGAGATTGGTCTTGGAAGTCTCCTGTCAGAAAAAAAAAGTAAAAAAACCCCAGTTATTGACTTAGCTGAAATCGTTTGTGGAGTTCATTTGCAGAGGATGTTGTGGAAGAAAGTATAAATGGGCAAAAAGCGAATGAGGTGTGTTTGTTTGAAATCCTTCAGGCTGTTAACCACCCTGCTCTGGCTACTCCTCCAGATCAGTAACTCCAGCAATGCTGGAAAGGTAGGAAATTGGAAGACCACTCTTTGAGTGGTTTCTGCTGGGTGTGAGAGATGGATCACAGGGTTATGTCAGTTCTGGGTCTGACTCCGTGGCTGTGCTGAAACTCTCGTTTCTGGTCACCATCTGAAGACATCGGTGAAATAAATTTTCAAACAATTCCAACTTTGCTGTTTAAACTGGTGCAACCTTTTCTGACCATGGGTTGTGTGGCCTTAAAACGAGTGCGTGTTGGTACATTGGAAGGGGAAGGCTGTAAATGAGCCAGGCCTGCGACCCAGACACCCCATCTTTCATCCCTCCTGTAGCAGCCGATGAGCTCAGCATCCCCAGGAGCCTGGAGCTGCATTCTCGGCATTCCTGCAGCTCCTTAGATGTCAGTGATGTCATCGATAGCAGCCAGGGAATTGCGGATCCCAGAGGGCCTGAACTCATGTCTTAGCAAGTAAGCGTAGGAGGAACCAATTTTTGTAGTGTACTGCACTGTACTAGCAAGTTTTATTGAATCAAATCACAGCAAATATATTTGCATCTACATTTCTGTCTCCTGGCAATGCTACAACATCCAGCAAGAGAGACTTGTGCCCCTCACCAGCCACTCTCTCATCCCTATTTAAAAAAACTACATCTGAGCAATAAAACAATGGGAAGCCAGTATGGTATGCAATTAAAAAGCAAGTAATTTATTCCTTTAGCTATTCAATCTTCGCCCTTATGCCTGGGATCTGCTGACATACATCATATTTCAAGCACACAATTGGCACCATGTGAAGGCATCAGCCCTTCTCTGGAAAGCATCCCTTGGAAACTCCATCTCTTGTCAGCCTGCGAAAGAGACGCTTTTGCCTTTTTTGTGCAGGTCAAAAATGCCTCGTTTTGGGAACACGGGAGCAAAATTTTAGTATAAATTTTCATACTTTTATTATCTGGCCTTTTCTACAAAGAGCTTTTGGATGAAGGCGTACGAGCACTGCTGCAGCCCCCTGGTAGGCACGAGATGCATCAGTTCATGCTGCCGGTGTAGCTGGGAGTTTTAAACCCTGGGCTGGACTGAAGCAGAGGTTTTTTAACAGTGGTCTGCGGATACCTTGAAGCCATGGTAGCTCAGTCTGCAGATGGTCTAGTGAACAGTATTAAATAGCATTTTACAGCCTAAAGTTCAGTGGTAAGGGGGACTGATGCATGTTTCTATCTGAAATGGAGATGTAATTTTATTTTTTTTTTAGTTGTATTTAGGAAGTTGCCTCTGACAGAAACTTCCCGGAGCAATGCCCGGTGCAGAGATTAGCTTCTGCTCTCACTGAACCTCCCCAGGTTTCCGCGGGTGCAGGACCATTGGTAGGACGGAGCCGTCCTCTGCAGCTGCGGTGTTTCCTGCCTCGGAAGCAGTTTGCTCTGTAGCCTCAGCGCTGCTTGAATGCAGCTCTGTGTTACTCAGCTGTAATTAGAGTAGCTTGCCAGTTCTTGATTTCATCCCTTCATTTCAACAGGATTTCCAGACTTGGTGCAGTTTGCCCCAGAGAGCTGGGGCTTGTTTTCTAACCCAAATCTAGCCAGACCTTATACCTACACCTGCATTTTTCCAGCTACAAATAACAATGGAAGTGATTTTATCTAATCTCCCACCACCTGGTTTGTTCTTGTCCACACTCTCAGGCATGAGGGTGTTGAAAACACTTTTGGCAGGAGTAGCCTTAAGCTGTGTAACCACCAGCATTAACAAAACCACCCAGGCTACGTGTAAAGAATGAGGTATGGACGGCAGCGACCTTGTGCAGGGAGAGAAACCTGGACAGGCGGAACTCATGGACTGTGTAGTGTCCTCTAATGGAAACCAGCACTGGCAAAGGTGATGTTCTGCAGGAAAGAGCCCACTCCACACAGACCCAGGGGCTTTAGAAACCCCTCGGGTGTTCCCGTGTCTCTACGTGACTCAGCGGCTGGTCCCCAGGACACCTCGCCAGAGTAAATCTGTGACTTTCTAGCTTGGGTTTCATGATCAAGCGCTGAAGGCCCCTCCTCGGCATTTCGGCGCTGTGCTTTGGAAGGACTCCAGGCCAGCAGTGAAGGGCTCTTTGATAATATCTGACGGGCGGGTAAGAATTTTGGGCAGCAGCCAAGGTACACATTGCCTGTAATCGTTAACTCGGCCTGTAAACAGTTCAAACGGCACTGAAGAGGCCATCAGTTATTACATTAGAAAAAAGCCTTTCATCTCCCCGCTCAGAAGCCAGCCGTACAGTACCGGCCCCTGCTGAGCTGACTGTAGCGGCAGGTCTGCAGGCAGGGCAGGCAGTGCTTGGCCATACAATGAGCACCGCGCTGAATGGCTGACCTTCAAACCTTCGGTGCTGAAGCAATAACTAAATCATTAGTTTCCTTTTGTTCTGCACCTGGCTGAGGCAGTGGAGCCCAGGGATATTCAAGGGGGAGGGGATCAGGCAGTGTTCCCCCCAGGGCGCAGCACCAGCCAGGAAGGCTCAGCCGGGGTGACTCCTCCACCCCATGCCCATCTCCTGCCTGCAGCTTTTCCCTGGTGAGCACAGGTTCATGTGCAATCGTGACAAATGCCCATGTTTCACTTGTGACCAGGTAAGGATCCCCTGGACCGTTTCTGGTTTCTCCAGAAATGGCCATAATGGTGGTTCAGGTCCACGTCAGGGCCTTGCAATCTCCAAGCAATGGTGGAGGCAATGCTGCTGCTGAGCTGCATCTTTAGAAGAGTCCTAGAGGATTTCCCAGTCCATGTCAACCTCGGGAGAGCCCTATGGTCTCCTTCCAGGAGAAGTTCAGCCCTCCTAGAGATGTGTGATGCTTCAGAAGAAATTATGGCATAATCTGCCCCAAGGAGAATTTCCTTGTCAGTCTTTGCTCCTCTAGATCTGTTATCTCCTTTCTAGAAGAGCAAGAATGCTCTTTCTGGCATCCACTTTCAAAGCTCTAACTTTGAAATCCTCTGTAGAAACTTGCTGGTTGAGGAAACAATATTCCGGTCTCTGCGGTAAAGTGATCTGGGTTTGGGTGAGTCTTTGTATCTGGCCCGTTACTGCAGAGTTGCTTTTAGGGTCAGAGCTGTCTCCTGTAAAGGTGCTTGACATCTCACTTGTGGAAGACCTCATGTGTCTGCGGCACCCCTAAGCTGGTCGCCAGTGACAATACAGCTTTGTGCTTTGAGGGGTAGGAAGGATGCCACCGGGCTGCTGTGCTCTCTGCACAGCTTGGGTTTTGCCAGTGCTTTGAGCTGTTGCTGAGGGACAAGACTTGCATGAGTTTTGTGGAAAAGTTTTAACGTCCAAACCACTGTCAGCACAGTGCAGAAGGTCATTGTGTAAGGGGGCCTTGAAGTATGGAGATTGCCAGTGGCACCATCCCCCAGAGGGGGGACAAGTTGAGCCCTCTAAGGTACATGAGGTGAGCAGATCAACGTGGGTTGGATGCTGTTCATTGGGTTTTGAATCCAGACTGCTTGCAGTGTGCTCGGAGGCAGCGGGAGCGTGAGCTGTTCTCCCATGACTTGGGCCAGCTTGCCTTTACTTTCATTTAGTGGTGTGAGTCAGGGCTGACCAGAGAACCTCCCTTTGCCTTTGATATTCCAAAATGGATGCGCAGACCGGAGAGAGAGAGTTTAACCAGACATCATGATGAAACTTTGCCAAAAATTTCCTTGTTGGCCCATACTATCATCATGGTGGCTGTGCTGGAACAAGTGGCACTTGCTTCCCCGGCGTGGGACCTTTCTGCCCATAGGAGAGAAAACTTCAGCAGAGCTGTCAGTAGGACAGTGAAGTGCGTAGCAAGAGTTTTCTCCAACACCATGGCCATGCTTGTGCAATTAGACGGAAAAGATCCACTTAGTAACTCACCTAAACCATCTAATACTGCACATGTGATAATCAAATAAACGTCCCTCTTGGGGCTCGGCACTCCTCTTGTTGTTTACCAGCTTTGTAATGTAAAGGAGAAGGAGACGCAGTTATTGATTAGGGACTGATTTGTTGTATCAAACCCTCAGGCACTGTTGACCCTTGAGACGGGCCAAAGATAGTGAAGCTCATGAGCACGCGTAAAGGAACAAGCATAGGAGTATTGCACTGGCAGCTTGTAGATCCTTTGTCTCCTCTCCCACCTCTTGCCACTCCTTCGGGGGACTCGGATGGTTGTCTGGGCTATTTGCATGTTGAGGTAGGACCTGAGTCTCTCTAAGAATAATGCGTTTGTTATCAGTGAATGTGTTTGTCTGTGACTCACAGGCGGGTAAGGTGTGTTTGCTGTGTAACAGCTCTTGAAACTTTATGCAGGTAAATGAAAAAGCCCTGTATCCTGATGGCTACGCTTCATGCTCAGGAGGAAGCTGCAATTTTTCCTCGGGTCCCTTGAAACACTGCCATTCTCTTCCTTTTCCAACCAGTGATTTCCATGATCTTCATGGTTAACATGCGCTTCACCTCTCTGCCTCATCCCTCCTCATTCTGCTGTGTCCTTCCAGCAGCATCCCACAGCACCTTCCAGTTCTGCTGTAGCCGCATGTTCCCCTCCTGGCAGCATCTCCTGTACCTTTGGTAGCGTCCCCTCATTCCTGCTGCTGTGTCTGTGAGCAGTGACAGCTACATAGTGTAAGAGGGGCTTCTCTTGACTGATAGGGCTGAAGGGTTAAGATAAACTGGAAAGAGCTTCTTTTACACAAGAATAAAAATGTTCACACAGAGTTGAGGGACACCAGGGGAGGAGGATCTGATGACTGGGGTGTCCTGGCGGGGCAGTGTGGCTGGCAGGAGCATTCCTCAGGCTTGTCCTGTGCCACAGGAACACAGCACTGCCCTGCATCGCAGACTGAGCCTGCTAAGGGCCGTCAGTGCTTTGGTGACGTGATGTGGAGAAGACAGGGGAAGTGCAGGGACCCTGTTCCATCCCAGCCCCGCAGAGGTCCCCAGAAGTTCCCCAGGTGCCAGCGGTTGTGACAGTGTCTGTGCTCTGACACTTCTGGGAGATGCACCCCAGGTGCACATCTGGCTTTCAGAGCAGGTACCTCTGCCCTGCTCCTTCCTGTGACAGTCCTACTGCAGGTTCCCCCTCTTCATCTCCTGATAGACCCCAGCAGAGGATCTTGCCCAATAATTCTCACAGCAAGGTCAGTGTTAGCAGCAAAGATGGGGAGGAGGGTAGTAGCGCACTTCCACTTGCACTTTTGAAGCCTATGAAGGAATATAAACCCATGAAGGAATATAGTTTATTTAGCTCAAAGCCTCACTGGCAGACTTACAGCAGGGAAGAGGGTGTACAGAGCCAGACCCTGATATCCACCAGTATAGGAATGTCCTCACCAGCTCACGCTCTGGGACAGCGATATGGCACAACTGGATGAAGCAAGCAGGTCAGCAGGGAGTGGGCATCTCTGAGCGACAAGGGGCCGTGGCATGGTGATGCCCGAGATGCCACATACTCTCAAAAGGCCACTGTTTGCTGTGCCCTAGGCCTCCTGGCTTATCTCCTCGCTGCTGCCAGGCTCCTTTCTGTTTTGTGATGTAGCTCACCTGTGAGGGAGCCTTTCCAACAAGGCACTTCCAGCCACTGCAGGCTGTGACGTGAGCGGTGCATGCAAGATGCTCCTGGCATGAGCTGCAGCATTTGCTGTCCTGAACAAAATCCTTGCACACTCCTCCAGGCCCTGGACACTTGAGTATTGCCCCAAAGACTTGTGTGGGATTAGAGCTGCTGGCATGCCTGTGAGAAGGAAGGCAGGAGCACCGGTGCTGGGTCACAGAAGTCACACAGCTGTCCCCACAGGTAAGGCAGCTGCTGGCTCCACTAATGTTCTGCTGGAGCCTGTGGGGTGGAAGAAGCTCTCCCGGCTCTCTGGCACTGACCACGGACCTCAGCTTTATTCTGTTATTTGGTTTCTAGCCCAAATATTTGTGGGAAGAGCCTTCCAGCAGGGAGGTGAGCGTGCAGCCCATGGTGCTGCCTGGCAAGTGCCCACACGGGTGCTCCAGACCCAGGGCACAGCCCCATGTCTACAGTTCCTCTGCTTGGCCCCAAAAAATTGGAAGGAAAGGGCAAATATCAAGTGACACTCCTCTGCAGCTCCCCAGCTGCCAGCAGGCTGGGCTCGGAGACAGCCTGCACTGGGGCTGGGGTCCACATCTTTGGATTTAACAGCTCTTCATGGTCCTCGTTCCATGAATTCTCCATATTTTTCATGACTTTATGTAGCTCTAGCATACCCCGTCTCCACTAAGCTGAAGAATTCTTGTTCATTTAATCTCTTCGTGTACAGAAGTAGTGCCCTCTGTTTAAGATGGCATGAGCAGGACTTGTAATATTCAAGATGTTGACACACTGCAGCTTTATCTAGTAGATTTTCTTTTTTTTTTTTTCTTTATTTTTTTTTCCGGTAATGCCTAATAGCCTATTTGCCTTTTAACTGCTTTGGGTGATTCAGCAACAGTTTGCACGAAACTCCCCATGATGACTCCAAGATCTTTCCTGTTTCTTAACAGGTAACCTAGAGCTCACCCCTGTGTCAAACAGCTAGATGTATTTTTTCATATTTGCATTTTTTAACATCTTTTATCAGTCCGTCACTCAGTATCCAGTTTTAATATTTTGCAGCCAGTTTTAATATTTACTCGCTTGAATATTTATGTATTATTGAAAAACTTGGCCGCTTCACCATTCCTCTCATTTTCCAAGTCCTTTGTGAATATTTGGACAACACAGTTTATCTGTGGGATTGTCCTGGTAAGTTCACTCCGCTGTAAAGGCTGACCGGCTTTTCTCTCTTCTTAGTTCTGGAGTTGACCCTGGGTAGTACTGCGTGATATTCTGTCACCTTCCATAGCCTGACCTTGTAGGAGAACAGAAGAGGAGACACCAGTGTACAGCATTAACTGAACTATCTTCATTCCCACACTTGCTGACTGCTTCAAGGAACCCCGTGGGTCTGTGAAGCATTGCTCTCCTTTTCCAAAGTGCTGTTATTTCTTCCCTTCATTATGCTGGGTTTTTTACCATTTTTTTTGGCAAGGAAGTCATTCCCTGCATTGCTCTCAACTTCTTCAGATTCAGCTTGCTGTTTGCTACCTGCAATTTTTCTGGTACTGTGGTCAGTTTAGTGATATGTTGATGTTAACAGTTCACCAGTTTAGTCCGAGATTTTTCTAGAGCCCTTTGAACACTCTCTTGTCCTGTTCTCTTCCTCTCTTTTCCATGCCAACCTTACTGGTTGG
Organism: Strix uralensis; assembly: GCF_047716275.1. Taxonomy (NCBI): domain Eukaryota; kingdom Metazoa; phylum Chordata; class Aves; order Strigiformes; family Strigidae; genus Strix; species Strix uralensis. Next base: position 1,801,300 of record NC_133991.1, on the reverse strand, counting down.
TTATAAAATTTTTACTGCCACTTCAAATCAAATAAATCCTTTTGACTCATTCATCCCCCATGAAGGAAGGGTGTGAAGTAATCTGAGTTCCCTTACAGAGAAAACTGTGGCCATCGGGGACTTTGCTTCTCCAAGTCCTTTTTCAGCCCTTGTCCCTAAAGACTCTTTTGTGAACAGAAAGGGGAACAGAAATGTTTAAATGGTTCTTGGGAGAAAAAAGCGAATAATCTCTTTTCTGTGGGCATAGTTGATTCAGTGAGAATTAATAGGCTTAGACTGCAACAAAACTGATTCAGATGAGGCATTGGAAAACACTTTCTAGTGTCAAAGAGAAGGCAGTCCTGGAGTGGGTGAGGAATCTCCCTTTTTGGAGGTCTCAAAAACAGGTTGAGCGAGTGTCTCTGAGGAATGTTTTAGGTCTGGCTGATCTGCCTTCAGGCAGCAAAGTGGGCTAGATGACCTCTCAGGGTCATCTTTTATTTCTACTCTTTTATAAATGAAGCCCCCAAGTGAGAATCGAGCACCTCTCTATGCCTGGCTTTCCCCGGGGACCTTTCCACGTCCCCTGTGTTTCTGCAGGGGAGCTCCTGGCTGCTCCGTACAACCTGTGAGTGGTGCTGGCATGGGGGCAGGGACAGGCTGGTGTGAAGATAGTGGGTCTAGTGGGAATAAAGTGGGAAAGATGGCAAGGATAAGTTAGAAAAGGGAAATTCAGTATTTTCAGAGTGGTGTTGTGGACAGAAAAGGTAGAAAAGAAGGAGATGCCATAGCATGAGGGAACAGGAAAAAAAAAAAAAAAAAAAGGTAGCAAGCACATAGGGATGCAGAGGACTCTGCATCCTGTTGAAGGGTGACAGGAGGGATGTGGTGACAGGGAGAGATGGAGTGACAAAGCCAGGGGGTTCACAGGTTTGGTTGATAGTGTCTTACAAGCAGGGCCAGCACCAGGGTATGGGCAGAGCTGGCAGGGTCCAAACCCTGTCAGGGAACAAGCTAATCCCAACCCCACCTCTGGGATCCCAGCAGCACAGGGCCAGGCAGGGATCATTCTGGGAGAAGAGTCTGGCAGAGCTTCCGTGTGACTTCGAACAGGGAAGCCCCAGCTGGAGCAGCACTGCAGGATCCCTGTAACGCCCATCGAGGTGCTGCTGCTGACCGGGAGCCCCCGGGAGCGGAGAGTGCTGGTTGAGGACCACAATGAGATTTAGGCAACGTGCACAAGACATCTTTAATTTGGGATATGAACGTATCTCCTCTCTCCAGCGACTGGATTTTGCCTGTCCTCTGTCTACTAGATCAGAGAGGCTTCCTTCAGCAAGAAGATACGGCTTCGTGGTTGTGGCAGTCGGTGCTCCAGAGGTGCCCAGCCCAGCAGGGTGGGGGATGCTCTGCCTGCAGAAGCCCTTCGCTCCTGCCCTCGGTGAGCCCGTCTGCAGCCGTGTATGCACCAGTCTGGTTTCAGAGGCAGCAAGGGAGCCTGACTCTGCAGCCAGGGCATGAGTCCTCTGCATTGAGGAATCTTATAATATTTGATTTAGGTGATTTTTTGAGTCTGCTCTTGTCCTGTGAGCATGATGTGCAGCTGTGGTCGCTCACTCGTAATGCAAGGGGCAGGGGAGGTGCCAAGAAATGCAGTCGTAGGATGTAGACAGTAAGAGCCAGGTCTTGCTGCTTTGCTGCTGCTTGAGGAGTTGCCTGTGTAGCACCAAACAGGAGAAGAAGACGGTAGGAAGAGAGGGAAGAGGTGGTTTGGTGCAGAGACAAGTGGGGCATGTCACATGGGTGGATGACGTGTGTCCCTTGCACAAAGAAGAATCCTCTCGAGCTGCCCCCTGGTCATCTTGTGCAGAGTGCTGAGACAGACGCCAGTGCCTGATGAGGGACTCATCACAGGATAACAAAGGGGCCACTACTCTGCCTCAGCCCCATGGGCAACTGCCCAGTGAGGGAGGGTCTCGGCTGGCAGGGATCCTGCCTGGCTGTTGCTCCCCCAGCGCTGTCTCGGCTGCCTGCCATGGCAGTGTGGGTGCAGCTGTGCCTCGGCAGGAATGATCGAGGTGAAGGACCCTTGCTTGGCCAGAGAGTGGGTGTCCCAGAGCGAAAGAGGACACCACAGTGCTCAGTCTTAACAGAAAATCAAAGGGAGGGTTTTGGTGCATTTATCAGCAAGTCTTCTCCATGTTTACTGACCCCCCCCCACCTGCCAGCATTTTATACATGCTCCCCATGCTCATTTGGAGCTGCGGAAGCTTAGCTCATCACTCTTATTCTCAGTGTTTATCATTAATGTGGTGATCGGATCCAGCAATCCTCATCACAGAGAGGCTGCTGTGTGCTCAGCGTGCGAGTCTGTCCCTCGCCCTTGCCACCAGGAACATCACAGCACCCCAAGCCATTCCCAGGGGCAGACACAGCTCCAAGCAGCGCCCGGAGGTGCAACTTCTTCCCCAGCACCAGTGGCCTGGGCTGCTCCAGGCTCCAGGAGCAACCCAGTGAAGGCTCAATAAAGCCGGCAAGAGGGTTATCTCGGAATTATTGGAGACATGCTCTTAGCATTTCCTGTTTTGTGTTTTTCTGCAGTTATTACGATGATATATTAACCAAAAGCTGGAGAACTCCCAGTCAAGCAAACAGAGTATAAAAATAATGACATTGCTTGGTAGAGCCAGCGGGATCACGGGCCCTTCACTGCTGCGTTGGTCTCGGTGGGGCAGTGGCTGCTGTTGCTCGAGTGAAGCATGGGGATATTTGGGAGCCGTCCCTGAGCGCTCCCAAGACATAACAGATTGGATTGCTACCCCAGAAACCTGCTTGGCTTGGTACAGTTGCACTTTCTCTAGTGTCTTTACATCTGAAGTCTAAATTATAGCATTTTGACATTTTTCTTCTAATATCACTATGGATTAGAAAGACCCCAAGAGAAAGATGGATGAGGGGCTGCCAGTCAAAGGCACACAGCAATTCATCAGTGCCCAGCTACCCTGTGCAATGTTTTAAAGTGTAACAGGTTATGTCTTAGCTCAGACTTGTGTGCCATCTCTTAGACCTCTGTCTGCGAGCTCCTGAAGGTTAGGTGGGAGTCTGGGGTTTGATTTCTTTGTGCCCTTGTGACTGTAGGTGTTACCTACCTCAAAATCTAGGCAATTTGAAAATGTCTAGATATTTTTTATTAGATTTTTATTTTTTATTAGATTATTAAATTTAGACTAGATATTGGGAAGCATTTCTTTGCAGAAGGGGTTGTTGGGCGTTGGAATGGGCTGCCCAGGGCAGGGGGGGAGTCCCCATCCCTGGAGGGGTTGAAGAGTCGGGTTGACCCAGCGCTGAGGGATCTGGTGGAGTTGGGAACTGTTAATGTTGGGTTGATGGTTGGACTGGAGGATCTTCAAGGTCTTTTCCAACCTAGACAATTCTGTCATTCTGTGATTCTGTCTGTGGTTGCTCGTTTGTTTGGGTTTTTTTTAATCCTCACCATTTTAACTCACTTTCAGGTCTTTGTAAGAGCTATTCTTGTTTGGTAGAACAAGACTTCGTGCCACATTTTGCAGCACTAGGATTTTGCAGCGCCTCCTTGATTTCGCAGCGCTTTCAGAATTGGTGCCGGGTTGTATCACGGCGCAGGCTGCACAGAAACACCCCCGGGAGTGCCAGCAGCGTGCCCTGCCCTCTTCTGATGGGTATAACCACGCGATCAAAGGGACAATCTCTGCAAATTACCCTCCCCGGGGGAACCCCGGTGCCGGCGGGGTCCGCGCTGGCAGGCGGGGCGGGGGGGGGCCGCCTCCAGCCGGGCTCCGGGGGGACCTTGGCTGCCCCGCAGCCCCCCGGCGGGGCTCGGCCGGGAGGGGCAGGATCCGGCCACGAGCCCCACCAAGCGGTGGCAGCTCCTGCTGCAGCCCCGGGGGCTGTGCCGGGGTCGGAGGGTGGAGAAGAACCTGCCTCTGTCAGCCCCGGGGGCGGCGGGCCCTGAGCTGCTGCGGGGGATGCAGGGCGGGATGCTCCAGCCTGCAGCGGGACCAGCTCCGAGCACCCAGCCCCGCCGGCCACCCCGCAGAGGGTCCGACAGGCAAAGCTCTCCTCTCCCCGTGCCCAGGAGGGCCAGCGAGGACATTTAGCATCTCTTTCCCTCAGCCATAGCGTGGCCAGCAGGGACAGGGAAGGGATCTTACCCCTGTACTCGGCACTGGTGAGGCCACACCTCGATGAGTGGGTTCAGTTTTGGGCCCCTCACTCCAAAAAGGCCATTGAATGACTCGAGCGTGTCCAGAGAAGGGCAACGGAGCTGGTGCAGGGTCTGGAGCACAGGTCTGATGGGGAGCGGCTGAGGGAACTGGGGGGGTTTAGTCTGGAGAAGAGGAGGCTGAGGGGAGACCTCATGGCCCTCTACAACTCCCTGAAAGGAGGGTGCAGAGAGGGGGGAGGAGTCTCTTGAGCCAAGGAACCAGCACCGGGACAAGAGGGAATGGCCTCAAGCTGCGCCAGGGCAGGGTCAGACTGGCTCTTAGGAAGGATTTCTTTGCAGAAGGGGTTGTTGGGCGTTGGAATGGGCTGCCCAGGGCAGGGGGGGAGTCCCCATCCCTGGAGGGGTTGAAGAGTCGGGTTGACCCAGCGCTGAGGGATCTGGTGGAGTTGGGATCTGTCAGTGCTGGGTTAATGGTTGGACTGGAGGATCTTCAAGGTCTTTTCCAGCCGAGATGAGTCTGGGATTCTGAGTGAGCGGAGGTGCTGCTTGGCTTTTGAAGGCCTCCATACAGATGGCTGCATCTGAGTGAATCGCCTACGCTCCTTTGTTGTCAGCAGTGAGAAATGGGCACAGTTCATCTCCTCCTGAAGGACGTGACTAAAAACAGCCCTGGTGAGTCGCGTTCCCTTGAAGGACCTGTTCCTGTGACCCTCTCAGACATGAAAAGTCCACATCAGCATGTCTGAAGCTAGGTGAAATGAGCCCCGTGCTCCCTCTCCCCCACAGCTGGATTTCTGCAATAAGCTGCTGGCGGGGAGGAGGAAACATCATCTGGCTGTTTCCCAGCCTGCCCCGTTCCCCAGTTCCTGCCAGCCCCGCGCCGAGGGGTGAGCCCACATCTCTGGGTGCCCCAGGCCCGTGCTGGGGTACGCAGCAGCCTGAAGATGGGACCAACACTGCTTCACAGCATGAGCATGGCCCAGTGCGGATGGAGAGCGAGGGGTGTCCCTGGGCAGCTCTGACAATTCCTCCCCCTGTTTTTATATCTGCCAAGACAGCCTGTTTTTTCACAGCACTGGGATGCTGTTGCAGGATTACCTGTGGGGTAGGCAAGCTTTCTGGGCATGCTTCTGGATGGGCACCAGATACAAAGCCTGCCCTAATCCTCCTGGTTTATAACGTTGAGCTTTCCTGCTTGTTTCCCACACTTCCACATACTGATGCAGTAACAAAAGCTGTCCCGCAGCCTTTTATAGGCTTTTCTGTACCATAACCTGTGTGCTTCATACACCACAATGGAGTCACAGAGCAGAAAGCTTTTTTGGGAAGAGCTGAGGAGGCTCATGCGAGATGGTGGGACTCCCAGGAGGGAGCCAACAACTGAATTGCAGTTTCCTTCAACCTCCTGCCATCCAGCATGAGACCATCGTCCCTCCACCACTAGACTGAAAAATCAGAGGCAATTACACACTTTCCAGGCAAGGATCAGAGCAGCGCTCAATGAATATCACCACGATGGTGGATGCCCGTGAGGTGCAGCCAGCACTGCCCACCCGAGCTCTGCCCCAGTGGCAGAACAGCCCCACCTCCAGTGGGTTTGACCACCGAAACCCAAACTGAGTGCCACGGGCAGGACTGAGCCCTACAGCTTGTGTCCCGTAACATGCTGGGGCACCCTGTATCCCCTTCTGTAGGACACTCTGCAGAGGTGTGTACCCAGACCCAGTGCCTCGACCCCATCCTGTCTCAGCTCTCTGCTGCCAGTGGTTTGCCTCAAGCTGATGAACATTTTTCCAGGACTCATTGGGAATGTGGTTACTGGGATCTTTTCTTCTTCTTCCTCATTCCTGGTACTTCTCTAGCCACTTTCAGTTTTTTCACTCCTTCCTTTGGCTTCTCCTCTGTAAATTTATCATAAAGTTGTTGAGTTTGGTGGCTGAGAAACAAGAAGTGCTGAATCTTTGGGGGCATCAGAAGTTTCCTTTTGCTGTGGTCCCTTCACCTTGCCCGGAGTGCTGTCAGGGAGCAAGCTGGCCACCGGCAGAGTCTCCTGCAGCCCGAGGATGCTGATGGTCCTTGCAGCATCAGGGATCTGTGCTGCTGGGATGCTCTGTCCCAAAAGTCAAGGGCTGTGGCCTCACAGCCTGCTCTGCCTTTGCATATCTGTGACTGGGACAAAGTCAGACCTGAGTGAAGCCACCAGAAAGGTAGAAACTCCACCTTTCTCTGGGACGTTTTCCTGGTGGACTAAAACTTTGAAGTGATTTGATTCTTGTGGCGTTCAAAGCCTCACTCACACTCAAGCAGGGCCGTGGGATGTAGCAGCGGTGGTGATGCCCACTGCAGGGGTGTCCTACACCCTCTGGGCAGGTCCTTACGGCACAGTTTGTGACGGGCTTGAGCCACCCTTTGCAGTGCTGAGCCCCAAGATCTGAGTTTCCCTTTGCTTTTGTCCTGCAGTCCCACCCGCTGTCCCTGTGCAACACCAGCGAGGATGAACACACCGAATCAGGGTTCATCACCATTGTCAAGCTTGAACAGCCGGATCGGGATCCCAACCCGTGCCTGTCACTGGCTAACAAGGTAGGTGCAAAAATGCCCCCAGTGGCACCAACCTGGGAAGTGAAACCCATGGGGCAGGAAAGAGTGAGAGCAAGAGGAAGCAGCAAGGTAGGAAAGTGGAGAAAAGCACAAGGATAGAGCAGGGTCCTTGGCAGAGGGGTCCTTCGGGGGAGGCGCTGTGCCAGCCGTCCCCAATACCCATCCCTCCTTATTTTTTGGACTGCCTGGCCTTGTAAAAGGTGTGGAGTTTTCCCTAACCTGACTGCTCTGGGACAGCTCAAACCTTTCCCCAGCATCCTGCACGCTTTACTGCCTGTCAGCCTCCTACCCCTCCTGTTTTATAGCCTCCCCTTGCTTGCTGGCCTGTTGGGGGGATTTGTGTTTCCCCGTGTCCTCTGTCCTGTGGGAAAACATGGACACAGAAAACATCTTCTGTGGTCCTGTCTTTAAAAATAATACTGTGATACTTCACTGGATGAGGTACCTGAGGAGTTAGTGCTGAGCGATTCAGACAAATGCAAACCAGACGAACTAGCGGTGGGATGTGACTCGAACAGCACGGGCCACCATCTGCCCCACAGAGGGATGGGAGATCTCAGAGGGCTTCAGATCAGGTCTCCTGTGAAAGAGGTACCTTCGCGGAATAGCAATTACTGCGTCAAAAGCTGAGGGCACTGGTACAACTCTCTGGTAATAAGGAAATCGGGTAGGAACGAGGGTCATTTTAAGCCTTCAAATCTTTGTGTCTGATAAAGCTGTGTGGATAAGGCTAGCATTAGCTTTTTCTTCAGTGGTTCACTGCGTCCTTTTATTGTCTCAGTACTAAATGTTGTGATATTTTCCACAAGCACTGTACAAACATGAGAAAAACCTTGTTTAGCTCTTCTTGGCTTTATCTGGATTGCATTCAGGTGATGCTGCCCTTGTTGTCTGCTTTCTGCTGGCAGTGACATACCAGGGATGGGGACAAGGTCCTTTTCTGGCCTCCCTGCAGCTCAGCTGAAGAGGGCAGGCACAACTGGTACCAAGCAGTTGTTCCTGCACAGCTGTTTTTTTCGCAGAGGCTGTGGCAACAAAAACAAGGAAAGGGATGTGATGCTGTGATGGATTTGCCACCTCGGGGCTGCTTCCCCCCAGCTGCACGGGAGCCAGACAGCAATGCCTACCCCTTTCTGGGCCAGGGTGGAAGCCTAAGTTTGGTTTGGTGCTGCTCTGGAGCTGCTGCCAGCTGTTAGCACAAGCCAGTGTGCTGGAGTTATTGACCTGCTATCGGTTACCCCACATCTGGAAAATGGCCTGGTCCCACCTGTGGGTGTGAGTGGTGCACGAGGGTGGTGGGATAAAGAGTGACCCCAAGGGCTTGCAGTGCAGCTTGTGATAGACATGAGAGCGAGGGCTCTGCAGGTGCCTTGGGAAGCACAACTGGGTACTCCAGCTCTCCCGTGTCCATCCAGACGTGGCCATCACGTTATAGTGGTCCCAGGCTGCCACATCTCATGTGCTGGGGGGTGGGGGCAGCAATGGCTGGTTTGGTCAGTGTAGCTACTGTGGAGGATCTTGAACAGGAGGAAGGAGCAGCTTCGAAGACTCATCTTCCACTTGAGAACCTAAAAGGTTTAAAAACTGTTTTGCTAGCTTTGCCCTTAATCTTTGAGTCTCTGATCACAGTACTTGAAGTACTAGTGTGTTACTGAGTCAAGGGATTGGCTGAAGAAAGTCTGCAGAGAGGACAAGACGTGGTGCATTGCTGCACTGTGGTCATCCTCCCTAGTCTTGATCCCTTCCACTAGCCCTCCCAAAGCAAGTAAACCTCTCAGTTCATTGCCATGCTCATGACTTGACAGAGTGACAGTTCACCGGCCTTTAGTCATTATTGCTTTGTTACCAGAGCTGAATCCAACACAGGATTTTGAGATCCAGCTGAACATGACATCGGTTGCCATCCTGCCTGCAGGCAGTCCTGCTTCAAGATCTCACCCAAGGAGGCTCACAGCTCTTGTCCTCCCAGATAGGACTAGTTTAGCCATGAAATGCAGGCAGATGCTGGCCATATCCCCAGGCCCTGCCTTGTACCTTGGTTCCTCCATCCCCCTGCAATTGCCATCTGGCTGCTTCTCCATCCTCCGGAAGCCTCTGCCAAGCTCCTTCCCTCCAACCTCATACACACCTCTTCCTCAAAATCCCTGGACAACTCTTGTCCTCAAGAGCAGAGATGTAACTGTGGGATGTGGCTGGTGCTCGCCGGAGCAGGAGCCTTGTTTTCCTGGCATGTGTTTCTTGCGGTAGAGCTTTGCATGTTGAATTGCAGGGCTATATCAATGATGATAAAAATAGCCATGTGCAAAGTGTTATCATAACCTCTGCTTTAGCTGTCACCCAGCCAAGCACTGCACACAGGCAACCTCATCCAGCCCAGCATGAGGATAACTCCACCAGCCACCTGATGCCCTTTTCTGCTTCTCTCTTAAATTCTAGCACTGCTTCAGCATCCAAAGCTAAAACCAGTAGGGAAGGTGTTTGGTCTGCAAGGGGAGAGGAAGGTCTGGAAAATACCTCTGGAATCAGTTCAAAGTGATTTATTTTTCTTTCTGATGCATCATTTATAATTTTTTTGGTGTGGTTTTTTTTCTGAGGGAACCACTGATTGCAAGTCTGGCTGACAGACTGCTGAAACCTCCTAAATCATCCTGTAAATACAGATTTGCACCAGAAGTGTTTCAGTCCTCAAAGAGGGAGGTCAGCTGTGCAATGTGGCTGAAGAGATCCGACACAAAGACAGCAAGAACTCTGAAAATTATTGCAGCAAGCAGGTTGTGAATAGCTTGAACAAAAGTTGTGTCCTTTGCAACAGGAGTTAGATGCTGGGAAGAGTCACTCATCCAGTCTGTTGTTCGTTTCCCCATTGTTGGTGTCTTTAGCAGGATAAAACCTTTGTAGAGCTGTTCACTGTTCATCAAACCTTGACTGGCTCCAACGGGTGGAAATCACTACCTGAAAGTCCTGTTTCTTCTTTGGAGCTGGCAAACGCTGAGGCTCCTTTGATCCCAGGCTGGACCCCAGTCTCTGATCCCTGCCCCAAGCCTCTGATCCCACTTTTCCAGCTTTCCCATCTGGTATACCAAACAAACCCAAGAGTGTCAAATCCTGTTAGCAACTCAGAGCCTGCAGCCCTGCTTCCGTGGCCTTCCTGACCTCCATTCACATCCTGTCCCCAGACCCAGACCCCCACCTCTGGCACCCAGCTTCTCCCCAGCGAAGTGCATGGAGGTAACCGGCACCCGCAAGTGAAGGATGGAGCTAAACCTGCTCCAGCACTGCTTGCCGCGCTAGGAATGCCCCTTCCCTTCGCTCAGCCGGCGCCCTGCGTTTGATATTGCAGCTGGGAAGCGGCGGCACTGACCTCTGGCCCCTGAGCTGGGGTTTGGCAATGCAGTGGGTAAACTGCTGCAGCAGCTCCGGCAGCTCCCTGTTTGCACAGGCGCTCGGGGACGCGCAGATCAAAGGGCTCCGCATGAGTAACAGCGGCCCAGCCCTGCACTTTGTTCATGTTCCCTGTCTGCCTTTCACAAGAGGCTGCCTCTGCCTGCCTGGAGGGCTCGAAGGGCTTGGTGGGAGGACGTGGGTGACCCCGCAAGGTCCGCTTTGACCTCACCAGGGTGGCATGTACACTCATTTGGGTGGGTCTCAAAGCTGTCCTCAGACCACAGCAACCGGTGGGCTGTGAAAAACCATCCCACTCCTAATCCTAGACCAGACCTGCAGCCCAGACTTCACCTGAGCTTCTCCCTAAGGAACGCAGGGGACCAAGGAGAGCAATGTGTGTGGGGGTCAGGCCCATGGACAGCCCGTGGCTGGTGCAGCCGTGGTGAGAAGTGGGGACCTGCAGAGGTTTCTGCTGTCCTGGGACAGGAGGGTTGTGTAGCAGTCAGCAGAGCTAATGGGGCTGCAGGTCCCTCCTCTGCAAATCCAGCTCTGAAGCAAAGGGGCACATGGCACAGACAGCTGGGGAATTTGCTGTTAGGTTTATGGGTTGCTGTGACTGTAAGCCCACCAACTAATTTGCCTCCACAACCATAGGGAGAAACCATCCATGAACCGCAGAGCTCTAGCAAGAGCAGGCACTGCAGCTCAACACAAGTACAGAAACCAAGGGGTAGATGATTTTCTCAATCTAAGCAGCAGCTGCTTCTTTCTCCTGTGAAGAGCCAGGGAGGCAGATACGTATCCAAATGGTAGATGTTAATACAGATGTACAATACAAAATGTCCACTGAAGCTTCTGTTCTTTTGGATAGGCAAAGCTGGCGGGGGAGCGTGGAGCCCGTGCGATCCTTTTTGACATTACTGATGATGAAAGCGCTGCTGATCAGGTACAAACTCCATTGATATTATCAGCTAAACCACAGTGCCGCTGTCCCATCCCAAAATGTGCCCAGGTCAGGACCCACCAGCCACCAAGTGGGAGGTCCCAGGAGGATACTCCAGGCTGGCTTTGAATGTCAGCTCTTACCCAGCTCGTCCACGCACACAGACAGTGCTTTTCTCTTTTGCTCACTTCATGGCACATCTGGATCTCCACACAGCACAAGCAGGCCAGCAGCTTTCTGTGCTCAAAGGACATTGTCTGCTCAATTGAGCTTTTCTGCCAGGAGCTGGATTCTTCCTCTTGGGAAGTCACAGATTGCATGATCCCATCTAGTACAGACAGCCCTGGTGTACCTTAGGGGAAAGGTGATTTCTCGAGTTTTCAAGCCAAAGTCACGGCCACCCTGCTGTGCTGTTGGTGATACTCCTGCTGCAAGTTTAACACTGGTTTAGAGACCTCCAGAGGTCCCTTCCACTGACATCTCTGGAAAGGAATAGGTTCCCCATCAAAATAATCAAGGGATAGTGAAAAGTGTCCAGCATTAGATAAGAGGACAGATAGAGGAGCTGGTGCCTGAGCTTACCAAAACTTGGGCTAACCCCTGCTCGCTGGATCTGTCCCTCATGGTTCTTTCATGCACTTACAACTTAACTTCTGATGCCTGAGAAATGCAGCAAGCGAGTGCAGGCCGCTGAGGTTGCTCAGTAGGGGTATGGGAAGTGGTTCGTGGCTCAGATAGCCACCCTGATTCAGGTCAGTCTGGAGGGGAGGGCAGACTCGGACACTTGCTGAGCCACCCATGCCAGGCTGACTGGACCATGGTGGGAAAAACAAAGAGAATGTCCTGCAGATCACAGAGGGAGGAGGGGGGACACTGATGGATCTCACAGGAAGAAAAGAGGAATCATTTCTGTAGCGAAGGCAACACTCGACGGTGTTGTTGGCAGTTATCACATGGAAGAGGAGAGACCACAGGGGCTTGAAAGAGGAGTACAAGAGACACTGAGCAGTGTCCAGTTGTGCATGAGGAGGCAGCATCAGGGGAAATGAAGATATCCATGAAGAGTTGGTAAAAGAGCAGGAGCTTCCATCTGATTTCATCATAGAAGGATAGAGCAAGTTTGGGGGAGCAGTCAGTCTCTAAAGTGTGTGCAAGAAGCACTGGGAGGAACCAGACATGCCTAGGGGGCCAGGATAGTCCTTGTTTCAGGCTGTTCTGGACCATCTCCCACTGTGTTTGTTTCTTTACAGCTGAGAAAGCCCCGAGGTCTGAGTCAGCCCGTGGTTCTGATCAGGGGCCACGATGCTGAGCTTCTCATGGGCGTCGTGAACAAGAACAGAGAGGCCCACGTGAAGATAGAGGTCAAGGAGCCACCAGCTTGGGTGAGAGACACACCATTCCCACTGCCTTCTGTATCCCCCCCCCGCAAGCTGCTGTGCCACGTAATAAGACTTTCCCAAAGATGCTGAGGTTTCCTCCCCAGGGATGGAGATTGCAGCCCTTTGCCAGAGCTGCCTGTCTGCAGCATTCAGATGACGTGCTGCAAATAAAGGCTCAAAAGCGCTTTCAACTTACTTAGTTTCTTCTGCTTAAACATCACAAGTGAGGCGAGGGGATTCCCTGTCTCTTCAGGTGAGACCAAGCCTTGATTTTTTCATCTTGTGCTACCTTAGACCATGACCTCTAGGGAGCTGAGATGCTGCGAGATAGAGAAATTCCATTCCTGCTGGGATGTGCAGAAAAGACTGAAGCCTTTTTATTTTACCTGTAAAGAGCAAAGAGGTAAAGCTTGGCCAAGGATCACGTGTTCAAAGGCTGATGGTCAGGAAGAGGTTGGGATTCCCCTGCCTAGCCTCTAATTCCCACCCCTGCCACACACGAGTAATTTCTTTCCTGTTTTATCCAACAGCCAGACTACGATGTGTGGATTCTTCTCACGGTGGTCAGCACTGTGGTTGTCATCATTTTGATCTTTGTTGTCCGCACAAAGTGCCAGCTGAACAGGACTCAGGTAGGAATCTCACCGAGCAGATGCATCTGAGCAAACAGAAACTCATGAAGGGCAGGAACGGGCAGTTTGGGAGGGGAAATGTGCCTCTGTATGAACTGAAGATGTGGCCACGTGAGGCACGTGGGCTGGCAGCATCCCTCATGCAGTGGCTTTGCTCTCCTCCTGCTGCCTTGCCAGCACTGCAGCCTGCAGTCCCAGCACCTTTCAGAGCTTGTCCAGGCACCCAAATCCGCAGAGCTGGCCCACAAGCTCTTGATTTTAAAAATATTGTCTGTATTGGTAGAGAGTAGAAGATTTAGTATTTTTAATAGAAACTAACAAATTAAATAATCATCTTTCCAGACTCGAACGTATTTCCAGATTTGAGGATACCCCATTTGTCCTATAGAAGGACAAGCCTTTGGGGCTCAAAAATTCAGGACTGCTGAGTGATTTTGAACATCCACTGCCAGATGTCTCCTGCTGGTGACAAAGCCTACTCTGGCTAAGTCAGGTTAGACAAAAAGTTACCTCTGGAAATGAGTATCACCTCCAAATTCCAAAACAGAAGGGCAGTGAGAAGCATGGCAATGTAAGGCTGAGCCTCTCCTTAAAGCCTCCTTTCTCCCTGGCAGGACTCCTTGCAGCAGCAGACCATGCAGGCCATCGGGCAGCTGGCCACACGCAGGTACCAGTCACGGTGCCGGCAGGCGCCGCGGTGGGACTCGACCAGCAGCTGCAGCTCAGCCCCAGTCTGTGCAATTTGCCTGGAGGAGTTCAGTGAGGGCCAGGTAGGCTGTGGACACATGCTGGTGGTTAGCCATGGCTCTGAGCTTCTCGGCCACAGTCAGGGGGGAGCTGTGGGGGGAGCTGAGCAGTCTAGCAGGGGCGGGAGGCCCTTGGGGTGTTTCCTTTAGCAACTCCTGAGGGCTGGGAAAGGACCAGCGTCAATGGAAGTCTGCCTGCCCCTTGGCCAAAAAAGCCTTGCCCCTGCTGAAGTCACCTGCCTGCAGATTCAGCTTCCTTGAAGATGCGTCTCCAGCTGTTGCTGCAGGGTAAAATGTCCATAATACCTCCACGTTGAACCAACAGGACAAAAGTGGGGTTTGCTTCCCTGAAGCACTCAGCCTGAAAGCCCCCTGTTCCCGAGGGCTGGCACCTCTCTGGACGTTCACACCCCAGAGCTGGACGCAGCGAGCAGAGCTGCCCGTCTGCTGCACGGTCTCCTCCATGCAAAGCTGGGCAGCAGGTCGCTCGCCAGTAGACATCTTTCCATCCTACAAGGCTCGCTTCCATCAAGAAGGACCCATCCATGGTTCTCCTTGCTCACACTCCTCCTCTTTCTAGGAACTGCGGATCATCTCGTGCTCCCATGAATTTCACCGGGATTGTGTTGACCCCTGGCTGCAGCAACACCACACGTGTCCGCTTTGCATGTTCAACATTCTCGGTAAGGCTCAGACACAGCATTTCCTGGCCAGGGACAGGGCTGGGGGCAGATGTTATCCCCAGGAGGTCCATGTACCCTTGGACAACGCAGACAGTCAGTGTGTCAGCAGGAGCACGTGGGTGTACAGGGCGGTGTGTACATGGAGAGGGGTCCCTGTGCGTGTCAGCCCCTGCAGCATACAGTGGGGTACTGGGCTTGGGCTGGGACCTGCACCAAGAGGAGGGATTCCCAGTCCTGGGACCCGCAGGGAAGGGAGGTGGGATCTGAGGGTCGGGGCAGACCATCAAGATGGTTTGGTGGTGGCAGGGAGGAGTTGCAGGGCACGGGTAGTACGTGGGACCATAGTGGGAGTGCAGTGGAGGCTCGCTGGTTCTGGGGCTACTGCAGCTGAGCTGTGGGACGTATGCTGGATGCTCCCTTCTCTCTCCACAGCCAGAGACCCAGTGGACCAGGCCACGGCTGCTGGCTCCAGGCTGGCCCCTCGGGACATGGAGCCCGGACGGCGACTCCACCTTTTCCGCCAGCACCCGGGACATGCCCTTTACCACCTTCCACACGCGTATCCTCAGAGGAACCTCAGGAGCTTTCCCCCGGATCCAGCCCATGGTAACCCCTTCTTCCACTCTCCAGAGCTCTCCCAGCTGGATTTTGGCACCATCCACTACATGCCCTACAGGCCAACCTCCCTGCTCGCCTGCGGCCACCCGTCCCCCCTGGCCCCGGGCTTGCTGGGCCAGCAGCATCCCAACCCCTCGGCGTGCGGACAGACGCTGTCACCCCACAAGACTTGTTCTCTCCAGCCCCAGCCTCCCTGCCCGGGGCCCAAGGCAGCCCTGGCACAGAAGCAGCACCGTGCACCCGCCCTGCGCCGGGGGGTTAGCCACGGGCACCAGCACAACAGCAGTGGCTCTGGGGAGAGCTATCTCACGGACCACAGCGGGTACCTGGCAGATGGGCCAGGCAGCGACTCCAGCTCAGGGCCCTGCCACGGTTCCTCCAGTGACTCCATGTTGAACTGCACAGACGTCAGTCTGCAGGGCATCCATGGCAGCTGCTCCACTTTCCGCAGCTCCCTCAGCAGCGACTACGACCCCTTCGTGTACTGCAGCTTGGAGGGACCTGCCATGGACCACGGCCAGGAGCAGCCGCGGCCGCTGAGGGAGACACGGCCCAGGTCCTTGGACCTGATGGTGCCTGGGGGTGCTGCTCCGGCCAAGCCGCAGGTGCTCAGCCACGTTCACTACCACCACCACCAGCACCATCACTACAGAAGAGACACAGAGTGTCCACCCGGGCGGGCCGGGCAGCGCAAATCCCGGTACTCTGGGGCCAAGGTTGGCTTCCACGGTGCTCGGACACAAAAGAGGACCGAGAAAAGCCATCACTGTCAGCAGCCTCTGGACAGCAGCACTGTGCTACAGGAGGCAGCTTCGGCAGGACAGCCAGCCTGTCCCCAGCAAGGCCGGGACCCCCCTCATGCCCCCTCCACTTCTCCAGACAGGTTGGACTTCAGTGTAGATGCCAACAGACAATCGGGATCAGCTGGCACATCCCCTGTCCCGCTGCCCCCGAGACACAGCTTACAGAGCCGTCATCACCGAAGGAAAAGAAAGTGTCCCCTGGAGCCTGACCCTGCTCTCCTCCCTGAGGACTCAGCCTTGCCCAAAGCCTGCGATGCTCACGTTCCTCACAGCCCTCCCGCTGGCTACCACTGCTCGCCCGAAGTCCAGCCCCTGATCCCAAGCGCTCCCCTGCCCTATGGCTCAGGCTCTCGGCCGCTCTGGAAGTGTTTAGTGCCGCAGTCCGGCTCAGAGCTGAAAAAGCAGGAGGAGGTGGTGTCAGGACGGGAGGGAAACCACACGGTTCCTGCTGATTTCTCAGGGACAGGCACCCCCAGACATAGTCTGAGTCTTCACCTTCACTGCCCATCTCAGCAGGGCAGTCAGGGTAAGTCTGGTGTTTACCTCTTCTTGCAGCAAGCAGGTGACGGGGGGCGGTTTGCTGAAGGTACTCTGGCTGCCAGTAGACCTGGTACCTTTACAGTGGGCTTTTGTACAGGACCACTGACAACAGAAGCATTTCAGAGCTCACCTGTCTGGAGATGATGGCCTGAGCAATTAGCGAGTCTGTTAATGAGGGCACCAAACCTTGCAGTCTCGTCCTAAAATAATACAAATGTGAAATAAGGTGGCTATTTTTAACTAAACATCTCTAGCAGTTGGAATATCTCCCAAAGGAAGAGGTGGGACTATGTTTCTCGGTGTCCTTCCATTGGTCTGGATGTTTTAATGGCAAAGTCATTATCATTGTTGGGCTCTAGTTGTTTTAGCCAGCCCCAGCTAACTGGAACCAGTAAGGACGTGTGTGTGGCCAGTGGTAGTAGGAGAACAGACTAAATGAGTTTACAGATTTGTACATCCCTCATTTCTCACCTGCCTCTGTTGCATGGGAGTTGCTTTTTAGTGTCTTTTGGAAATCAGACATAATTAAAGTTTGGCCCTTTGCATAACTGCTGTACATCTCTCGCTGAGAGAGGGAAAAATATATTTGAGACGATGCTGGTTGAAAGAGCCTGAGTTTAGCTCCCAGGTCTTGCTTTCTCAGGTTCCTCTGAATACAGCAACCTGAAGTCAGCATGGGCAGGTGCTGGCTCCGAGCAGAGCCTGGCTCCCTTCCTCACCCTGCCGCTGACTCATTGCAGGTCCTTGGGCAAATCATTTTGATTTAGGTACCAAATACAGATCTAGCTGCCTAATTTCAGTTAAAATGCTGGCCTTAAACTCATGACTCACCATGCCCATTGTGCCGCGGAGATAATAACTTCCTCCCCATGCTCGTCTATCCAGCCCTACACCACACCCAGGCTGCTGGTGGTGCAGCACCTACCGAGGAGGCAGCGGGGACCGGGGCGAGGCTGGATGGGGCACAGTGCTGGCTGCCTGTGGCGCTCCAGGCTCCCAGACTCCCAGGAACAGATTTTTTTTTTTTTTCCCAGGCACAGAAGTGCCTGACACTGCAGATAGATAGGTGATACGATAGGTTCTTCAAAGGGCCTGGAGGGATGCTGCCGTTTCAAGAGTTAAGGAGGCAGCAGTGCAGAGATATCTCTGTGGTTTGCAGGTCACTCTGAGTGCTGATGTCCCCTGAGTTGGAGGCAGTAGGCGATGGTATCGCCAGGACACAGGCTTCCCAGGATCACAGCCGGGGACCTCCACACAGAGAGAGCCCTCCTGGCATGAGGGCAGGCTGCTCAGGAGTTGCTTTGAGTTCTCATTTCAAAATGAACCTGGGAGGACTCCCCAGGCCACCAGAGTAGCAGTCTGTGCACCTAACGCAGGGCGCTGGGTGCTGCGGTGTCCAGGGCATCGCAAGGGTCTGTGCCATGATGCCTCTGTCTCTTTGTAAGACAGTCCCAGCGGCCCAGATCTGCGCCCACCTCCTGATGGTGTGATACGGGGAAGGCTCCCTGGCACCCAGAGCCTGTGGAGCATGCTTTGCCAAGCACACACAGCCTTTGCTCCCTCTCACCTCCCTTTACCAGGAGCTAGAAGGACCAATGTGTTTGAAAGCAGCGTGACTCTGTTTGACTGAAGTAGCTTCTGTGGGTGCTTTCAGGACCAGACAGTCAGAATCTCCTTGTAAAATTGAGAAAATACATAGAAAGGAAGAATTTAACTTTATTAGGAACTGAGGACAGTTGAAGAGAGCAGGAGCACATGCAGGGCTTACGCAGAAAAGCCATCAAGCTGAAAACACATTGGTTGACATAACACAACCTCTGAGGTACAATCACATCAGTTCTTTATCTTAGAAAGGGACTGGACATAAATCAATAGAGACCAAGTAAAAAGAGCAAAGAACAAGCTCAGTAGACAGTCCCACGTAAGCAGGACACAAAAAATAGACAAGGAGACCAAGGAGAAATGTATACATGCCTCTAGATAAACGTTGTAAGGCTAAAAATATAAGTGGAGGAATTAGAAAGCCCAGCTTTAAATTAGTTTCGACATAAACTTTTCAGAAATCCAGTTTAAAAAAAAAAAAAACACCAACAAACCAACAGTGAGACCCTGTAATTCCCAGGTGAAATTACAGAGAGGAGAAGAATGTGTCTCTTCTGGTGGCATGGGAGGGACACTATGCATTAAGGAGAGTGTCACGTCCAATGACAAGTAACACAAAAATCCCCAATTGTGCCTAAGTAGGAGGAGTATGGTATTAGGGTTATAATACATTAGCACAGGCTGCAAAAGAGGAGCCTACATATACATGAGAACCTTCTTCAAATAATACTAAAAGAAGCAGTCAAAAGAATAAGATGCTTTTGGGCACAGGGATCATTTAAAGCCCCAGAAAAGGGCTGGCCAAGCAGCAGAGCAGAGAGCGCAATTAGAAACAAGAAGGTGTTCTTCCAAAGCGAAGGTGTGGCTAGACAAAAGAAATCAGAAGAGAGTTGGATGCAAAGCTAAATGCAGAGCCATGGTGAGGCAGGCCAGGAAGCATTTCTATCAACAACTTGCGAAAAAGAGAGAGACTATTAATGCAAACATTTTCATCAGAAGGAAGAAGGCTGCCAGAGGCTCTGCAGGTCCAGGGAGTAACGCAGGGATGTTCAAGGGCTGCAACTGCATAGCAGAAGAGCAAACTGAATTTATTGCATTAGTGATCAACATGGAAGCGCTTGAGGAGGTTCTCAGCCTGGCACATCTCTGTTCAGGACATGGGGTAGAGGATCCCTCATAAATCAGATCATCAGTTTGACCGTTTCTGAAACGCACCACTAAAGTGGATTGTAACAAATTGCCAGGGCTGCACATCACTCCCCTGGGCATCGTGCAGGGGCACAAGCACAGAACTGCTAAATTACAAACGTGGACTGCAATCTGTTACCCATGCCCAGAGCCAGAAGGAAGAGCTGAGGGCAACATCAGCTTGAAATAGCTGAAGCTACAGAACAATGAGCCTGACTTTCCTGCCAAGCAAATTGTTAAAAATTCAAATACAGGGTCTGACTTGTAGGCACATGGCTAAATGTGAAACCCAGGGGAGGAGGCAACACAACTTCTGTAGAGAGAGATAACGCCTCGCAGATCTTTTAGGGGAATGAAGCTCTCAAAGGATAAAAGGGAAGGTGCTCTCATAGGTAAATAACTCACTAAAAAATAGGAGACAAAGTGCAGATCAGTCTTAATGGAGGAAAGTTACTCGGAGAAGGAGGAAAGTAGAGTTCTCCAACTGCACCTTTCAGCAAGCTCATAAATATCCTGGACAAGGAGAGGGGATAGCAAAGTTTATAAAAGACAAAATCCTTCAGTATTGTTGGCTTTAGAACTGTTTACGAAGTGTTACAGAAGGACCTCCTGTTGCTGAGTTATCAGGCAACAGAGTGGTGGATGAAATCCCATGTAAGTAGCACAAAATGCCACACACAAGCAGAACCCCTTCTAAGTAAAAATCAAATCATTATTAGGAGCTACCTGGGAACAAATGTGGGACAAGCAGAAAGTGCCTTTATGCAGCTGCATAAATCTGTGGTGCTTTCACAGCTGGCACCCGCCACTGATCACCGCTCCTCAAAAAAGGATAGAGCAGACTTGGGAAAAGCGCAGAAAGGTATTGAGCACAATCACAATGATGAGGTTTTTCTGAGAAAACAGAAAGAATAGAGAGACTTTTATGTGGGAAAAAGGTGATTAGCAGAGGATATGCAAGAGAGGATATGAAATCAGGAGAGCAGGGGAGAAGGCAGATAAGAGAGACTCACTGGTGCTCGTAACAAAAATAAGTGGTGGCATCAAATGGGAACCAGAAGCTTTAAAACACCTGATAAGGTAACACAGAGTGTGTAGTGAAACTGGTGCTCATTACCCAGAGGATGTAGGTGCCAGAAGTAAAATGTGTTCGAGAGCCTAGATCAAGAGCTATCAAATGCAGAGATGCAAATACTCTCTCTGGCTCAGGAAGTCCCTAAACCAGGGTTTCCAGAAGCTGACGGTGCCTCTGTGGGATGCAGCACCCTCCAGGTGTGTGCTTACCTCACCCAGCTGCAAGGTGAGGCTGAATCTTGGTCCACAGCCCCTGGAGAAACTCCACTTGTGCAGGCAGTGCCATGCACTGGCATCGCAGGGAATAACGCTGCCCGCAGCCATCGTCAGGGCACCGCAGATGATCCCAAAGAGGCTTGCGGGATCTTGGCGTTTATGCCGCTTCCTTGAGCACCTCCACCAGCTTTTCTTGGTAGGATTTGCATAAAGATACATCCCTGCCTCTCTTGCCTGAGAGACTATACCTGGGAGTTGTTTCACTGAAGAATCAATCCTCAAGCAATGCTGAATGGATCCTTTTAAGAGAAGTCAGACAACTAGCAATGAATTACAGCTAGATGGCTTCCTAAACCACCCCAGCACGCACAGATCTCGTCCCAGAACAGCCAGATTACTCCCAGCACAGGCTGATGAAATCTCTTGATTTCTCTCTTTGGGAAATCTTACCTCCTGCAGCATGCTGTCAGCATCCTCCCCCTCTCCTCCATCTTCTGCTCATCCTCTTAGCCATTCCCTTTCATGTCATGTCTTTGATCTTTACTAGAGAAGGGAAAAGGGATTAGAGGGCAGAAAAAGACCACCGTTAAAACCTAATACCCAGAGAACAAGATTTCTGTTGTATCCCCATGCGCTCCTTCAGCTCATTGCCCCGTGTGGATCTTGATGGCCATTTCAGCAGCTGAGGCTCTACCACCTCTCCCAATTCAAGACCTTTTTCACAGAATCACAGAATCATTCAGGTTGGAAAAGCCCCTCAGGATCATCGAGTCCAACCCTCAGCCCTGCTCTACAAAGTTCTCCCCTACCCCACATCCCCCCACAGCTCATCCAAACGACCCTTAAACACCTCCAGGGATGGGGACTCCACCCCCTCCCTGGGCAGCCTATTCCACTCTCTGACCACTTTTTCTGTGAAACATTTTTTCCTCATGTCCAGTCTGAACCTCCCCTGTTGCAGTTTAAAGCCGTTCCCTCTTGTTCTGTCACTAATTCCCTGTGAGAAGAGACCAGCACCAACCTCTCTACAATGTCCTTTCAGGGAGCTGTAGAGAGTGATGAGGTCTCCCCTCACCTTCTCCTCCTCACACTGAACAGTCCCAGCTCCTTCAGTCGCTCCTCACAGGATTTATTCTCCAGGCCCTTCCCCAGCTCGTTGCCCTCCTCTGCCCTCGCTCCAGCCCCTCGAGATCTCTCTCGTATTGAGGTGCCCAAAACTGGACACAATACTCCAGGTGTGGCCTCTTTTTTCTAACCTTCCTTTCTGTTTGCATAACAGGCGACGGTTTTCAGAAAATATTTTAATGCTGCTATTTGAGACTCAGGGCATCTGGCTGGCCGCAGAGTGATCGAAGCTGTACAGTCTCTTTTGTGTTGCACATAAGCTGCTGTACACGAGAACCAGTTGGCCATCGCTTACTCAGCGTACCAGTGACATGTATCACAAATTCCAGATACACACAAACTCTGTCTTCTGGTACTTTGGCCATGCCTGCACACATATGTATATGTATAACACTGTGTCTGTGCATTAATTTTCCTATGTCGACTAGCTGCATTTTCAAAGCAGAATCTCATTTGTTTGTTTTCTTCCCATATATTTAATTTTCAAAGGTCCTGTTCCTACAGCTGGTGATTTATAACAAACAAGAATTTGCTGTGACTGTTTTGAAAAGTTGTTTTGAATTGCTCTCTCTGAATATCTATATGGGCATTTGTTTCCTTTTGATCCCACGAACATACAGGAAAAGGGAAATGTGAAAAATTATGCATATGGGCTATGCTGACCCTGTGTGAGAGTTCTGGGCAGACTTGAGAGACATCTGGGAAGGGACTGTGATGTGTGCGTCGAGAAAGGGACTACCTGAAGCAGTAATTCAGGGTGCACCATTTCTAGGCAGCCCTTATGTTGAACGTTTCGAAGTAAACTGCTCAGCAATTGCCCATCAATAATTCACCAGGCGGAAGGGGCTGGGGAAGAGCATGAGCTGCAGTCCTTGCTGGCTGGGCACGAGGGACTGGCATTTGTGGCCAACCACCACTCACTGGGTTTGGCTTGTTTGGGACTCGGAAGCAATTTGTGCAACCTCTTGAACACCGTGAAACGCATGTGCCATCCCTTTCTTGCATGCACACATCACTCGCAGTCAGCTTTTGTTGTCTGGAGTTTCTGTTGTTGTTCCCTGTCCCTGGAAGGTGCTGCTGTGGCACTGTGTGAATACGAACTGGTGTTATTTTCTGTTGCTGATAATTTTTAAAACAGCTGTACAGATTTTCCTCAAAGAGCAAACATCAAAAAGCCTCAAAAGCAAACATCTAGTATCAGTGTGAACCCTGGGTGCACCATGCCCTTAGCCTGTACCTTCTGAAATATTTAAAGAGTAGCTTGATGTCTTATCTTTACATTTCACTATGCTTTAACTTAGAGGAATAAACTGATTGGGGAGGTGGTCAGAGAAGTCCCTCCAAAATACTGGGAGAAACTTAGTGGCTTTTGCTGCAGCATCTGTTCTCTGTATTGCAGGGTCAAGGCCCCAGCAGCTGCAGAGTCCAGGAATGTTCAGCAAGTTGTAGCTGACACTTTTTCCTTTTCTTTGAATGCAGGATCTGAAGAGGAGGTCCAGGATGTCCATGAACACTCAGTTTAATAAAACACTGGCCTCTTTTCTTACTGGAGAGCTGGAGTGGACAAAGATATTCAGCACACCGACCGTAGAGGAGCTCACATTTTGCTCTCTGCACAGGCAACGTGTAATATCCGGCCCTGACCTGCACAGCCCACGCCAAGATGCAGACTGCAAATAAGCAATGTGACACTTGTGGTCTCCTCACATGTTCCCACGTTGCGATGGTCACACAAACACAGAGCCATGTTCTCCAGGTCCCCTTCTCCTTCGAAGGCACAGGCAGCCCATCTTCATCCTGTGGCATCTATCTGCATGGGCTGGCTCGCTCAGAGACTGGTCTAGGGACCAGCTGGAGTGCTCATGGAGTGAGTGCAAGCTGCTATTTTGGCATGTTCATGCCACAGAAGGTTTTGCTAAACACTTCAAAAATAAACAAGCCTTCGAGACCAAAAGCTGCAGAAATGACTTTCTGTGGCCTGGTAGCTTCTGACTTCATTTCCTCACTTAGGTCAAAAGCCAGACTTCTTCATTTAACTTTTCCACTCTTATTTCAGACACAGGAAGAAGCTGTTCTCCATCTCACCACTCACAGGTCTGCCCTGCAAAGTGCTGCTTCTGACTTCATTGGAAACCAACAGCTCTCACCACTTTTGATCACTTCATTGTCCCTCAGCTGATGCCATCTCAGCCATTTGCTGTGTTGTGCCAGCAGCAGGAGAGGTGAAGACACAGGGACAATGTCAGCATTTCTGGGAAGGAGCTGGGTCAGATTCTTTCCGTTGCAAGGAATCCACCCTCTCATCTGGCAATGTGAACAAGTCTTTCACTCATCCTCTAACTCCTCCACCTACCCTCAAAATAGGTGAGATGGCCAGCCCTGTTAAGAGCAACTCATTTCTTGAGCATATTTCAAACCTGAGATGCCCCCGGCACAGGAGTCATAGAAAATCTTGAGTTCACATGGCTCCTCCTTCTCTCCTTCCCCCCTCGTTGCCCCAAGACACAGCAAAAATTCCCAGCAAAAGCATCCCAGCAAAATGCAGAGCAGAGCCCCATCCATCACCCAGCCTTATCTTTGTATTTCTGAGACACCTGAAATGATCCTGTGAAGGAATTTTTCAGAATACCCTTCTGCCTTTTCTAACATTTTGATGACGGAGAGAAAAGCTTCAAGAAATTGCTAGGCTCTTGGTTTATTACTTTCTTTTCCCTCCCATTTGTGGGGTGGGTTTTTTTGAATGTCACTAGTTCTTATTTCCTACATCTCATAATTTGGGGACATTCAAGTAAAATAAACCTGCCAAAGTCAAAACATATAAAACCCAAACAGTTTTCATACAGCAGGGAATTAGACTGTAGAGTTCATTGCCCCAAATGATCATTCAGGCCACAGAATTTGCCAGATTCCCACATGAAGTACACGTTTATACGGCACCAAGTGTTTCCAGAGTTAATGCTAATGAAACGTAGGTGAGGATTCAACACTGGAGCTGAAGGTAACTCCTGACAGTTTGAAACCCAGTCTAGGGACAGACTTGCCCCATCTGCTCAGTGCTCAGTAACCTTTCTGTGTCTTCCTTTGAAGCAGCAGCTTCTTCTCCAGTTCAAGAGAGCGCACGGGTTTTGTAGTCCCAGTTCAGGATAATCCTGCCTCTGCCTTCCTTCCTTGGTGAGGAAAACTTCTTACGGGGTTTGCTGCCTTTGAAAAAGGCATCTTTGTCCCAGCTGCTAATCAGTCACTGACATTCAAGTGATGGTAGTAAAAGTCAGCCAATAGCGCACTGTTTTAAACTAAACATTATTCCTTTGCTAATGTTCATTTCTTGTCTCCTGTGACCAAGCCACTGCAGGACCTTTCAGTCTAAAGAAGAGCTGAATTTCTTTCATCAAAGAAACCAGCAGAATTGTATTTTAACCCTTCCAGGTTCTTCTTGCTTTTCCTACAGAGCAAGCAGAAGACATAAGCTCAGATGTTTTCTCCCTTACAGGGAAGTCAGTCTTAAACTAGAGGAAAAAAACCCAGGAGTGGGTCTAGGTTCCCCCTGTTCAACTTCCTGTGCACGTGGTCCATGGCCTGTCTCAACCAGCTCCCTATGTCCTTGTCCATCCTGGAGAGCTCAGATGACTTTTCAGAGGGGAGGGTCATGAAGTCCAGGTGCTCCCATCAGTTTCTTTAGGAATCAAGAAGGCTGAGAGCCTCGAGGGATGCATTTCACTGCCTCAAAGGAACGAGCATCTCGTTTGCAGTCTAAAAGTCCTCCTCTTTCCCTCCTTATTGTTAAAAAAGAAGGCTCTGAATCTGCAGCAAGCCCCAAGCTTCTTGGAGAAAGTGGTCAGCACAAACGCACCCTTTCCACTCCCTACTGCAGTATTACCAGGCTGTGCAGGGCAATGCCTGCTTTAAAGTGTTTTCCTTTCCTGATGTTATGCTGCTGCTCCTTTTCATCTAGACGGCCATCCTAGATGCTGGGCCTTCTGCCCGGGGCTTGCTGAGGTGAATGAGAGTGTGCAGGTCTGCCTCGGTGGGTTCTCAGGTGGGAGGAGAGGGAGGAACTCCCTGGGAAGGTGGTTTTTAAGATCCTCTTCAGTAGCTGGACTACCATCCTTGGCTGCCTGGAAGGGAAGAAGCAGTATCTGAGAAAATGGGGGAACAGCTCCTCTCAGTTCCTGCACCTCTTGCGTCTGGGTGATGCTTCTGAGTGCTCAGTACCCTTGGGCTGCCACCACCGAATTTCTTCAGCATCACTGCAATGAAGCAGAGCTCCATTTCCTTCATTGCGTTCAAAGTCCCAGCTGGAAACTGATGGAAGCCCAAGCATCCTGAACTCCCTCTCTCCGAAACTGAAGCCCCAGCCCTTCCCCAGGGACCACCGTCTTCCCGGGACCTCTCACCCCGCCGAGCTGGGTGCTGTGGGCCAGGCTGGCTGCACCTCCTCCCTTCCTGCACAGAGCCTCTGCTCTCCCTTTTATAATGTTCAGATCCTTTTGAAATGTGAATATAGGTTTGGTTTTTTGTTGTTGTTTTTTGTTTTGTTTTCTGAGTCTCTTCTGGCTCTTGGGGTTTGGGAATAAATTATGACCCAAAAAAAAGAGGAAGAATACATTTTATATATATGCAAAACTGTGTATTTATGTCCGATAGAAACAAAGATGTGTGAATATGCTGATGTGCTCAGAAATATATTTATTTACTAATATATTTATCCACGTACCCGGTCTGCTCGCCTGCTTTTGTCCGTTACAACGAGCCGTTGGGGCTGTGTCGCCAATGGCGCCTCCGCTCAACGCCCCAGACCCAGACCCGGGCCCAGACCCAGACCCAGACCCAGACCCGGGCCCAGACCCGGGCCCAGACCCAGACCCAGACCCAGACCCGGGCCCGGGCCCAGATCCAGGCCCGGGCCCAGACCCAGACCCGGGCCCAGACCCAGACCCAGACCCGGGCCCAGACCCACACCCGGCCCTGGCCCCGGGCCTGCTCTGACGGGAGGCTCCGGCCGGGCCCGTGGGCCGGCCCTGCCCCATCACCGGAGCCCCAGGGCCCGCCCGGGCGGTGCTGCCCGACCCCGCCTGCCCTCGGCGGTTCCCGACCGCCCTCCGCCGCGCACACGGCGGGCAGGGGCGGGCAGGGCCGGGCAGGGCCGAGCCGCCGCCGCTGCCAGGCCCGGCCCCGCTCTGCGCCTGCGCGGCAGAAGCGGGAGCGGCGGCGGCGGGATGGCGCTGGAGACCGTCCCCAAGGACCTGCGGCACCTCCGCGCCTGCTTGCTCTGCTCCCTCGTCAAGGTGCGACCGGCCCCGGGACCAGCACCGCTCCTCGGCCCTCCTGCCCCGGCCCGGGCCTTTCCCCGCCCAGCCTGGGCCTCCCTGCCCCGGCCCGGGCCCTCCTTCCCCGCCTGCCGCCCGGCCCGCGCCTCCCTCGGACCCTGGGCGCTTCCCCGCCCGGACGGGCCCTCCCGGGGCTCCCCCCCGCCCCGTTCCCCCGGCACAGGCCTCCCTGGCTCCCGCCGGCCCGGGCCGCCTCTCCCCTGCCTCCCTCAGCCCCTGCGGCCGCCCCGGGCCCAGCTGGGCCGCGTCCCTCGTCCTCCGGCCCCGCGCTGACGCCTCTTGTCCCCCTCAGACCATCGACCAGTTCGAGTACGACGGCTGCGACAACTGCGATGCCTACCTGCAGATGAAGGGCAACCGCGAGATGGTCTACGACTGCACCAGCTCCTCCTTCGACGGGTGAGTGGGGCCCGGGCCCGGGCCCCGGCCAGCGGCGTTCCCCAGGGTGTCTGGGGACACCGTGGGGACACTGCGGTGTCACCTGGCTGGGAAACGTCCCCTCACTCCCATCCCTCCCGCAGGATCATCGCGATGATGAGCCCTGAGGACAGCTGGGTCTCCAAGTGGCAGCGAATCAGTGAGTGTCTTTTCCCAGCTGATTTGGGAGCCGGAAACCCCTTTTTTCCAGCAAACCCTTCCCTGGGGCAGTGGGAGTTGTTGTTTGGGCTGCAGAGGGGGTTTCCCCGCCTGACCAGGCAGAGGCTGGCAGGGCTGCTTGCCCACCTGGCCACTGCTGTGCGGGCTAACTCGGTGTTTTCTTTCCCCCAGGTAACTTCAAGCCTGGTGTCTACGCAGTGTCTGTGACGGGCCGCCTGCCCCAAGGTAACGCTGCGGTTTGTGTTAAGGGGAGGCTCCTGCATGGCGGGTGGCAGCTGAGGGGTTGTTTGGCACATCAGGTGTTGGGGCTGTAGGCCCCTCTGAGGTGACAAACGGAGCAGTGCATTGCGCTGTGGGATGAAATCAGGATTTGGGGGTTCAGAAAACACGGTGTGTTGTGAACAGCACACGCCGTGTGGGTGAAGGGATTAGCAAGGTGACTGCGAGAGGGAGGTGCTGGACGGGAGGGTGGTTTCAGGGTTCTTGCAGACGAGGTTTTCTGCATGCAGTCATTCAGCACTATGCCTGCCAGAAGTTGATGCTGAAGATGCTGCTGACTACAATGTGTGATACCAGACAAGCTGTCAGAGGGTTAAACTGTGATTAAAGGGTGACTCCAGAAAGTGGGTGTGTTTCAAACCGTTCAGCTACAGGGAAACACAAAGGTTTGTCCGTAGAAAAGAGGTTTGCAGGATGGGATGCTGTTATGTCAGTCTCAGTGAGCAGATACCCCTTTCCATCATCATAGTGCACTGAGGGCAGTTAAGGTGGGTTTTGTGCATTTAAAAATGGGGTGGGGGGTGTAGAGAGTTGGTCTTACCTCTGTAATGCAGAAAGTGTGTGATCCATCTAGCTGAGAGCCCTTGCCCTGTACGTAGCCCCAGAGCAGACCCCTACCCAGGAGTGATGCAGTCCATATCCCCAGGGTGAGAGCTGTGGAATCCCAGGCTCCTCATTTCTGACCTGAGCTCCACCATCTGCATTGGGAAGGAGCTGGAACATCACAAGGCTTGAAGCCAAGGCCTGCCAGCACAGCTTTGGGCACATCCACAGTACCTGGAGTGCAGCAGATGATGGCGTGAGCTCGATGCAACCGCAGGCAGGAGCACAGGGCAGCAGGTGGAGGGGGTACAGGTGGGACATGCTGTCCTTGGCCTTGCTCGGCCCATCCTAGCGTCACGTCACAGGGAGGAGCGAGGGGACTGGGGAGCATGGTAAGCAGCAGGCTGCACTGGTGGGCCTTGCAGGCTGTGCCGTGGTGCTGGGGAGAGCTGTGCTGAACCCCATGGTGCTCTTCAGCTATCCCTGTTGTTAAGGGGGTTACTGAGAAGGTGGGATGTGCTGGCAGGTCACAGAAGTGACTGAAAGATTTAAGAAGTACCCTCAAGAGCTTGACCTGTTCAGTACGGTCATAATATTCAAACATTTTCAGGTAGGAAATAATGTAAATAAAAAAATCTACCTGGTTCTTTCCCAAGGCAAAACAAGAGTTGATGTTTGGGAGCTCTATGTAGGCGCTTAAACCAGAAGAGGGAACACTTAACAGTTCTATTAGAAGAAATGAAGATGATTGCCCAGTTCCTGATCTCTGCAATGAAGGCTACATGACAGAGCAACCAGATTTTTTCAGGACTCCCATCTCTAGAGAATACTGAAATGTGTTTGTCTCCTTGCTGCAGGGATCGTCCGAGAGCTGAAGAGCCGTGGCGTGGCTTACAAGTCCCGAGACACAGCTATAAAGACCTAAGGGCGCTCTTGTACTGCCTGGAGGATTCCCCGGTGCTGCGTTCAGAGAGGCAGCGGGCACACGGGGTGCTGCTCCGAAACCTTTTAGCTTTAGCACGTGGGAAAGCGAGCCTGGATTCGGAGGGAGTTTGCTGGCCCGGCTCCTCTCACACAGTACCTCTGGACTCTGCCATACTACAGTCTGCCCACACAGACCATAGACGTTTTTTGAGCCTTGACAAGGGGAAGGGTGCACGTAGGTCTGAGAAAGTGGTGTTTAATGGTGATGCACAAGCTTTTTTACTGTTGGTGTGGAAAAGAGGAGAGCTGGGATATAGCTATGTAAATATTTCAATAAAACACACTGCCTGGTCAGAGTTGAGTCCATCTATATACACAGTCAGGGGTTCCACCTGCTGCAGGGAGTGGATGGTGTGGTGAGGGATTTTGCCCTCAGTCCCCTGCCTGCCAGACTTGGGAGCTTGTGAGCCATCGCTCTTAGGCCATGGACCACGCTCCTGCCTAGAGAGGGAGATCCTGCCCTGCCGGAATTGGGGTGGCCTTCGCTGCAGGAACAAGCAGACTAGCGATTTGTGCCTTACAGCTCTCGGCCAGATGCAATAGGTAAGATGATGTGAAGTATTTCATGTGGAGGTCACAGTTCCCTGAGCCTGCAGGGCCCTGCACAAGGGACGTGGAAGGCTTGAACTGGCCATTGCTGGTTTCCAGGGCAGAGAGAATGCAACAAGCCTGTTGCTGGTGTGGCTGGAGGCAGCACCAGGCTTTGCAGAGAGGAGGGAGGGACAAGCAGGGGTGGAAACGCCCATCCAGCCTCATATTTTGTAGCCATCTGGCTGTTCGGAGTGTCAGTGTGGATGGTGTCTGCATTGCACGGGCTCCTGAGAGATTTGGTCTCCTTAGCTGCTGGCTCTTGTGTAATTTGGTTTGGTCCAGTTCAGCAGCAGCCACCGATCACAGGTGGCTTGTCCAAGGGCAGAGTCCTAGATCAGTAACTCCTGAAATAAGCATTTTTTTTTTTTCTGAGATAATCCTGTAGCTGGAAAGCTCGATTTTTGTTTTCTATAGACAAATAGTGGAGAACAAATACAGCCTGAAAACTGCATTTGATCTGGGATGAAAGCAGCTGCAGTGATGGGAACGTGTTGCTGTTGGGGAATGACACTGTCAGGAGCGCGGAGGCGATGTGCTCTCTGTCCTCCTCTGCTTTGTAGAGCTGGCCCCCAAGAAGAGTCCCAGGCACTACAGGTCAGCCAGAGCATGGCTTCCTGGGGGTTTCGGAGCAGATGTGTGGCTGGAGAAGACTGCTGTGAGCACACGGGAGCAATGTGGGGGCCATGGTGTTAGTTGAGATGAAACACTGCAGAGAAGGACATCTTAAACCACGTTTCTCTTGGGGACTTGCAGACACGATGCTGATGTCAAGAGTATTTGCTCGGTGCAAACCAGGACGAAGTCAAGTTGGTGGTGGCTCCAGCAGACACCTCCAGGTGCAGATGATCACCCTTTGTGGGAAGAGCTGAGGGTACTTCAGCCCCTGACCTTGGGGGTTAGAGCCTCCTCTTGGGAAGATGGAGCAGCAAGTTCATGTCCTTGGGCAGAGTAGGGACTTGACTGATTTTCACACATCCCTGTGGAACATCCAAAGCACTTGAGTTACCTGATAATTATCCTCCAGACTTGCTTGGTTGCAGAGACTGGGCAGGAAATGCCCCTTGGAAATGCCCAGTAGGTCAGGTCTGTGGGAGAGAGGTACAACAGTCCCAGCAGCCCAGGGCATGACTCTGCAGGGTGCTCAGGTTTGGACATTTTGGGCACGGACCTCTGGGCCTGGAGGGCAATTTCAGACCGGCTGTGCCGTGAGAGGCACGGGGTGAGCTGGGACCCCCCCGGGGTCTGTTCATCCCCTGCAGAATGATGCAGGAAAGCTGCAGCCAGCGTTGTCTGGGCAGCCGTGTGAGGTTGACGAGAGCTGACAAGGGTCAGAATGAAAGGGGTCAAGGAGGATGAGATGGGCGGTTCTTCCTCCAGCTGGAAGGAGATGGGGCTGGGGAGTGAGGTTTTGGCTCCAGCCAGTTTGGAAGGATGTTGGGGGTGAAGGAGCTCAACCACCCTGGCCATGCCCGGCCCTCGAAGCCTCATCCTGCCAGGGCCACAGGGTGGCAGCACGGCTTTGTGGAGCGGGGCTGGAGCCTGGGGGTGGGCTGGAGTGAAGCTGCTGGGAATGGACCCGAGCAAGAGAGACCTGAGGCACATCTCCATTTTCTGCTGTATTTCACAGCACCTTTCGTTCCCTGCTAGCTTCCCAGGTTGTGTCCTCCTTCCCTGGCTCCAGGGATGGGGATGGCCATGCTGGAGCTGCTCCAATGCTGGAGGCACATCAGGACCCCTTCCCCAGTCCCAGGCCACCTTGTCCCCTGGCCCCACGGTGTGGAGGACGTGACAAGAGGGCTCTGCACAGGACCCTGGGCGGGGTGGGCTTGTTTGGCTGGGCTCTGGGTGGGGGTCTGCAGGCACGGTGGTTCACCTCTCCCTTCCTGGGAAGCTGCAGTCCTGCAGTAACACAGTCACTGCTCAGGACTGGAAACTTTGCTTAGAAAACTGTCCCCAGAGAGCAGTGTGTGTTGTCACCATGCCTCTTGGGGAAGGTGAGGGGGCTTTTGAACCCCACAGGGACCTCACCCCTTGCTAGGAAGTGCAACTGCTCCAGGTTAAGTAGAGTTAAGACCGGTGGGGGCTGCAGTGCAAGTGCAATAGAGCCGGAATAGCGAGGCAAATGGGCTGAACGCCGGTGGTCTTTCAGAGAGAGCTGCACCTCCTCTGCCTGCAGCAGCTCACAGTGCTTCCAAGAACCTGGTCCCTCTAAGCGGTCTGGCTCGGTGAGCTGCTTCCCTGCGAGCTTGCTCGCTCGCCCACACGTGCACCGTATCTCCCAGCCCACGCCGCCCAAGTGATTCATTGCTCCCAGGCTGCCAGAGCTGAGTGTTGGACCTCTGCAAAGCACCTGAGATGAGCATTTCAGTTAGACTCCAGCCCTGGAGCTGCCAGGGCTTTGTAGCAGCAAAAAGCAAATGGATGTGGAGCTTTATTTGCTGAGAAAAGTAGGGCAGAGAGCTCTCACGTTGAAGAAACTGGAGGAAAAATGTGCAGCAACAGCCTGGGCTGTAATCGGGAGAGAAAGCGTCAACTGGGCAGGGAGCTGTAGATCTGAGTCAATTTAAGACGGCTCCTCCCCCTGCACCAAATGACGCTAAAATGTTTCAGCCAGGCCTGAAAATCCTGCAGGTTTGGCATCTGAAGCAGCCTGGCAGCTCTCGGGCGGTGGGGGGGCTGGGACAGCCCCCGGCAGCGCAGGCAGGAAGCACGAGCCAGTGGATTTCTTCGTGCGGGTTTTGAGAACCGATACCCCGGTTCTCCCTCCGGGTGAGAAAAGTGACTTTCCAAAACCGCAGAGCACACGGTGTTTCTACATAAGGCAGCTGCTGGCGGTGCTGGGAAATGCCCGGCTGAGCTGCCCCCACCTGTGCGGGGCCCCTCCGAGGACGGGGACGTGCCCACGCACGCTGCTCCCCATCGCCCGGGGGTGAAAGCGGCTCACGGCCTTTGTCTTGGAGCTTGGGCAAGCTGGGCTTCAGATGAAGGGGGACGTGTTAAAGCACACTGGGCTCCACCCGAGGGGGACTGTGGCTGGGGCGGGGTGAATCCCCCTAGTTCTGCTCCCATAGATGCTCTGTGCGTGCCACAGCATCCTCCCCCGTTGTCACCTCTGTGCTGGTCCAAAGGCCAGCAGGCAGAGGTGCTGCCCGGGGCTGGCTGCAGCAGCATCAGGCCTGCTTTGCCCTAGATCTGCTTTCACTTGCTGCCTCGCTGCCTCCCCACGCACAGAGCCGGGCTTTCCCAGGTGCCTCTCAGCCATCCTTGTGCACCTGGGAGGGCTGGTTACCACAGGGGTGCGGAGCCCCTTAGTGGTAGGTGCTGGGGGGAACAAAAAAACCCCAAACAACCCCCAGCTTAGAATTGTTTTTCTTGGAAAATAGTTGAGGAGGCCTTAGCAGGGTGGAAGTGCAGGGGAAGACGACCTGGGTTGTCCTCCTGGTAGCCGTGCTACCTACCCAGGGCTGGGGTGAAGTGCTGCCGGAGCGAGGATGACACAGCCGCAGTGCACGCCGTTAATGGGTGGCCCATCCTGCCCATCACCTCTGCGTCAGGGCCCGTGGGCAGGAGCCGCCGAGGCACCTGAGTGTGTCTGATGTGGTGGGGAGAGGAGGGGGCCCACAGCCAGCTTTCAGCAGCAGCCGTTTGGACGGGCTGCAGAGGGGATGGGTGCAGGTTGTGGAGGTGTAGGCAGCTACAAAAGCTTTCAAAGCCTGGCAGAAACGAGGCACAGCTGCCACGTGCGCCGTCCCGAGAGGTTCCTGGTGCACTGGCAATGGAGGTGGGTGGACAAGGAACTGGGACGTGTTCCCTGTTGAGCATCAGCAGGGAAAAGGGAGAGCTCTGATATACGATGGGTCCTCTGAGTGTTTGCCCCTCAGGAATTGCAGTGGAGGAGGAGGCTCTGCTCTGTGAAGGAGAGGCAGGCTGGTGGGCCATCAGTTCCTGAAGCAGGCCTGCAAAGGGCGTGTGAAGATGGTACTGCCACTCCTCACAAGCTCAGGGCTGTCTGCAAAGAGGCCCTGAGCTGCTTCACCGTGGATGCCTCTAAACCCGCTGGTCGGCCAACGGAGTTGGGGGTTTTGTAGCTGGGGGGGATACAAGAAGCTGCTGGAGGGTCCCAAACCTCCTCTTGGCTGAGATCTCTCACCTCCCTCGTCTGCTTCTGCAGCTCTGTGTCATGGGAAGGGGAGACACCAGGGGTTAGTGGGACAGACTGGGGTCTCACCCTGATGGTGGAGGTCACTGGGGGTACTGAGGGCACATTTCCTTAGGACAAATGGCAAAACAAGACCACAGCTGAAGTCACAGGAGGGATTTGAGAACCTGATGGTATCTACTCCATTTCCAGCTCTCCTGGTCCTCCTCCTGCAGCCCAGGTGACACTTGTCCTTCCTCCTCCTGGCCAAATGTGCATCACCCAGGCTCTGGCCAAAGCGGGTGCTGGGCTGGAAGGGGATTTTCCCCCACGAGGGAATGGTCTTCCTGCGTGGGCAGCTGCAGAAGAGCCGTTGAGTGCCCAAACAGAGCCCTGGGACACGTGCTGAGCGAGGATGCTGCACCTCCTCTGGTGAGTCCCCAAAGAGCCCAGGTACAAGGCAAGGGCTCAGCACGCTCTGGTGCCTGCAGGATCCGGCCCCTTGGCCAGGCTGGGGACTGTTACCAATGACCAGCTGGTCTGGAAACGTGCCGTCAATGCCAGGTTTGGGGAAATGCTTCCTGGCAGCCCTGGGTTCCTGTCCCACCTCCTCGGGGTCTCCAGGCCTTGGAGATGCTCAGATCTTCCTGCGCCTTGTCCTGGGGAGGCCAGGGGCCACTGGGAAAGGAGGGGCTGTCACCACAGAGTTCAGCCCCATGTCTCCTGAGCCTGTCCTGCCCCAGGGGGCCACAGCCCAGCAGGACAGCTCTCATCCCTCCTTCCCCGTATCGCTGCTGGGCTCTGTCCCAGACCATCCTCCATCCCCAATGGGCCCACTGTGGCACAGAGCACCCCAGGAGGTTGCTCAACCCTTGGATTAAGTTGAGAAAAGGGAAAACAGGAGTCGCTCATCTGTGCCGCTGCAGTGCAGCGCTGGGTGCCATGGGGGACCTCTCTGGGGGCCCCTGACCCATGGCCTCCCCTTCCCCCACCTGCGAGGCCGGTTGCAGCAGGTGACATGGAAAATGACAGGGCACTTTGTGCCCCGCCAGCGCCAGCCCAACGGTTCCGCGCCCGTCATTGGCGCAGATGGGCCACGATTTGTCTATATATGGGCAAAGTGAGGCGCTCGCGTTAACCCGTGTGTCCCCCGCGCCCGCCCCGGCGCGTCACTTCGGCTTTTTGAGGTTTCCCTTTGTGCTCTCATTTGCCTCCCGCTCGCCGCCTGTTTCACCCGGCAGTTTCTAGTTGACTCACAGTTTTAACGGCCTCGCTCCAACCCCGGCCCTGCCGGCAGCGGCGCTTCCAGGGGGACAGGCAGAGTGCAGGCAGCAGGGCTGGGCTAGGAGCCCATGGCGAGCCCACCCCAGCATCCTGCCCAGTGCCTGGTGCTGAAACGTGGCTCAGCCCAATGCGTCTCAGCCCCATGGGCCACAGCCTGAGCCCAGCCCTGTGGGCACGGCAGCTCCCCTCTTTTGGGTGCAGAGGTGGGCATTCAGCCATGCCACAGGTGCTGCAGTTCTTCCCTGTGCCCCATCGTGCCTGGTAGGATTGTGGCAAACAACGCTCAGCCCATCCAAAAAGCTCTCAGGGTTTTGGTACCCCTTTTTTTTTTTTTTGGTGCAGCAGCAGCCCTCCCCATGCTCTCCAGGAGCATTGCCAGGTTGGAGCCCCCTGTCCCAGGGGTCTTTTTTGAGGCCACTCCTTCTGCTGCAGAGCAGAGTAAGCTGTGCCCATGCCTGCACCTCTGTCCCCTGTTCCCAGAGGGGAGCTGGTGGCTTGTGTTGGGAACGCATTCATTAGGCTTCAGTGTTAACAGTGACACAACTGAGGCACTGTGGGTCTGTTGGGGTCTGGCACAATGATGGCCAGGAGACGCTACTGGCTGTCTGTGCCACTGGGGCTGTGGACCCAGTGGCTAGCAGACCACCTTCCCCACTGGCCCCAGGGCAGTAGAGGGGGCTCAGGGAGGCTTTGGGTGAGGCCACCTCCTTCCTCCTCCTCCTCCTCCGGCACGGCTCTCAGGGCCCCAAGGTGCTGGATGGATGGGAGCCATGTGGGCATGGCTGGGCAGCAGGCAGCTGCCTGTCCCGGCACAGAGCTGGGGCCACAGGCCAGGGTGCCGGCAGGAGTTTGTCTCCTTTAAACACGGCGCGGGGTGAAGGCAGCTGGCCTGGCCGCCACTTCCCCTGCGTGCAGCGAGTGCCGCGACCGCAGGCGAGGAGGGGAAGTTGCTGCAAGGCGCGATAAGAAATATCAGCGCTTTCACAGCGCCCGGGCTGCGCCACCCGACAAGGGCCCTTCCCCCTGCCCGTGGGCCGGGGCCGGCGACGCTGCTGCCCCCCGAGCCCCCGGCTCCCGCTCCCCTGCGCTCCCTGATACTGGGACAATTACTGGAAAACAACAGCCCGTGTCCCACAGGGCATCAGGGAGCTTCGGTCCTGGGGGGTGGCGGCAGCGACGCACCCTCCATGCTCAATACAGTGTAAAAACTGGGTGGCACCCCTGGGTGCATGGGGATGCTGCGGGTGCCCAAGCCATATCTGGGTGCCCCGAGACAAGAGCAGGGGAGGGCAGAGCTGGGGGAGCGGTGCCACGGTGGGAGACGGTTTGGATTAAGGAGCTGCGGCGGGTCAGGGAGCTGCACCCCAGGGAGCAGCAGCACCCTGGGGGTCCATCAGCAAGTCCCTGGGTGATGCCAACAGCTGCAGGGTGCAGAGAGGGACCTCGGGAGCACTGGAGACTGAACACTCTCACAAGGTCCCCAGGGGAGGAAACAGAGCCATTTCAGCCTTCCCCAACCCCAAAAAGCCTCCGTGCTCTCAGCTCTTTGGGAACTATTTTAGCCAGGCGTGCCAAGGAGAGCAGAACCAGTCATCTGGGGCAAAGGGCTGGGGCAGAAATTCCTGCAGCCTCGTTTGCCAGTCGGTAAAATTAACCAATGGCCGGGAGATGTGGTAAGTTCATCATCAGTCAGAGATTTTCAGGCCTCCTCGTCTGAACCCGAGGAACCAGATCTGTTGATTTCCTATTTTCTGAGAGGCAGCGCAGGCGGCGGGTGGCTGCTGCTGGCAGAAGGAAACCAGCTCAGGACAGCCAAAATGTCATGTAGCCCCGTCCGTGCTCGGCCGAGGAAAGAGGAAGCACCGCCTTCCCCCACTTCCCTGCCGGGAAGGCACCCGTGGCCTCTCTGCACCGTTCCTAGGTACGCCAGCACCCGGCTGGGTGCGGGCAGCAGCACCGGCAGGCAGTGGGCAGTGCTCTGCCCGAGAGCCCTGTTTTGGGGGGGCACAGCTCCTTCCCCCCCGCGGTCCCCGCAGCGTCCCCTGGCACTGGCCACGTGCTTTGCTCTCCCCCTGACATCTTGCCCTCTGGCGCACTCTCTCCCAGCTGCTTCCTTTAGGAAACACATCTTGATCTTGCTCTGCAACATGGTTAGCCTTAAATGAACCTTTTCTCGTGAGGGCCTGGGTCCTCACCCTCACCCCCCGCCTTCCAGCCCTCTGTATTTAGCAGGGGCTGGCTTGTCATCGGAGCAAGGCACGCTGCAAGAAATGTGGCCTCAACCCCGGAGCACAGGGGAAAGTCCCTCAGCAGCACCTCTGGGACCAAAGCTCCCTCTGGCTGCCCCCAAAAAAGGCTCCTCAGCTCTGCTGTAAGCGCGTGGCTGCCTGTACCCTGTGCAACATCGACCCTCTGTGATGGCACCCACCACTGCTGGGGACTGTCCCATGGCACCAAGGTGGCTGACAGCGCTGAGTGCTGTCTCCAGGCAGGGGTCTCTGGGTTGGGAACAACCTGCTCACACACCCAAAATTATGTTTACACATTTCAGGTGTCCCCAGGAGGGCTAATCTGGAGACCTCAGGACTCCACGTGGGACCAGCCCTGCATGTGGTGGCCTCTGTCGCTGGGGAGGAGCTGCTTGCCACTTGCCTCTGGCGAGACAGAGGGATGTTCTTCCACGTTGGCGCTGCATCAGCTGCCAAACAGACCCTATGGAGACATCACCAATGGCCGCTCAGATTTCCCTGTTGAATTTCTCACCAGCACGGGGAGCACAATGTTCCCAGCCTGGTGACCGGAAGGGGTGGAGATGGGGCCAGCGAAGGCTGGAGACAGGGCAGCCCTCTGTGGGCTGAAGGTGCAGGATGGGGCCAGCTGGGCAGGCAGACCGGCTCGCTCCAGCCATGTCTGGAGTTTTTTTTCCAGTGACACCCTTCGAGCAGTTCAAACTCGGTTTGGAAAGAGTTTCCTGACCAATTCTCTCTCCACCAAAGCCCCTTCTACCTGCTGTCGTCAGCGCACATGCTACTCAAGTCAAATCACTTCTGACTGTGCCGCTGCTCAGTTATTGTTAACTTCGCTTTTCCCCTGCCTTCTGCAAGCCTCACCAGTAGGTTGTTTTTTTTTTTTACATTTCCGTCCGGATTATCAATGTAGAGAGTGAATTGTGTTGGTCTAAAAAAGGGTCTTTTGCAGAGCTGCGTGAAAACCATTGCACAGACCGATGCGGTCCCATTTACATCATTTTTGAGGATCTAGCTTGTAGTTTTTAATCTAGTTTAACAGGCCATGTCACCCGGCACTGGGGCAGGGCCTGCTTCTGGCATGCAGGGTGGTGCTGGCAGTGCAAACCCCTGCTGCTCTGCATCCCGTGGCTGCTCCAGCCCCGGTGCCACCAGGCAGTGACAGCCATTGTGACCAGGGTGTGCAAATGCCACAAACCCGGCTTTTGGTTTTCTCCTCAGGGGCCTCACGTTCCCGTCGGCCGTTACAGCTGCCCGGGGCCGGGGTAGGTCTGGTGTTGCAGAGCACCGAGCGGGTGAGAGGCTCCAGGAGGTCTCTTGGGCAACACATTTCCTAAAGAGCAGGTTTAGGGCTTACAGCCCACTAGCACCCATGTCCCTGCCTGCTTTGCCCCTACCACTGGGCAGCACCCTGAATCCTGCAGACCCCCACCATGGGCTGCTGGCCCCTCCATAAGCTCTTTCCGTGGTCAGGAACATCTTGGACCTGTGCATGTCCCACCACCAGGACAGGGCGAGGGCACACGGTGGAGCCGTGCAGACATCCCAGCCCCTACGCAGCTGTAGTGGGGGTGTGGGTTCGCTTACTGTCACCCTGTGCAAACAGCCTTTTTTTTTTTCCTTTCCTTTCTCTTTTTTTTTTTTTTTGCACAAACATGTTTGTCTCTCTCAGCAGCAAAGCCCAAGAGAGCGTAACCGGCTGCTCTGCAACGGCCCCTGGTGCTTCCGGCACTCGGCGGCGGCCGCCCCTTGCCCCCATGGCTGGGCCGGCTGCGGTCAGGCTGCGTGGTGGCACTGGGTGGGACCGTGCACCGTTATCTCCTCGGCAGCTACGGCTCTTCCTGTGGTTGGGCCACGTGGGCAGGATGGGGTTAAAAGCGGCCCCGCTCCCCGCAGGGGCCCATTGCTCCCTGGCCACCACCATCACCCCATGCAGCACCTCGCCACAACGGCACCCAGCATGTGCCACCAGCACCCAGCGTGGGCCACCAGCACCTGGCGTGGGCTACCAGCACCCAGCATGGGCCATCAGCACCCAGCATGGGCCAGCGGCACCCAGCATGGGCCACCCGTGCCCTGACCCGGTAATGGGGGGACCCATCCGAGGTGCCCACATGGTGCTCAAGGAGCAGCGTGGGGTCTCCTGGGGTGCCGGTGGCTGCAGCCCTGATCCCACTGCAAGGGGGGGCGGTGGGTGCTGGGGGCCGATGGCAGGTAAGGGGGTGCCCCCATATCATGGGGAGCGGGGTACAGCGAGGCGGCGCGGGGGGAGGAGGCGCCGCGCTGATGGGCGGGCGGAGGTGGGAAGTGCCTGAAGCAGAAGTGCCACCCAGGGGGTTTTCAGTGGCAGCGGGGACGGGACCGGCTGGACGCGGAGGCTGGCAGGGCAGGTGAGGGGAGGCTGGTGGAGCTGGGGTCCGTGCGGTCTCGAGCACGGGGGCATCTGGGTGACCCCCCATGGGCGCCCCAAAGGGCAATGGGGGCATCGAAAGGGTCTCCATGTGGCTGGCAGATGGGGCGAGGTGGGGTCCTACAGAGAGCCCCAGCCACCGAGCTCCCGTGGCCTCAGGGGTAGGGGGACGGAGCAAGGGGGTTGCTGGTAAAGGATGGGGGGATGAGGTGGGGACATTTCAAGGGTGACAGGGATGGGGTTTGCCATAGGATCCCCTC
Organism: Strix uralensis; assembly: GCF_047716275.1. Classification (NCBI taxonomy): domain Eukaryota; kingdom Metazoa; phylum Chordata; class Aves; order Strigiformes; family Strigidae; genus Strix; species Strix uralensis. The sequence goes on along the minus strand of NC_133991.1, from coordinate 1,760,924 downwards.
CATGAGTCCTCTGTGACCAGGGTGGCATTTAGGTCAGGTCTTGACCACGGGGACAAGGCAATGCAAGGGGTCCCCATCACACGGATGGTGTTTGCCACGGGGTCCCCACCACGGGGACAAGGCAAAGGAGCCCTCTGTGACCTGGGTGCTGCTTAGGTGGGGTCCCCTCATGGGGGCATGGCAAGGGGAGCCTCTGTGACGCAGATGGGATTTGAGGGATAATGATGGAGTTTAAGGTGGGATCTCACCCTTGGGATCCAGGTGAGGGGGTCCTCTGGGACTGGGATGGGGTTTGAAGGGCAACGATGGAGTTCAAGGTGGGGTCTCCCCTGTGGGGATAAGGCAAGGGGGTGCTCTGTGGATGGGATGGGGTACGAGCTGGAGCTCTCCCCGCGGGGGCAAAGCAAACACACCCTCTGTGCCCAGGATGAGGTCTGAGAGGGGATGATGGGGTTTGAGGTGGGATCCCCACCAGCAGGGATGAGGCAACTGGGTTCTCTGTGACCAGGATGGGGTCTGAGGTGGGGTCCCCCGCTTTGGGGACAAGTAAAAGTGGTCTCCTGTGACCGGGATGGCGTATTAGGTGGAGTGCTGCCTTGGAGGAAAAGTGAAAGCTTACTCTTATGACTAGGATGGGGTCTGAGGTGGGGTCCTTCCTTTGGGGACAAGTCAAAGCTGTCCCCTGTGACCAGGATGGGGTATTAGGTGGCTTCCCTGCTTTGTGGACAAGGTGAGGATGTCCTTTTTTCCCAGGATAGGGCTCGAGGTGGGACAATGGGGTATGAGTTAGGGTCTCACCCATGGGGACAAGGTGAGGATAACCCCTGTGCCCAGGATGAGGGTTTCGGGGAGACGAGGGAGCGCAAGGCACGATCTCCCCCGTGGGGATGAGGATGTTCCCCATGCTTGGCACAGCTCCCTGAGGCAGGAGTGATGCTGGCAGGGGCTCTCTGTCCCTGGGGCAAGACCAGCTCTGCAATTTGCATCCCCGGCCACGCTAACGCCGAAGGTGGTCCCATGGCTGGGCCACATGGGGTGTGGGAGGTGGCCCCACGCGGCCGGAAGCGAGCACTTCGCTGGAGGAGAGCAACCACCGGACACCGACTGAGAGACAGTGCAGTCACCCATAAAGTAGAAAGCACTACTAAACAGCACTGCAGGGTGTAGTGTTTCCTACTTTATGGATGAGTGTACTGTGGGCTACGGAGAAGAGAGCACCGCTGCGACCCACATGTCCGTCACAAGTTGTGCATGGTCTGAGAGTGGAGGATGGGCTGTGCCCAGCTGCCAGGAGGGTGCCCGCCCCGTGGACACCACCACCCTCCCCGGGCTGTAGATGCTCTGCTCATCCCCGCTGTCCCTCTGGCACTTGGGGACCGGCCACGTGGGGAAGAGGGGCTGCATGTCCCGGTGCCCCACGTGCGCGGCGGAGGGGCCCATCGGGTTGGAGCGAGCGCCACGCTGGGAGGCCAGGTAGGTAGCAAAGCCTCCAATTCCCATTTTTTTACCCCATCTTCATTTTCCACGTGGCGAAGCCCTGGGAAGAGCTGGGCGGTGGCAGCCACATGCAATGGGGAGAGGCACGGGAGGCGGATGGGGGCTCCTGGATTGCTTTGTGGGGCCGAACGGTTGCTGGGTGCAGCAGGGCGAGGGGCTGCTAAATAAAACTCTTTCAGCATTGACTTGTGGACTTTATTTTATTCTATTCCTGGGAAAAGCGGGGAAGAGAGACTTGCAGTGTCCAGGGCCACGGGCAGCGGGGTTATCCCACAGCCAGAGGCACCATGAGCTTGCACGCTGCCAGAGACCATGTTCAAAGCCCCGGAGGAACCTTGATGGGACCATGGGTGGGGGTGGTGGAAATAGCTCAGGAGGAGCTGCTAAATCTCAGCCCATCAACACAGGGCTCTCACCTTCAGTCCCCCAAGGCTCACCGGCAAAGCTGCTGTGTCCTGTGGGTGCCCCGGCCATGGCCGCAAGGCCACGTGGACTAAAGAGACCCTCGTATGGTCCCTGTCTCCCTCCAGTCACACACCCTGGCCTGCCCTTCCTGGAGGGTGTCTGAAACCAACCCAGCTTCCAGGGACGCAGAAGAAGGGTCCTTGTTCCCCAGACATCATCTCCCAAACCCCACCAGCCATCTTCTCCCTTGGCTTTGACTCCCCATCTCCTGCCTGTGGGAGAGGGCATCTAAAAATAGTAAAAAAAAAAAAAATATTAAAAATACATATTTATTTCCTTTTTTGAGCTCAAATGTTAATGAGAAGTTGCCACATTTTGTAAAACTTCATGTGCTGCTTTCGGGAGCATTTGTGGGTATTTTTATTGAGTTTGGGGTATTTTTCTTTCACCTTGACCCCTCCTCGGGCTGGCCAAAAAGGACCAGGGTGTTTTGTTTCTTTTGGCTGTCCCAGCTTTCCCACATTCCCTGGCTTCGTGGCTGTTTGAAGGGGATGCGGAAGGAAAAAAAAAATCAAAACTGTCATCACGGTCACAAGGAGGCAAGTTTTTAAACAGTAAAAACGAAAAAGGGCTAAAAAAAAACCCCCAAGCAGCCAGTGCAGACTGCCCTGAGAAGCTTTCGTTTTGCTGTGTGCTGGAAAGGAAAAGCAAGCCCAAGTTTTTATCATGCAAAAGTTTTGAAAGTTCACCTCCTAATAATGAATATTCAAATACCAGGAAGGATAAATACGGAATGTTTTTGATCGAGGAGTATTGTGGTTATGAATATTACAGCCACTCAGCGTTCACTGCAAGGAGAGACATTTGGAAACATATTTCTTGCTGAGAGTAGCAAAACAGAAACTGCTACTTTCTTCTTTTTAAAAAAAAAAAAGAAAAAATCCATTTTTTAATGCCCTCCCTCTGTACTGGATGCATTTTGGCAGGCTCCTGCAAGGAAACGTGTCCTCTCCCTATTGGGGCGAGCTCCTGGTCTCCGAAGGATCTCGGCCCGTTTGATGTCGCAGAGGCGGGCAGGCGGCGCGGTCCCCGCTCCCTGCTGCTCTGCAGACCCAGAAATGCCCCAAACAGGGCAGGGACTGGGCTGAGACCCCTCTGGGTGCTGCGGAGGGCGCGGGTGCCCGTCCCAGGGCTGTCGGGGTGGTTCTGGGGAGGGCTGTAGGCACCGACAGCCACCCTGCCAGGCTCTGCCAGTGTCTGGGGTAAGAGCCCGTCTCTCCCACGTCAGCTCTGGGGCATGTAATGGTCTTTCCACACCGTGCTGTGCTGGGCCACCACGTCTGGGGCTGCACCGTGACCCCCAGCAGGGCCAGCTCACCACATCCCCTTTTCCGCTCAGGTTATTTTTAACCAGGTTTAGGTCCCCGCACTGCTCCACAGCGTGGTCCTGCCAGCGGCTGTGCGCTGCTGGGGGTGGCAGGATCAGGGGGAAGAGCGAGTGTGAGCAACAGGGCGACTCGCGTCTCCTCCTTGTGTCAGGACATGTCAGGGCAACCCCTTGGCCTAGGGGTGGGCGCACGGAGGGTGCAAGTGGGCACCGAAGGACTCCGCTGGGAGAGAGGTCACCCTGTGTCACAGCAGTCACCAGGTGAGCTCATGCACAGAGGCAGGAAGGGCCGTCTTGCGGGGGCCATCCCCAGGGATCTGCCAGAAAGAAGGTGGAAATGAGTTGGCACCCACCAATCACCTCAGTCTGGAGGTGCCCGTGAGTGCTGACACATGTCACCGTCCCTGCACCTATGTGCGGGTCCCCCAGGGCTGGCATGGCCCTGGGTGCTCATCCTCATGCTTCCTGCCCCAGCTGAGGCCACAGTGGAGCTCCTGTGAATCCCTCCTGGTCCCTGCCAAATGCCATCCCCAGTGCCAGAGGAGGAGCCCAGCAGGACTCAGCAAGCACTAATTGGTCTTAATTGCCCTGAGCAGCCTCACCCAGTCGACCTGCTGCCCTTGGGCCAGGGGCATTATTTAAGCTCAGTCCTTGGTTGAGCTTTGATGTAGATAATTCTGTTTGGTCTTGCCTCTCAGATGGCCCCTGGATCTATATAAGAAGCTGATCTCCAGCCATGTCTTCTGGATGGACCCTAGATCCATGTCACAGGTAGCTTGTCTCTGGCCCCACACACTGAATTAACCCCATGCTCATGCTATAGCCTTGTCTGTAGTCCTGGCTTTGTCTCCCCCTGCTCCTGGCTGGGGTCCCTGGTCCTGGTTCATCTTGTCTGGGCCTGCTAAGGGACCCTGTTATCAGTGTCCTGCTCAAAAGCTCCCTGGTTTTTGAGGACTCTGTGTGTGCTGGGGTCCCACTTGGCTTCTCATTTGTTGCTAATCAGGAGGCCCTGGGGGACCATGCACTGTACCCCTGTCCCTGCACCACCAGCACAGACCTGGCTCCTTGGAGGCCTTTGGAGAGCAGTGGGTGCTGCTGGAGAGCTCTGCTGGGATCCTTTTTCCTCTCCCCAGACTTGACCCTGTTGATCTTGAGCTCTCCAATGTCACCCATTTTTCATCAGCTGCTGTATATCATCACCTCTTTTCGCTGAGCCTGTGGTTCCTCCTGTCCTGGGAGAGCTTCAAGGATCTTTTAGGAAGTGCTTTGGCCTGTCTCCTTTACAGGTAGCACAGCCCCACAGCAGATCCCTGGGTGACTTGGAGGACCAGGGGTGCCTGTAGCACCCCATCCCCCTAGCTCTCATGAAGACTTCATTGACTTGCAGCTCAGGGAGCTCTTGAGCCACTGAGTCTTTGTTTAATAGCCCAGATGAATTTCTTTTCTCTCCTAAGGATGGTCCGTAGCCATAACTTATCCAGCTGGCTAAATAGCTGTAGGCTGGCCAAGGTCTCCAGCTTCCCAAGCTCAGGGCCCCATGATACCACCTCTCCCCGGGGGAGGGTGTGGTGTGTGTGTGGACGTCCCATCCAGGGCCTTCACCTCAACTAACTGGGGCCTTCAGTGAAAGTTGTGGGAGATTCAAAATTGAGCCTGGGTTGGCCCAGGGGATTGTCCCTGGCCCCTCTTTCTCCAGGGTAGCAGGTCCTGGGAGTGCCATGGAACCTTGTGGGTCTGGCAGCAGTGAGTGGGAGAAGCAGAAATCTGCCCAGACCATCCCAGATGAGATGAGCAGTGACTGTGAGCAGCACATGGCAGTGGAAGTGCAACACCAGACGTGTCAGAGCAGGTTTTCCAAGGAGGCTGTGCTGTGAGCGGCGTGCGTGCTGCTCGCAACCATGCGATCTTATCAGCGGTGCATTTCCCTTCCCACTGCTGGCTCTCGCCTCCTGCTAATTAAACCCGCTTGTTCTGTCTTGTCAGCGAGCTGTGCAGTGCCTGAGCCTTGTTCCACGCTTGTGCAGCACCCGGAGATCCTGCCCCGTGTCTCCCCGGGGGGAAACGGTCATGGGCAGGGACTGGGGGGATCCCAGCAGTGGGAGCTGTTCCTGGAGGGGAAGGGCTCACTGAAGCTGGAGTTTTGAAGGTTGGCAAGTACCAGAAAATGCAGGAAGGTGGGATCAGTTGTCTGGAATCTTCCCTCTGGTCTGTTGGCTGCATTTGCTGCTCATCACCAGCTTGGGGCTTCCCCCCACCATGCACACGCACTCCTTGAACAGCTCGGAGACGCGGGTTTCAGGTGGGATGGCAGGCTCTGCATGCTGCCGAGGTGTGAGACTCTTGGACCTGGTGGTAACTCCCCACAGCCCAGGACTCCATCTAAGTGGGTCATCTACACCCTTTGCAGTCAGCGGTGAGAAATAACTTAGTGGTGATTTGCCTGCGCTGCCTCTGCTCAGGCAGAGATGGCATCTAACCCGTGGGATCTGTTTCAAGAGCGGGCACATCTGCATGGGGCACATCTGCACGTGCTGATGAAGCTCTCAGAGGAGATGCTCACCAAGTAGTGTCTGAAAGGGGCACCAAAGCCCCCTCTGCAGTGCCCCCCTGGAGCAGGAGGCCCAGCGTGGGCTCTCCTGGTGCAGGAGCCATGACCACGAAGGGAGCACCACCTTGCGAAACACCGAATGCTGTCCCCACCCTGCAGCAGGGAGGCATCAGCAGTGGGACTGGGGGTTGTTGCCACGCACAAGGACGTGGGCAGGCAGGACCTGTCCCTAGGCGCTCAGCAGCGGTATGAGGTCTGTGTCACCCCTCTTGGTTTTGGGATCATCCAACCTTGCTCTGTAGTGGGTCAGGCTTTGAACAGGGCTGAGGAGCAAGGACAGACAGATGTTCCCCAGGGTGGGGCCCAGCAGCTTTCCCCTGAGCCTCGCTAACACTGCGCAGCCTGCTGAACGAGGGGAACCTTCACCAAAGATGCAGCAAGGCAGGGAGTAGGCAGAGAGAGGCAGAGCACGCGCCTGCCTGCTCTCTGTGTGCGTGTGCTCAGGGATGGCAGTGCCCTGCCAGCGTGATGCTGCTAACTCCTGTCACCCCGGATCATATCAGCCCCCCACACCGCCCTCACTGCTCACACCACCCTCTGCCTCTTGCCCACCGCAGCCCCTACCCTGGGCATGCTGCAGGCAGGGCCCAGCCTGTGTTTTTGGCGGCGGGTTGGCTGTGCCCTGGGCAGCATCGCTGCGGGGCGGAGGGTTTGCTTGCCCGGAGGGAAGGTGGGTGAGTGTCCCTGGGCAGGGCCCGGCTGCCCCTTCTTGTTCCCAGTGGCCACCAGAGCGGGAAGGAAGGGGGAAAACCCGCTGGCTTTCCCAGGAGCAGGCCTGCTGGCCCCAAAACCCCCATCCCAGCGGGGTGCGGGGCTCTGAGGGACCCCGACCCTGGAGTGCGGAGGGATGATGCGATGCGGGGGCCTGTGGGGGTAAGCCTGGCCGCTCCCCCCCCCCCCCCCCCCCCCCCGCCGCATCACCCCCGCTGCCTCATCAATAGGCAGCAAACCCCATTCCCGCACCGTTGCCATGGAAACCGGCGCAGCCACCGCTATTGGCGGCCCGGGGCGCGGCGCGGCCCCCCCGGGGTGCACGGCCCGGCTTAATATTGATGAGTCGGCAGCGTCTGCGCCGGGGGCTGCCCGAAGCCACGGTGAGGGGCTGGCAGCTCCCCCGGCCCCTCCGCTACGTCATCCCGGTCCGGGCGGGCGGCGGGCATGGGGCCGGGGGCGGCGGGGGGCTGAGGGCAGCGGGGGGCTGAGGGCAGCGGGGGGCTGAGGGCAGCGGGCAGCAGCCTTTGTACGGTGTGGAGCGGAGCGGGGGGGGGGACACGGCAGCCGCCCGCCCGCCGAGCCGGCGGATCCAGGCGGGGATGGAGCCTCCCCCGGCGCGGGGATGCTGCTGCTGCCGCCGCCTCCGTCCCCGCCGGGAGGGAGCGCGGCCCGGGCTGCTCCCGCCGCCGCGGCTCTGATGCCTTCGGGTTTTCCGTGCGGGCTGCCGGAGCCGCGGGGAGCCCTCGCCGGCAGCGGGTGAGCCCAGCGCCCTGCCCCAGCCATGCAGGAGCCGGAGCGTGGGGTGGCCGGCGCGGAGCCACCGCCGACGGCAGCGGGCGATGCCGTCCCCGCGGCCTCCGCCTGCCCGGCCCTGGGCACGCGTAAAGGCGTGGAGGGTGACGGTGACGGGGCGAGCTGCCAGCTGTCCCCGGGGCCGGCGGCGGCCGGAGCACCCCAGCCCCAGGAAGAGTCCGCAGGGCCCCTCCGCGACCCCCCTGCAGACCCCCAGCGCGTTCGCTCCCCGGCAGAGCTCGTTAGGCCGCTGCGAGCGATGGACGGACTCGGACGTGACCGGACAGACAGACCCCCCCAGGTAAGGCGGCTGCCAGGGCGCGTTGGCTGGCAGGTGGGGTGCGGCGGTGCGCGTTTTGGGGGCAGAGGCATCGGGGGGATGTCACCTTGGTATGAGCCGGGCGCAGGAAATAGCTGCACTTGGCTGTGACTGAGCCACCCACAAAACCTTCCCCGAGGGGCTGGGACCTGCCGCGTACCAGCGTGTGAGAGAAGGAGCCTTCGTGGCCCTTCTGCAGGGATTTCAGCTGCCTCTCCCCTGGCTGGTGCTGGAGCTGCTGCGGGGCCTCGCCGGAGCCCCGACCGGGCCAGCGCTGGGCAGAGCCCACCTGGTGCAGCCCCAGCCCCTGCACCAGCCAAGGCTGAGCCATCCCTGCGGCATCTCCTCACTCCGGCAGCAGCAATGGCTCTGCAGGTAGTGGCAGGGACATGATTCACTGCCACCCCCTTCCAGAGCATCCTTTCTGTGCTCAGGGTGGCCCAGGAGGGCTTGGGACACCTGCACTGCAGGGGGAACCTGTCCCCGCAGACAGCACCGGGGCACCTCGAGACAATGCAATGCCCGGCCCCTTGCACATCTCTAGAAACAGCCCAAAAGGCTCCCTCAGAGTCTCACCTCCTTGATCCAGGCCACAAAAGTTCATCATTTTATCCTGCTTAGGGCAGCTTGCCCTCCTTTCCCATGGGTAAAATCAGTCAGTCACCTTCCTGGGATCCTCTGGGGTCTGGGATAGCTCCACGGTGCTTTTAAAATAGGGGAGGGGTAAGGTCTCGGCCTGTTCTTCTTGAGGCTGGGGGAGAAGAACTGAGCAGAGCTGATGGGGGTTTAACAGGAGGTTTTTGAGCCAAGCTTGTGCTTGTGCTGCTGAACCTGGCTGGAGAGCAGGCTGGACTGGACTGCAGGAGAAACGGAGCTGCTGGAATCCCACTGAAAGACAAAATGGTTTCACTCAAGCACAGTTTCTTATGTGTCTGTTTTGATGTGCTGTTTATGGTGATGCTTAGAGAAAGGCCATATTTAACCATGCACTCCTCGGTCTGCCTCTGACCACAGCCCTTGGCCATTCCAGAAGCACCTCAGCCAAAAAATGGGGCAGCAGAGTGGGAAGCATTTCTGCTCCCACCCCGTTTTCCATCCATCCTCAGAGTCAAATCGGTTGTGCCAAACTTCCTGTCTTCTCTCCCTTTGGGAGAGCTGGCTGGCGAGGGAGGGGGTAGGCCCTGTGTCTTGGTGGGGGAGCCCGGGTGGGGAGGCTGGGAGTGGCAGGGGGGCAGGTGGCTGGAGCAAAGGGGTGTTTGTCGGTGCTCCAGCAGCCGAACAGCATCCTGTGGGGTGGGGGCCGTGCACCCGGCTCTAGCTGATCCCTGCAGCACGTCCTGCATGCACAGCTCTGCACATGGGTGGTGGTTTCTATGATGGTGACTGCTGAGCACCTGCCACTCAGTTTCCCTTGGTCCTTGGGCTGCTTTGAGTGTTTCCCCGTGATCCTGGAGGCTCCTGGCTTGGTGGGTGACTATTTCCCTTGCCACTCCCATGGGGCTGCGGCAGCACCGTGGCAGTATCATCACAGTATCACTGTACTGGGGCAGTGCTGTGGTGGTACTTAGTGGTGCTGATGGTGCTGTGATGGTATCAGAGCGATGGTGCTGTGGTACCTGGTGGTACTGTGCTGTACTGTGGTAGTGCCATAGTAGCACCGTGATGTTTCTCTGGTGGTACCATGACGGTACTATCCTTAACATTGATGTTGATCCCCAGAAAGGCTAACTTGTCATTTCCTGGAAAAAAACCCCAGCATTTCCTCCTGAAATCAAGTGGCTTTAGTGATGTGACTTCCAGTGCAGGCCCAGGAGGCAGCTCAGCGCTGCTGTCCCTTGGCAGAGCAAGCGCCAGTGCTGCTGGGCTGTCAAGCCACATCCTCAGACCCCCTTCCTAGGAGCAAGGTGCTGTGTTACAGCTGGGGACGAGTGGACGCTTACATACCCCCCCTCCAAAAGCATGGCTGTGCCTGGCCAGGCTGGGACAAGCACCACCAACACCATGTGTCCTGCTGCCAGAGCTGGGCTTCCTTTAGGACATCCGTCCTTGGGATGTCAGTGCTGCATTATGCAAACAGGACAGCTGCCTCCAGGGAGTAATCTCCTAGTGCAGGGAAGAGCCTCCTGAGGGCTCATCGCTGACAGAGTTGATTAAAGATGTTGATTTTATGATGAAGCTCTTGCCGTGAATCCCAGCCTCCGCCGCTATTGCTCTGCCGTTCCCTCAGGGACAGTCTATGGGCAGATGTTAAGACTGTCCGTAGGTCAAGTTAATCTCAGCTTTCTTGCTTAGGTCCCTCCTGAGTGCTGAGGGTGGAGAGCTGTTGCCCTTCTCCATTTGGGAGCTGACAAGGGAACCCTGAAGTTAGAGCGGTGGGTTGGGGGGACATACCTGGAACCTCCCATCCAGCCCCTGCCCCCAGCAGGGCTGGCTCCAGAGCTGGCAGAGGTTGCTCAGGGCCTGACCAGGCAAGTGTTGAATATCTGCAAGGGCTGGGATCCCACCACCCCTGTAACCCTGTGCTGAAGCTGCAACACTCTCATGGAGAGGGATGTTCTCCACAGGTCTGGTGGGAACTGCCCTTGTTGCAACTTGCGCCCGTGTCTTCCCATCTGTTCGCTGTGTGCCTCTGCAGGATTTCCCAGCTCCTCTGCAGAGCAGTGTCCCACCATGTTACCACTGAAAAATGCTACCTGGGGGCTTGCTGTCACAAATGTGTTCTTGGTCCTGGGCCTTTGAAATCCATCTGGTCTTGCTTTTCAAAATTTCTGTGTGGACCCAGGAGGTAATCTTGCTGAGAAGCTGGTGTAGGAACCCAATCAGGATAATGAGTATCAGAGAAGGAGAAAGACATTGTCTGTGTGGGAAGAATGGGGTTAAAGTGGCACAGATACAGCCTGGCTGAAAATTAGAAAGTTCCCATAATGCCGTCAGATGGATTTTAGAGCACCTCCCACAAGAGCTCAGTCGTCTGCATGTCTTATGGGATGCTGCTCCAGTGGGATCTGCTTTGGCCCTGGAAACTCAGGATAGTTTGAGAGTGGGTTGCTGAGGTGAAGGCTCTCTCCTGATGCCCTAGATTGGGAGAGGGGAGAGGAGCAAAGTAATTCAATTTTGGCATATTCCCTGCGCCCTTCTCTTCCAGGATTACTCACCTCCCCAGCTGCACTTACAGAAGGGATAAGCTCAGCAGCTGACCACATCCTCGTTCTGGCATCCTGTGAGCCACACAAGCAAGGAGCACAGCTAGAGTGCTCAGAGTTGGCTGTTGTGACTACTTCTTAATCTCAAGAGGTTGCGTCGGATCTGAATTTCTTAAAAGTCAAGCTTCTGCTTCCCCAGAGGTCAGATGGAGCTGAGGATATTCAATAACTGTAAAACCCAGATGAAAATGCTTAAACCAAGAAGCACCCCCCAGTCAGAAGGAATTTAAATGTCCACAAAAGAACTTGTTGCTCCTGGTGGGGCTTGATAACACAAAGCACAGATACAGTAAGAATTACAAAATGCTGGTATAGATCCTCCATGTCGAGTGTTCAGGTCAAGCTGTATTTAATGACAAGCTCAGAGCCTTTTGCAGGAATTTCTGGGATTTTAAAAGCTTAAAATTTTCCATTGGCAAAGATGGAAAACTACTCGTTTAACGTCTGAGGGTGCAGAGAGCTGTACCCTTGGCTAGAAAGGGCAGGTCAGCAGAATAAAAGATGGCACTAGGGCGAGAAGGTCTTTCTGGACAATGAATCCAGTTCTTACTGTTACAGACGCTATTTCCTACAATCCCAATTAGAAGATCGTACTCCATCTTGCTCAAAATATGAGTAAATTAATTTTTCTTACCTTGGCAACACTCAGCCTCATGCAAATGACTTAGTGCTGTTTTCGGCAAGCACTAGGAATGTACAGCCAACCTGAGAGAGCTGCCTGCCGTGGAGAGCCAGTACTGGCTTTATTCGTAGGGACGAATGGAAGAAAACACAAAGCGAGACTGAATGAAGGGGAAGGTGATTTTTATTTTAACTGTCTTTCTAAGTAAGCTCATGCTCTCTGTACAAAGACATGTCCAAGTGGCTTGGCCAGGTCACTTGTTTGGGACATGGAGGACGAGGGACACCAGCCGTTTCCTCCTCACTGTGTCCTTGGCTCCTCTGGACTGGTGATGACAAACCAGTTTTGGGACAGGGCTGTCACACCATCTGGGTGTTGGCCATTACTGCACCGTGATCTTTCGCCTCGGCATCTTTCTCATTTCACCTTCTGTAAAATTTTGGCGAGGGGACTTGCCAATGTCTTTGCTTCCTTGTTTTGGGTGTCCTAGGCTGTGGTCTTCCTTCCTGCTGGAATGACATGAAGAGAAACGGCATGTGCAGTGCTGGCAGCCCTGTTGCCCTCCTCCTGCTGTGCGTGCAGGCTTTCCGCATCCCAGCCATCTGCTTAGTAGTTCTGGGAAAATACCCTTCTGGGCATCAGTTTGTAAGTCTTGTGCGGCTCTCGCCATTCACATTTCCATACTGACCACTGAACAGCGCCTCTGGCTCTTGGGAGTGGTGCAAGGGGATGATTTTTTCCCTCCATCTTTTAGCTCCTTGTTAAAGCCATTGGAGATTTGCTTCTCAATGCTTTTCAATGCTTCTCGTTCCTGGATAAAATCCTAGAATCGCCCCAAATGAGTTCTTGCTTTACTAAGAGGTGCAAGGAACACCATTCCCAACATGCTGGAGTCTGGGCAATTAGAACAGATTTTAAGCCAATGTGACCCAAGCAGAAAAGGTGCTCTTGGCCCCTGGGAAACTGCAAGTGACTTGGAAAACAGGTACAGGTAGGGGAGAACTGTGGAGAGGATACCTGGGCAAAAACTGAGCTGTGCATACAAAATCTGCCACTCTGGCTCCCTGATGTATCTTCCAAGATGGAAGAGCACATTTGTCTCTTCAGAGCTGAACGTGGTAGGTAATCCAGCTTCTCCACTCAATACAACCAGACTTGTGAGACCACGAATACTGTTGCTGAGGCTCTGACATGGGAAGGAGACCCAAGCTGTGGTCCTGTCAGAGAGCAGTGGCACTGCTGTATGGGCAGAGGATTTCCTGACCTGCAGCTGAGTGGCTTTCCAGGGTGAAGCCCTGACACAGCCCAGGGCCACTCGCCGTGGACAGGCACTTTGTTCCCAAAGTGTGTTCGTCAGTACCAAAGTCTCATGCCTTTCTAGGGAGTGTTTCTTTGGATTAGAGTTTCTGTTACAAGAAAGATGAGATATCAGAGAACAATCAACTCTGCTCCAGCCATCAAAATACCAAACCTGAAAAGAGCCTCATTTTATCATTTTTCCCCAGGGTTTTGGGTTGGTTTTTTTTTTTTTTGCATGTTTACAAAGTAGAATTATCTGACATGTGGCATCCAAAAAGACAGTCCAGATACTCCATGAAGACCTCAGGGCTGCCTGGGCCTGAGCCTGCAGTGCTGGGAGCTGCAGGCTGACCTTTGTTCAGACCTAAACATCAAAAAGCCCCAACAATTTCTATAGAAAGCCAATACCCACGTCTTAGCTCAAATGATTGGCAATGCACATGAGTACGCAAGAAGCAGAGGTTGCGAAGTCTTTCTGTGTTTGCACTGAAGATGTTAACACATTTACTTCCCACTTCTTCTAAGCTTTGCTTTTTCTAGTGTAAATACTGTTGCTTGTGCCTACTTCTCTGCAGATTCAATGACTTGCTCAGCAGCACCCAGAAAAATCTGCAATGGGGGAAAAAGGTAGCTTGGCTCTCTTGGCTCCATACTGGGCACCTGAATTTTACAACCAAACTAGATTTTATGATATATAGCTTGTCTTTCATACATTTCCAAGGTGTGCAATGAAACAGAGATGCTGTTAGTGTCCCCTGACTGTGGTGGGGATGGAGCACAGTCCTGCTTTACCAGCGTGGAGCTAGGCCAAATCTTTCTGAAAGCTGATAAGAGACAAAGGAGAAGCTTCAGTCTTAAAATGGTAGTTGCTAGAACAGGCTTTGTACGTGTTTCTTGTCCTACGAAATGCAGACATCTTTCTCACAAGGTGTGTAGGTGGGAAAAGATCCTTCAAGGGACACAGGGGTGCCCAGGGGTCACAGAGTGACCCAAGGGCAGGAAGATGATTTTGTTGTTGTACTTGAGGAGCTGTGCTGCAGGTTATCTGGTAACCAAAATGGATCACATCCCAGCAATCATCAGCTGCATGCATCCTGGGTTTGCAAAACAATTTGTGTTTAATGTGGAGAGAGGTTGGGTCACAGCCGGGGAAAGCCTGTCCAGGGCCACACACACACACACACACCTTGTCATGCTTCTGCTTTAGGCAGGTAACAGCCAGCTGGAAGGAGTGTGGGTTACAGGTCTCTGTACCACACTGGAGAGCAGGGCAAGGAGCAAATCAAGGACTGATGATACCAGCAGTTGTTCAGCCAGATGAGCACCTGCACCCTGAGCAGGACCTTTCCCCTGCGAGAGTCCCCACTAGGTCCAGCCCTGGGAGGACTGCTTACGGTGGGTCTCTGTGCTGGGCTCTATGGCACGGGGACAGGCTGGCCTTGGGGGAAAGGAAAGGGTTTCTCCAAATCCTCCATCCCTCTCAACTGTCTGTTTTATGTCTGGTTGTGAAAGATGAAGAAATGTGCGTGCAGTACGTCAGGAGCGGTTCAGAGCTGCCTTTTCAGCAGCCGTGGGGTATTTTGGTGTAATTTCTCTCGTCTGCTTGCAAAACTTCTTGTATTCTGGATTTGCTGATAAAGGTGAGAAATCGTGCTGCACTGCACACTGGACATGGCTGCAGCCTTGGATTTTGTAGCACTGACGCTCTGCCTCTGCCCTGAGAGTTTATTTTCCACTCACATTCCTCCTTGTCTCAGTTTTGCAGGAACATTAATTTCTCCCTGGTTGGGGAGACTGGAGAAGCTGAGCTCACCAAAGGACAGCTGAGCCAAGGCGGTCTGGGCTACTGAGCTTATTTTTCTCCTCCTGGAGTAGCTGGGTTTGCTTTCCTGGGACAGATGATGGTGCTTTCATAAGAGGCTTTAAAGATAAGAGGACCTGAATTTGTGAGACTCCAATTTTAGCTGCATATCTCATTTTAAACACACTGTGAGGATCATAGGAAGAGTTGGCAGTGGTCAGAGGGTGTGCAGGAGAGGATGCCTGGGGAAAGTGTAAGAAAGAGCAAATACATAGTGAATGTTCCCTGAATATGCTCTTAATATCTTGCAATCTGTGGCTCCAGCACTCCCCATGCTGGAGGCAGTATCTTTGAAGTTAATAGCCTCGGATGGATTTTTTCTTCCGTGAATTTGTTACTTAGGGTGATAAAAATCAGATAAATGAGAAAATCGCATAAATAAGGGCAAGTGGTAGGCTGGAAGAGGGACGGGCAGCGGGAGGTAGTGCTGACTCATGGAAACGGGAGTTGGCAGTGCGCAGGGTGAGGAGCTGGTGGGGAAGTGCCATGAAGTCAACAGAAGAACAGAGATGTTTGTGTCTGAAACCAGGAACCCAGCGCAAAATGAAGGAAGCAGAACAAGTGCTGTGGGGGCTGCCTATCAGAGGAGTGGTAGAATAACCACGACTGCATCCCAGGCACGTCTCTTACTTCTCCCATACCTTTAACAACAATATCCCTTTTACCTCCACTGTGACGATGCTTGCCACGGTGTGAGGCTGCTCACTGTGCCGGCAGCAGCAGAGGATGGGTTTTACTGACCGAACAGGAGGTGATGCTATTTTTGTCTTGCTTTTGACATGCAGCGAGGGCACTGCACAAGAGCAGCCTATGGAAAATAACTTTGTTCTGTGAGGGAGCCGATTCCCTTGAAACTGGATGGAAGAGGAGAAAATGGATTGGCAATGACAGGTTTCATTTCCAAGTGGCAAGAACTGAGAAGTTAAGGAAGCTAATTACCAAAGTCAGCTGGAACGAACAGCTAAAGGGCTTTGACATGGTGGAGGCTTGGTGACAGTGATTTCAAATGAAGTGGAGGGTTTAATATATCCAAGATAGCAGGAGAGCTGGTGTAGTTTCACCTAGGAAATAGGTCTGCAAAGGAGGGGCTGGTTTTCAGAGACGGCTTTTGCAAATCAAACCTGGCAGCTGGACCCATATCTGCTGGAGATGGGGACATCACTGCAGGGACATCTTGAAATTGTATATGTTTTATACATCTTGAAATTGTGTATGTTTTAAAATCAGTCATGAGACCGCCTGTTTCCAAAGGCCACCTGAGACCTCCCGCTCGTGGGGCCACCTGGTAAATTCCTCCTCCCCGTCTGGCTCTCCGCAGGGATTTTAGAACAATGCTGGGCTTAGTCTTTGGCGGGTTCCCCGGGGTTGGCGTGGGGGAAGCCCTCCTGGCTGGGCCATGCCAGGCTGTGCCGCGAGGCACCGGCAGCCCCAGCCGCATTGCAGAGCAGCCGCGGCAGGCAGCGTCTGTTGTCCTCGCTGTGGCTTGATTTACTGTCCCCCAAATGGCTTCCTGCAAGTTTTCTGCAGGACTCTAAAGACTGCGCTGGGTGCTGGGGTGTTCCAGGGGGATTTTGGCTGTGTGACCCATTTAGCAGCCTGGCTGGGCACCTCTCCCTGCAAAAGCTGCTGCAGCTCTCTGTTGCTTTTTGAAGTTTTCAGGTGAAAAAGCAGCAGCTTTCTCGCAGCTGCCCTGCTGAGGCTTTTCTTTGTTTGCTCGTTCTCAATGCATCCTGAAGAAACTGTATTTTGGGCTCTACCTGCCAAAAAAAGGTGACAGATGATGACGATTTCCCTGCAATGGGAGGCTTCAAAGCTGCCTGCCTGCTGCACAGGGGAGCCGTGGTCTGCTCTCCTCCCTCAGCATCCCTGCTGCTCTTCTCCTACCTTGCTCTGGTTTTAGAAAATTTCCCCCATGGCCAAAGAACATGTCACTTGGGTTAATTTTTTAGTGGCCAAGGATGCTCCTGATGTCAGGGACATACTTCCTGGAGACCCACCCTCCTTGCTGCCCCGCAGTGTCAGCTCTGCCTCCAGCTCACTGCAAACCTCCCTGACCGAGGGATGCTTTTGGATTTTGGCTCCTGCCAGCACTTCTGCTTGTCTTGATCAAGAAGAGTCACTTTGGGGGCAGCTTCTGTGCCTCTTCTCCCTAATGATTTCCTCAGCTCCCTTCAAAAAGCATTGTTCATGGGGCCGTGAGCACGGCCTGCAGTAAGGCTGCACAGCGCAGCACGGGATCCTTGAGGAACAGCGGAGCGGTTAATAAATTAAAAGCTATTTCATTATAGGAAATGAATGTTTAATGAGCGTGGGATGACGTCTAGACAGTCCTTCGGTTCCAGGCTCTACGCGGTTCAGCCAATGCAGCTGGTGCCAGCTCAGCACCGGGGGGAAGGTTTGGCAAAGCTCTCCTGGGCAGTGAGGTCCCTGTGTGGGATAGATGTCCTGGCACGGCAAGGAGCTCCTGCCTTCACGTCTTCTCACTGCAGATTCCCCTTGTGCCTCTCTGGGCAAAGCCCCAAGGAGCTGTGGCCGCAGTGGGACGTGCTGGCAGGGGGGAGGTTTGGCTGCGTGCCTGGCCCCAGCCTGGAGCGCACAGCCACGCGCTCCTGCTCCATGGCACCTCGCCCAGGGGTCCTGCAACACCCAGGGAACTGGAAGGGTCTCTGTGTGGTCTAGGACATCCCAACCTTTGCCACATCATGGGCTCTGGGGTCGTGGCAAGAAACCTGGGCTGAACTGGGGACAGCCCGGTAGGATGAGAGTGAGTCTTTGCATCCTGCCCCAACTAAGATGTTGTTCTAAAGCTAAAGAAAAGGGATTTCAAATACAGAAATTTGGATATAAGTCCCCAGAAGATCCCTCTGCCATGCTGGAAGTGCTAATTGAAACTGCAGAAACCTGGTGCTGATGCCATCAGAAGTTGTAGCTGCCTGATGGGAGAGGCAGGAGCACCTCAGCTCCTCTGCAGAAGCTCTCCAGCTCTGATCCCAAGCGCAGAGGGCACTGGCTGAGTTTGCTCGGCCTGTCTAAGGGCAAGCAAGCACAGACGAGAAGCTTGAGGCCTCTCAGCAGCAGCAGGAAGATGGTAATAATGCATTTTGACTTCATCCCAGGGGCTGCCTGCTTGGCTCTGGGAATGGCAGCAGTGAAACAGCCCGAGGCACTGCCACACACAGCACGGGATGTGCTGGTAGGACCTTCCCTGTGCACCCCCCCTGCTCTGTGCCCCCATCAGCACCTGCAGCATCCCCTGCATGGGTGCCCAGCCCAAGGAACTGCTTTGCTGTTGCTGGAGCCGGTGATAGGGAAATATTCTCTGGGGGTGCCTTGCTGTCCCTGTAAAGCAGTAGGAATGGGACCGATGCCACAGGATCTGGTACTGGGTCTCTGGGCCCAGAACACCAAGCAGGGGGCTTGGCTCCCAGGAGAGCTTTTTGGCTCCCCCAAGCCACTGAGTTTGGGGAGCTCCTTGGTTCCTGGGCCTCCCTGACCACCCTTGGGAGCAGTTCTGAGTCACTGGAGAGCAGGAGAGGGCACCCAGGTGCCTGGGTGCTGCTGTGGTGTGATGTCCCTGGGGAATGCTGCAGTAACTGTGCCTTTGTGCGTAGGGGAGGAAAAAAAAAGACTAGAGGAATATAAATGTATTTTTGCTTTTCCACAAGTGAAAAGCAGTACAATCTCTTCAGCTTTCTCAAACCCTGGGATTTCTGCAGGGTGGATACCTGCAAACCACTGTGCCCAAGGCCTGTCAACTCATGTCACCTACCATCCCCTCCTGGTGGCTCAGGGAGCTGCTGGGACCTGGGGACACTGCATGAGGCCAGTAGGGAGGGCTGGGTGTTGTCTTCTGGGGGTGGTTTTTTTTGTTTTTCAATCTCTTTCAGTTGTATTCTCCCTCCCCACTCTGCCAAGGCGTTTCCATACAGGCATGAGAGGTTGGGAGGGCCATGGCATGGACATGGCAGCCACGCCAGGGGATTCGATGGGGTGGACTTTGTGGCACTGGCCTCCTGCCCTTTTTCTCCAACAGCCATGACTGAGAAGCTAAAATATAGTATTGGTCAAAAGTGTAGTGAGTTTTAGCCAGTCTCAGACCTCCTAGAGCTTAGCAGCACCCGGGTGCTGTGAGCTGCCTGTCTGACTTCTTGCTACCAAGAAAGCTTGGGCAGCATTTCTTTGGTAGCCGAGGGATGCTTCCCTCGTAGCCTTGGCTTGCAAAGTGCAGGAGCAGAGTTGTACACTGGGAAGGTTGTGGCCATTCAGCGGCACCAGCAAAGACTTGCCCAGGCACTGGGAGCGGGTCCTGCAAGACCTGCCTGGCTTCTGGGAAAACATCTGTCCAGTCTTCCCGTGATGTGCAGTTTGCTACTGCCATATGGCAGCTGTGAAGCAATAGCTTGGCTACGAGCTTTGCTAACGCACAAAAATACTTTTTGGGAGCCTGCTTCGGCAGCGAGCCTGTGGCGAGCTGTGCTGAGCAGGAAGCAGTAACCACAAAGCTATATATACAGCTCCCGGCAGAGCTGCTGCTGCTTTTGATGTGACAAAATTAAGGTGGTATTTTGCAAAGAAATCCAGCATGTCGCCTTCTTCCGGAGCCGAGGCTGACACAGAGAGGGCAGAGCCCAGGGCCTGGCTCCTGGGCCGTCTCCTGGGCCAAACCAGGGGAGCTGGCATGGGGAGACGGGCGAGGAGCTCTCATCGCCTCCAAAAGCTGTGTGGTGCTGGAGGCCGTCGGGTCCCTGAGCTGTGGGGAGCAGTGCACGTGTCTGGGGTGTCACAGCTTGTGCTCTGCCTGCCTGGCTCTTGCTGGCCCTTGAGCTGGTTTAGATGGTACCGTGGCAAAATGCAAGTGGCTGGGGATGACATGAGGGTCTGGGCAAGCTGAAAGCATCTTTAAAGCTATGGGGATGGTAGCTGTCACCCACAGGTTATGTAGCCCAGCCCCAAAGGCCACTCGTCCCCCAAAGGACATGTGGCCCCTTCCCTCCTCCTGAAATCAGCCTCCGCATCCCGCCTTGCCCCTTCTGTGCCTGCACCCTGATTCTGCCAGCCTCCCTGCACAGCCAGGCTGGGCTTGCTGCAGGGCCAGGGTGGGTGTGCAGCTGCGGTCCCTCTGCCCCTCGCCCCGGGCAGGCGAAGCCCTGCCTTGTCTCTTCTGCGCTGTTTTGCAGAGTGGGGCTGACTACGGCTTCCTTGTGAGCCAGAACACGAAGCTCCTGAGTGCGCTGGAGGACCTGCGGCACCGCTGCTCCAGCCTGGCCGAGGAGAACAGCTTGCTGGTGAGCAGAGGACGTGGCCCCGTCCCACGCCCTGGCCGGGTGCATGGGCTACGCCGTGGGGAGGGAGCCCTGGCCAGGGCGAGCTGCCGTCTGCTGCCAACTCCAAGAGATGCCAGCACACAGGATTGGCTGGGCAGGGCCAGGGGGGAAAGGGGGCCTGGGTCTGCTGGGTACTCTGGGTGCCTTTGCACTGCACCCATCGCTGGCTGGAGTAGGATCCCTTCCTCGTGATGTGGAGTGGAGCCGGGACCCTCTGCCGCCCTTTCCGTCATCTTTGGTGCTACTTGCCTGCTGGAAACCATGAGAGACTTTAATGCCCGTGAGAGCAGGCAGAGAGCAAGGCAGCGGTGAGCTGACGGCAGAGGAGGGGGAAGTCGCTCTTGTTTCCTCTTTAATTGAAAAAGCAGAAACACTGATTCACTCGGCCTCGGCTTTGGGTGACGGTGCAGCACTGCCCCCTGCTCCCACGGGAGCTCGGCACCCGGCTCCTCCCCAGCTGCACCCCCAGCACCCAAAGCCAAGCCAGGCTGCCCCAGCTGGGCCACCCATTGTGCCCTGCTCCCCCATGCCTGGCTCCCCAGGCCCATGGTGGGCAGCTCAGATCCTCGGGAAATATGAAGAGGGGATGGTCCCTTCCTGCATCCTCCCTGGAGAGCATCAGCCCCTTGTGCAGCCCCGTGGCGTGGGGATGCAGCCAACCCAGGCCCCTGAAAGTTTGATTGCTCAGCATTTCAGATTTATATCACCAAATTCACCACACATATTTTAGATAATTTTCTTACACTAAAAGCATAAATCCAGTATGATCTGCACGCTGAGGGGTCGCCCCTTATCAGTCATCTGGATTTTAGCAAAACACTATCGTGTGAGCTCTCATCAAATCTTACTCTCTAAAATCAGCCTTGGTCTTCTGGCTGAAGAAAAGCAGTGAGAGCAGCAAGCGCCCGTGGTGGGATCTCACAGGGGTAGGGAGGAAAATAATTGGAAGGATCAGCTGACCTGACATTTTTGCTGATGTGAAAAGACAGCACAACACATCTGGGTACGACCTTGAGAGAATGAGCCATCGGCAAGCAGCAGTTTATTGAAATGGACAGAAAACAAATAAAAGGGGATTAAGAGCAAACAGAATCAATAGGAAGAAAAAGGAGATTTGCTTTGAAAACATCATAAACTCCTTTGTCACCTTCTCCCTGTTCCCCCCAACTCATGCTTTGGTGTCCTGAGAAAAAGGACAATGGCGAAGCTTGCAGTGGCAGTGCAGCACAAATCCACAGCGATGTCTTGAGTCCTGTAATCCCAGGGAAATAAACTGGGAAGACTTTGGAAGAGAAAGCCCAAAGGGTGGGTGGCCAGGCCAGACTGATGCTGGAGACGTGCCAAGTCCCAACCAGCAAAGGCTGCAACAAGTGTGTTGTGGCTGGAGAGGGCCCTGGCCTGGAGTGGGGTGAGGGGCATCTCGTGGGGACCAAGAGGTCACATTAACAAAAATACTGGGAAAAACACAGGTTTCAGTTACTGGAGAGGCAACAAGAGCAGATGTTGGTGTTTAATGGTTGGGACAGTTGTAGGAGAACAGGCCAAGCCCAGCTGGGAAAAGCCCTGTGGGCACAGAGCAGGTCAGGCAGGGCTGGGGACCTCGGCTTCCCCTAACACCCCCGGCACGCAGCTTCGAGCTGAGCAGGGGCTTCACCTCAAGTCTCTCCTTCTGTTTTCTAGCGCAGGAGCTGCTTTCCCCAGACGGAGGAGAAGGTGAAGCACCTGAAGAGGAAGAATGCGGAGCTGGCAGTGATCGCCAAGCGCCTGGAGGAGAGAGCCCGGAAACTCCAGGAGGCAAACCTCAAAGTGGTGAGTGCCGGGGCTTGCCGCTGCTGGGCACGGCTGGGATGGGAAGCTGAGCTAGGAGAGCACCTCATTGCTGGGACTTCTCGCTTGCTACTTCTGTTGAGCTAGAAAGGCCTTTTCTTTCCCCTTTTCTTAAACCTACAGCAAACATGCTTTGCACATCAGCAGCAAGGGCAAGAATCACGAAAACCAGCTATTGCTGCTGCCTTCTGCTGGTGTGTGGGGAGCTGGCTTTGAGCAATTTCCTCCTGCTTGGTTTCTTATTGTAAATGTGCTAACTTACCTTAAGGTGTTAGTTTAAGGTAATTAGCTCAGCCTTCCCTAGGCAAGTGGTGAAAATAATTCATCTGACTTTACCGAAAAGAAACAGGAAATATTTGAATAAGAACAGGAGTGTGGTAAAGCAAAACAGGAAGGGGTGAGAGACTCTGCTCTGCCCCATCCACACCTTACTTGCATTGCTGTGCAAGCCTCATGGCTTTTGCTTTTTCCAACCCAACAGCAGCTTGTTGCAAACCTTGTAGTACCTGACAGGGTGCAGGAGTGGTGGGAGATGGCCGTAGGATGTGGGATTTGGGCGCAAGCAATTGCATGAGCTTCCTAATTGCAGTGGAGTACGGGAAAACCTTTCTTCCATTGGAAGGAAACCAGGGATTGTGATGGGGAATTCAAGCCCTGTAGGATAGAAAGGAGGAAGTGAAAAGTTTGCTGAAGAGAAGGTGGGGGATTTTCTTGGCAATGCCTGCCCTCTCTGTCCCCAGGCACCACACTGCCCGTGTGGGGTTTTGGTACTTGCAGGGCAACAGCTGCTGCCAGATGGACATGTCAGATACTATGCTAAAAGAAATAATTTGATATCCATCCAACAGCTATGCAGACCCTCCAGCAACTATACAAATACTGTTTCATTTTTTTCCTGAGTGAAACTTTGGGGTGGTGACAGTTTAAGACCTGTGCAAGCCCTGGGAGAACCGACTTGCTGGGCTCCTGGGCTGGCCCAGGTCTCCCAAGAGCAGAAAGTGCTTGGATGGCTGAGGCTCGTGGAGGGTGAGCTGGAGGCAGGACCAGGCAGCTGCATGCCCAGAGAGTGGGCCCTGAGGAGCTGGGGTTGCCTTCAGTGCCTGGTACGTAGGTTCCGTGGAGCTGGGGCCCGGCATGCAGCTTCTGCATGTGGGGGAGACGCTCGGGAAGACCTGGGGAGGAAAAGTCTGCACAGAGGATGCCACGTTCTTGATCAGGCAGGGGAGAGTCCCCCCTCACCAAATTGTCAGGCTTTGTGCAGACAAAAATAGCTGGACAGGGAGAGGCAGGTTTGATAAACCCAGGGACTGGATGTGGCCTCACTGCTCAGAGGGTTGGGATGAGAAGTGGGGGCATGAGCTGCCCATTGATCCAGCTCCATGGTGCTGGTACCCAGTGGGAGATCCAGCCCCAGGGATGGGGGCATGTGCTGAGACCTGGCATCCCAGGGAGACTGCAGCCAGGGCCTCTGTCCAGAGCCTGGGCCCAGCCAGCTGCCTGTCCCTGTCTGCCCGCTCCCCTTGAAGCATGCTGCCGTCCTCACCCTTGCTCGTCCCTCCCTCGCAGGGAGCATGTGAATCTGAACTGCTTCTCCTGCTGAACGCCTCCCAGTCCTCCCCCAGCCACGCTGGTCCTTGCTGGGCTCCCTCTTGCCTCTCTCTTTGCCTGTGCCTTCCACCCATCCATGCTGAAGCCCTCTTTCCTGCTGCCTTGAAACCCACAGACGCTCCATTTCTCTTCCTGGTTTGGTCACCTTCATCCTTGCTCCCATGCTCATCTTTCCTGCCATCCCCCCCTCCTCTTCTCTGCTGTCTTCTGTTTTTCTGCCTTCATCCTGTTTTTCTCTCCTCCCCCCACCCACTGTTGGGGACAGACCCCATGCTGACTATACCCACTGGCTCATCATGAGCACCTTCTCTTTCCCACCTCTTGTCTGACCCACTTCTCCATCCAGCCCTTCCTCTTTCCTCCCACTTTTCCATATGTCTGTCCTCCTCTTCTGTCTGCCTGTCTGTCCTTTGGGCTAGGCTGCACTTCTTGACAGTGCTGCCTGTCCAATGTTGGGGGGATGGGGTGGTGGTTAATGAATACCAACGCATGTGGCTTTCTCCCTTGCTGCTCTCTCTGGTGTAGGTAACTGCTCCGGTGCCTCTGAAGGGCTCCAGCCTGGAGCTGTGTAAAAAAGCATTTGCCCGCCAGCGTGCCAAGGACCTGACAGAGCAAGCCAGTGCTCTCCTGGCAAAAGACAAGCAGATCGAAGCTCTGCAGCAGGAGTGCCGGGAGCTGCAGGCTAAACTCATTGCAGGGAAGGTGAGACACTTTCTGGGACATCACTCGGTGCCTGGGGACAAGCAGTGATGGCAACCAGGCTCCAGGAAGCTGTGTGAGGGCAATTAGTCCCAAGTGCAGACTGAAAACAGAGAGCATTTGATGTGTGATTTGGATAAGGGACACTGGGCGAGTGTGTGGCAGAGATAGTGTCTGGACCCTTCCAGAACAGTGTGTTGTGGGACACCCCAGTTTGTCCCTCTGCGAATTCATGGGTCTGAGCTGCTGTTTTCAGCAGCAAGTTAAACTCTCCCCCTGGAAAACACTGAGAAGCCACAAATACAGGATGTCTTTTCACAGTGCTGAGCTCCAAGCAAGATGTAGAAGCAGGATCTCCTTTTAAAGTGTTTCTTTAAAAAGTAAACCAGCCAAACATGTTCCCAAGAATCAGCCTAAATCCCATGTCTTGAGTTGCACCTGTGTGCTCACAGCCACCACGAGACTGGGTATAACTAGGTGCATCCTTGTAGGACTGTGACTAAGGGTACAAATCACTAGACAGGGATGGGTGTTCATGAAACCATCTACAATGCTGATGCCTGCACCTGGGCTGGTGACCTACGTTCCCCTCAGCACCAGCGTAGAGCTTCCTGATATAAATGATGGGATAAAAGGGATAATTCAGCTCATCCCAAGACAGATGTCTAATACTGGTTGGACGTGTCATTCTCTCAAAGCACTGCTTCTCTGCCATGACCCTGAAAGGAGCCTCTGCAGATATCTGAAGCTAGGTGAAATGATTCCCAGTCAAGGCGACTAAAGCAACCTGTTCTGGGCATATCAGATACATCTTTTGTTCCTGAGCTAGATGTTTTCAGTTTAGGTCAGTTAATAAACTCCCACGAGTGGCTCAGGAACGTTAGGGCTTGCACTGGATCCCCCCTGTTTTGCTGATGCAGATGTGATCAAGTGCAACCCAACATTCCTGCACCCCGCTGAGCTGAATGCTTAGATTTCTACCTACCCTACTTAGATGATATTCAGGTGACAAATACCTCCTCACTGAAAGCAGCTTTATTTCTGTCCCCGACCTCCCTATATGATCATTTTAACTATGGGTTTGAAGGCAGATTTCAGTCTTTCCCTAATGTACATCTCATCAGGACAAGGATGACCGGGTGTTTGCTGTTTGTACAGGCTGCCCCACTGATCCCTCCTGGCATTAAAACACAGGAGAAAGTTATCCAGGTTTGACTGTGCTCTGTGGTGTCACCGAGAAGAAATTCCCTTCCTGTCCCCTTGATTTCCCACTGCAGACCCCCACAGAAGTGGGAACAGACCCTTTCCAGTCTGATTTTCCCAGCAGAGCATGCTGGGCAGCCTGAATCTGCCAGGGGCAGTGAGTGACAAATTATAGAGGAATGTGACAAAGGTGGGTGAGCAAGATTCATTACTGACCAAAGAAATACACATGGGTGCAATCCTCAGGGTGGCTGAATTCAGCCATGGCCTTGCTGGGGCGTGGGTGACCACCCTGACTTAGCCAGTGAGACGGTCTGTTTGTGTAACTGCTGAGGCACTGGTAACGGAGGACATCGATACACAAGCAGGGAATCCACAGAGAAGAGAGCAAGAGAGGAGATCATTCTCTCTGATCTTGTTTTTTTCCCATTTCTCTTCCAAGCAAGCTGCTCATTAAATTTTAATTTTCAGCTAGTTAAAATTCAAAATTCACATAATCTGTCTGCAGCATGCAAAATGCATTATGCCAGTGAAGGGGTTTATATGCAGAGCTATCATGTGCATGCTCAGAGTTTGTAACCAAATCAATTTTAATCTAGGGTATTTAAAGCAGCACAAATTTTTCAGTAGCTATGAAGTGGATCTGCTCAGTTCCTTTCTAGGGGCAGGACAGACACCCTGCGTGCCGGGCTCCAAAAGCATTGGTCTTGTTTTGCAAAGTTTGGGTTCTTAGGATAGGATAAAATGATTTCCTGAGATTGTGATCCAGTGATAGGCTTTCAACCAAACCTCAGCTCCAGCTAAAACCAGACTGCAATTTCTCGCAGAATGGATTCTTGGAAGAGGGGGATTGCGGGGAACAGCAAGGCAGCT
This sequence comes from Strix uralensis, assembly GCF_047716275.1. Classification (NCBI taxonomy): domain Eukaryota; kingdom Metazoa; phylum Chordata; class Aves; order Strigiformes; family Strigidae; genus Strix; species Strix uralensis. The sequence continues at coordinate 1,734,683 of NC_133991.1, read as the reverse complement.
GCAGGGGACGTGTATAATAGAAACTGAGGGGAGGACTGAGGGTTTTTTTCTACTCCCTTGTTCCCCCAGGCTTCGGAGGCTGTCTGTTGGGAATAGCTGCCTTTTTTTGGTGGGGGAAGGGAGATTTTGTACAGAGCCACAGCCAATTTTAAAGAACTACTACCCTGATAGCCTGAACATGGGTCTGGCACAGAGAAGGCCCAGCTGCTCACTTCTTGAATCTGTACTCAGTTCCCATTAATGCTGCCTCAGTTTCCCCCTTGTAGTATGACAGTAACCATGGTTTTCTACACAAATTGTCTTTATAAAGCAAACACTATTTTTAGGGCAAATAAGAAGTGAATGGGGAAGCAGATTAAATTTGTCCTGGATACCAATTATGCGTTGAATTCACTAGCTTAGGAGCTTTCCAGGGGAATGAGCAATGTCTCCTCCAGCAGCATATTTGTAAAGACAGGTTTTCATAACCAGCTTTTGTACATACATATGGACATGCAGGTACGTGTTTCTTCAGCTTCCTGAAAGCTGAAAACCTTTGAAGAATTAAACAAGCTGGTGACATATTCTCACATTTTTGTGAGAGTAAGATTGCACTGGTTTCCTTCAAAAGCTGCTGGTTTTGGGTCTGGAGTGGATGGGAGTGACCCCTTGTGCTAAAGATAGGGGCCCATCCACACATACTGTCTCGGAAGAGGTTAGAAATCAAGAATGTTTGAAAACCAAACATTATCCTGAGCAAGAACTGAACAAATCCCAGATGTTCTTCATTCTTTCCAGCATTTAAAGCCCTAACCACCGTTAGGGCTGCAGAGAATGCCAGCACCCTCACCAAGGAGGTAAACCAGCTAAGGCTCTCGTTTGGCTGGGAAATGAAATTATATTACCCTGACACGCTCTCTGCTGGCAAGCCCTGGGAAAGCACACACGTAGAAAAGCCCTTTTGCTTTGCGCTGGAATTAGCTGCAGAAGCATTACAGGCTAGTTTTTATCAGCGGGAGGAATAACGTATTTGCATAAGGGATGCAAAGTGGCTGCTTTTGAGGCTTTGGAGACCCAGGAAACACAAATCTTTGTGTGCCACATTACCTGGTTTTTGCCAGTGTCTCTCCATGTAAAGCTTTTGGAATTTGCATGTTAAATCACCACCCTGACCTGTTCCACCTTTTAGAGCTTGTCAGCGACATGATGTGTTTGTATCTCCTGCAGGATGACCCTCACTGCCTGAACGTCATCGAGTTTGATCGCCTGTTGCGGGAATCCCAGAGAGAGGTGTTACGGCTGCAGAGACAGATCGCACTGAAGAATTTCAAGGAGTGTCTACGTTCCTCTAAAATCAGTTCAGGCGGCGCTTCGCCAAGCGCTGCCGCGCGCTTGGGACCGCCTGTACCAACGCTAGATACCTGCGTCAAAGGTTCACCTCTACTGAAGGAGACCCGCTTGGGAGACCCAGCGCGTGCAGGGGAAGCACACCGGGAGGTGAGACAAGTGGGTCGGCGATCTAAGTTTTGCTGTTTAATTACTCCATTAATTACTCTTCTTAGGAAACTTCTTTAAGAGTCCGTGAGCACTGCGGTTCTCATCCTCTGCGAACAGGTGCTGTGCTGGTTTCTGAAATGACCGATCCAAGCGCCGGGTCCCAGAGGGCCGGGGGGGACGTGGCCGCTGCTGGCAGCCCAATCCCGTGCAGGGACACCAAGCCATGCCGGGGGCTCGGTCCTGCTGCTCTTCCCCGACACGGGGCTCCCACACTGTCTTTTCCAGCCCAGAAGCCAGGCAATGCCTCTTTTTGCCGTCATTGGCCAAAAACACACAGTTTGGGTGTTTGCAGAGGTCCGGACGTTGGCTCCCAGCGGGTGGGCGATGGAGACCCGTGGTGGCGGGAGACCTGCTGCTCCGTGACCCCCATCCCAATCCCCGTCCGCCGGCGCATCGGCTCCAGCCAGGGCGAAGCCCCGCGGCGGGCCGGGCCTCCCGCCCGCGCCGCGCTGAAGAGCAGGGCCGCGGCCTGGCCGCCTCCCGGGCCCCGGCCCCGGCCCCAAGGTTTCGGCCCGACCCGGGCCCGGCCGCCCCTCCGCGGCCGCAGTGGTACGGCCCGGCAAATCCGGGCCGCCTCAGGGCGCCGCCTCCCCGCTGGCGGCCCGCGCAGCCGGCAGGTAAGGCCGGGCCCTCCCGCCGAGCCCCTCGCCGGGCCGGGCCGGGGGCGGCTGCGGCGCCGCTTCCGCCGGGGGCTGGGGCGGGCGGGCCCGAGGCGCCGCCGGGGAAGCGCCTCTCCAGCGGCGGGGCCGAGCGGCTGCCGGGCGGCCGGGCCAGGCCCGCCGAGGCCTCCGCTGTCTGCGGGGCAGGGCAGCGGGGCTTCCCCTCAGCGCTCGGGGGCCAACTCCTCCGCGAAAGAGGTGGAAGCCGCGGTGAGAGGGCGGGGGCCGGCCCGGGGGCTCAGCCCGCCGTGGGGGCCGAGGCCTGGGCCAGTCCCTCCGGCAAGGGCGCACCGGCCCCGGGAACTGGGGCCGGGCGGGGGGTGAGGGGCCGGCAGAGGCCTCCGGGGCTGCCCGCAGGCCGGGCTGGCGGGCGGGGGGTGCGTGAGGCCGGTGCCACCCGGCTCCGGCGGCGTGGGGGTTTCCCGGGCCAGAGGCAGCACCGCGGCGTCAGCTGGCTCCCGGAGGGTTTGTCTGGTGCGGGCTCAGCCGGTTCCTTCCCGAAGCTTTCGGTGCCTGCGGTGGCCCAGAGCAGGGTGTCGCATCTGGGCTGTGTGCGGACGGGCTGCTCATCTTCCCTCCAAGCTCCCACCGGCTGCTCTCGTTTTGCTCCCCAGCTCTTATAGAAGATGTATTGAATATTCATTCCTTGTTTGGCCTTTCCAAGTCACTCGTGAGTTTATAGGCCCCTCTCCTTCAGCCGTTTTTTCTGTTTCTTTCTAGCCTCTGCCATGATTCAGTATTAATCGTCCTTGTCTCCTTCCTTTGTACGTTAAGTCTGTCATTTTTGTGTTGGGGGAAGCAGCACTGCACGCAGTATCCCAGACACTGTGTCATAGGTTCAGATAGTGACATAATGAACTTTTCTCTCCCTTTCCCAATAGATCTCTTTGCCTTTTTGTCTAAGCACTGAGTTCTATTAAAATATCATTTGTCTGATGGCCCTCTGTAGTCCCTCAGTGTCACGAGGGCCTCTTCACCATTTGTCTCATCGCTACATCCGTACTTGGAGAGCACGGTTCCCGCTGCCTCTCTTTTAGTCCTCTCATTTTTACTAGATATTTACCCAAGACAAATCTTCCCCCCCATCCTGTGGTGGCTCAGTATCTGCAGAACCCTTTCAAAGCACTGTAGCTGAGTGTGTTCAGAGCACCCAAGCAGATTGTACCTACTGGATCTCCCTCACCTGTTTGCTTGCTGACACCTTAGAAGAACTCTCTACAGATTTGTGAGTGTGGGGTTTTCTTCCCAATATATGTTTGTTTGGGGTTTTTTTAAGTATTTGCCTCATCTCTGTTACAATTTCTATCAGTTTGCCTGGAACAGGTGTCAAATGTACTGGTCTGCAGATATCTACTGCAATACTGTTAAAACTTGACATTTGCCACCTTCCACTTATTTCATATTAAGGCGGTGTCAGAGAAGTGACACACTGCATGTCTTGATTCAGTTGCTGCTGAAGAGAGAGATTCAGTTCGTGACGAAGGGGGTTTTTGAACCCTTGGGTGAATATTGTCTAATCTTGATGATTTGTTACTGTTTTGTTGGCTTCCACAGTTCTTACAGACAGTTCAGTTTGAGAGAGATCCTCGTCTCTGTTCTTCATAGTTTGAGATTTCTGCCCTAGTGGCCCCTCACCCCCCAGATTCCTCCATGATGAAGAAGGATGCACAGATGACTTTTCATTTTTTTCTTTCCCTCTCCTCTGCCCTTGTCTTCCTTGAATGGCCCTTCCATACCTTGGGTTTTAGCTGACCCTGTAGATCCTGTCAGACAGGAACATGTATTATGGCCTTTCTCATGGATGCTCTTTATTTCTCTGATTCAGGAGAGTCTGTCCTCATTGTCAAAAGATTTTCTGTCTGATAAATAGCAACGAGACTAAGGCCAACAGCGGTAGTGAAGGGGGAGCAGGGAGGCTGTTGCCAGTCTCTTAGCTGAAACCTGTATCACAGAACACCCCGGGCTCAACGGGCTGTATTCATTTGGGCGCAGTCGTGTCAGCTCTCGGGGCAGTAATCACAGTTGTCATAATTAAAAGAAATTACTTTGCTTTTCTATCCTGCTCCCCAGCACAGGGCGTCAGGGCAGTATTCCCCAGCTTTCAAAGAACTTCCTCAGAGTATAAAGAGCAAGCTTCTCCTTTAAGTATCCTTGGAAAATCCCATTTCTCTGTTCTTCTGATTTCTCTACTTTATTTAGGGTTTTGGGTGATGCTTATCTCTGTAGTGACAAATCATAATTTAGCAGGGATTTCTTTCAGTGATGGTGCTGACTTAAACAGCCTCCTGTTCACCACTGCTTGTTCCCACTTCCCCTTCACTTATGTCAGTGCAACTCATGTTGAGCAGTGGGACGTGGTGGATCTGAGTTAAAAACAACCAAGCAGACGCAACCTTCCTCCCGCCTTGTCCTGAAACCTGCATCAGCTTCGTGGTCTGGCTCTGCCTGACACTGCACAGGGCTGCCCTGGCATGGCTGAGGAAATGGGCCGTGGTTAGCTGGAAAGTGCTGGAGTGATTCTTTTGGGGCAGGATTGTGATGATGCTTTCTGGGTGCCTAGGGCAGAGGTTTCTAGAAAACTTACAACACTTTTAATTTAGTGTGTTGCGTGCTTTCTGTTCAGAAGCACAGGTACTTGTGTGCCTGTTGTATATTTGGCTTTAGCTGGCACAGCCTGGGGATGCTGATCAGTTGTACAGCCCCATCCCTCTCGCCATCAGGGTCTCTGCCAAGGTCAGTGCAGCCCAGGTGGATAGCACTGGGGGTGGAAAGGGATTCTAAAGTGAAAATGGTTCTACAGTGATTTTTAACTGTACGGTTGAACAGATTCTGTGCACCTGGCTCATTCATTGACCATCTTCCAGTCCCGGCTGTGAATGAGGTGGCACAGCTCCAGGTTGCAGCTCGCTTTGTGATGTGTGCCAGTCTTGTTATCAGTTGTTTAATACGGTGACGAGTCTGGGTTCTGTGTAAAAACAGCAGTATATGAGCATGTGGCTAGGGGCATGTCTTTGTTCTTGGGTGGAAATTAGGTCCATGTGGGCAAATTTGTAATTTTGTAATTTTTGTACATTGTCTGTAATTAGGAGTGTCATAATTTTGTTTAGCTTTTTGCTAGGAAATGATCATAAACCAGCAAATTTGCCTTGTATATCTGCAAGAGAGTGTGACTGGTGAAGCATGGTGCATTGTACTTGGACAGTGAGTATCTAACCCCTTAGCTGGCATCCACTAGCATTCCTTGGGACCTGATTTCATTAAAATTGACTAAAATGCAACATTTTCAGTCTGTGAGGAAGCATAATTTTGAAGGGGAGGTGTGAAATACAGATTTGAAACTTTGTATGTGCCAGGTGGTTTAAAAAAAAAAAAGTCTCATCAACGTTTACGCCTGGATATTCCAAAGTTAAATGCTGGTTTCACAGCACGTCTGAAAGCTCCCAAGGGCCGGGGCTCATAAGGTACCGTGGCTTGCGCCGAAGATCTCAAGATTTCCAGCTGTGGGTTGGTGCTCAGACTGCCTCACTCCCAAGTGAACCTTATTCCATGGGTGGTGGTAGGGAAGCCCTGAGCCACGCTGCAGGATGGTGGTTTCAGGATTTTCCTTGTACCAAGAAAATCTGAAAACCTTGATAACCTGGGCTTGAGTGTAGTTTCTTAGGGTTTCCTGGCTTTCAGCAGTGGAGCCATGAATATAGACGTAATTAAAACCGGGGTTTCAAGCCTAAAACGGGTAAAAGAAATGTTTTAGGTATAGTGCTTAGACAGTGTCCTAATGGCTGACTGTAAATGGAGCTCAGACTTAGTAATGTAGAACCCTCGGCACTGTAGGTGTTCAGAGCAAAATGAGAAATTCCACTTCTGATGAGAAGTCAACTGAAGGATAAGGGCTGAGATGGAGTCACAAAATCCTGTTGCTTGCTCACTGTACAAGGTGGCTTTGATGATCCTAAAGATCTCCTATCCCTAAAATCCACTTACCAAAAATAACTTTAAATTCCGTGTTTAAAACATTAACAAAGCCCTCTTTCTTCTCTTTACCTCAGGCCTTGCCCTGCTGTCAGGGATTACTCTAGGCAGTCAGATATCAGTTGAGAGTGAAAATTCAGAGGATTAAAGGTGTGTTTGTCTGTAGCCCAAATTAAAAGGCATTTTGTTAGAAACTTGTGTACAGGAAAGTGTCTCCTTTCATCTGGTTTGATGGTGGCACAATAAGCCATAGCACGTCTGCTGCCATTTCAGTTCTTCTTGGCTACCAGCTGAGGTGGGATGTCCCATTTCTTGGTATTTTTTGTCTGTTCTTCCCTGCCTTTAGATTCTGCCATCTTCACTGATTTCTACTTTCTGATGTTTATGAGCGTTGTGTTCTCCCTTCTGACTGTCTTCCTTATTATTTTTATTGCTTTGGAGAGGGCCATGAAAGGTGTTGCTGATGCCTCTCATTGAAACCTTAGATGAGGCACAAATGGGAACTCAGATCTGAGAGCTTTCTGGAGCTCACTGTTGCATGTGAGTGTTTTAGTCAAGCTGGATTGTTTGTCACTGGGCCCCAGAAGATCCCTAGCACGGGTCTCTGGTGGGCGAGAGGTCCCTGGCATGGTGTTCACCTTTCTCCATGTCCAGTGGTGCAGTTCAGAGAGCAGGGGTTTTCCTGTGGAGCATTGCTCTCCCAGGCGGTACTGCCAGGAGAGCCTCTTGTCCCTCGCACGGTGTGCTCTGTAGTCCTGGCTGTCCCTGAGCTCGCTGGCATCTCACTTGCTTTCCAGGTGGAACCAGGTGTGCAACCGCTGGGACCTGCCTCGGAAGGACATGAAAATTTCCCTCCCAAAAATGCAATAACAGACCAAGAGAGCAGCCAACAGATACAGCAGCTGGTGAGTTGTGAACCTGGTTTTTGGGTAAAGGAGTGCTTTACTTTTTCTTGGGGTTTTCACCTGTGCAATCCATGAAGAGCTTGTGGGAATTGAAGTCTTTTTAGGTGCAGCTGCTCTGCAAAAGTGGGAAGCTTGGGGAATCGGTAGGAAAACACAGGCCATCTGCATGGAGAATGTTGCTGGATGGCAGCTCCAGGTATTGGGCTGGAGGGGGACTATGTCACACTAAAATGAGAGGGAAACATGCCAGTAGATTCTGTGCCGTGTTTGGTTTAGTCTTATTTGAACTGGGAACAGATATGACTGACCTAGGACAGATGTCATGTGAGGAATATGTCCTTTGTGAATTATTCCAGCAAACTAGGACAGTTTGCAGTGAGGTTTAGCAACTCTTACCTATCTGAGGAACCAAGAGTGGTAGCAAGTAACTGCAGATAAAGGTACATAACCAGAAGATGTCTGCTCTCTGTTAGATGTCATTTGGATTAGAATAGGAGCTAAGATAGCACAGCTAGTGTTTCACACTAAATATTTTGCACAGCTCTGTCTTTTTGTCCCCTGCATGCTGTCCTCCATACTATTCCATAGAGATAGGAACAGTCTGTGCAAATGGGAAACAGAGAGCTGTTTCCAGAAGATTAAACACTTGGGGAAGTGAGGAATAGCTGTTTCACTTGAAAAGTTTCTTGGTTTTACTACTTTAAAAAAATTCTCCCTTGGTCTCTATGTTGTTTATGTCTGTCACAAAGAGGTTTTCTTAAGAAGATAAAAATAGCTAATACAGCATTGGGTCTGAGAAGGTGAGCTTGAATTTCTTATACATTGTAAGAATGCGGACTTGCTGATCTACTTATGCTTGTTTCGTGCAGGAATTTGAACTCAAGAAAAAGCGCAAAAAATGTGAAAACCTTGAGCATGAAGTGAGGAAAAAGCATAAAAGATGCAAAGAACTGGTAAGTGTTCTTGTTGCCTACTGTTGTGAGCATAATGTTGGAAGAGGAGCTAGGTTGTTGCGTGCCTGTTGTGGATTCTCCTCAGTTTATCTTAATAAGGAATGACCAGTCTTTCTGTTAATTTGAACAGTGTCACAAATTTTGTGCTCCAGCCCTTGAGGCTGGAATTGTTTATTTAGTCTTTCAGCTAGCTGTGGGTTGAATATAGCTACATAAATCACTGGATGAAACTCTGTGGCCTTTGCTAGTTTGAGGAGATACTTACACTTTTACATGCACTCCAGACAAGTGTTGAAAGATTTCTGCAAACCCACAGCCGTTTTCTTGCGCTTCTTATTTGTTGGATGAAATTTTGCCTCTGTTTAATATCATGGAGGTTTTACAGGTCATATCGCAGCATCTGAATTTCTTCCTTCTGTTTCTACTTTGCTGAGCAGCACTGGAGGCATTAGTGACCATGACAATGTGTAGTTTCACCCACGGGTGCTTACCTTCTGAATAGATGTTTTATGTCTTGCTCAGATCTCAGGTCAGGTCAGTTCTAATGCACAGCTCAGACTCATATGCAGTTCATAGTGCCTAGCTCAGCCTCATTGTCTGGGTTAGAATGGGCTGTGTAAGGAGTGAGTTGGTCATTGTGTGGTGTTAGACAATAGCCTTTCAAGGTCAAGAAGGGACCAACTCACCTTGAAGTACTGGGACTTAGACTGCATGTGCATGGACTTTGCTCCTGCGATAGCCAGAAAATATTTGATGATGCATAAAACATTGGGATGGGGAAATGTGTGTGTGTCTCTGTGGAGTCATGTCGTTATGGAACTGTTAAATTCCGCTAAATGTATGGAGTTGCTGCAGGTGGACTGGACCTGACAAATTCAGTCAGTGTCTCTCCGTATGTCCGTGGTCTCCTGCCTGCTCACAGACAGTATTCTCTAAGGCAGAGCAATAGCTGGCTTGTGTTGCTTTCTTAACTCCAGACTGAATCCTGGTTTCAGAGTCAGCCATTTAAAACTCTTAAGTTTGAAGTCTAGAACTCTCCTTAGCATCATTCTTTCAAATAATTTTTCTTCCTTAACTGAAATTTGTCACGAAGACTCTAATCTTGGACCAACAGTGAAACTTTATGAATTGTTGTAGGTGGAGATGGAGTTCTAGACAGCAATATGTAAATAATGTGACACTGGAGCTGTGAAGTAGACAAGGAAATGTCTTTCTCATTCTGGGCTTTGAGGCTATGTAAACAGGAAAAGAAACTTAAGAGATTGTCTGGCACAGGGCTGGTATCTGCTTGAGCAGTGCTGCACACTGTTGCCTTCGACCCCTCAAGCAGCATCCCATCAGCATCCTGTACCAGCAGTCAAGCAGAGTTGCTCTGCAGAATAATTTGGGGAGTTAGTCTGAGGGCCTTGGTGTAGTAATGCCTGCTCTTTCTGGACAGGAGATCCAGCTGCAGGAGGTACAAAGTGAAAATGCACGACTGGCTGAAGAAAACTTGCAGCTGAACGAGAGGGCTGGATGGGCAGGACAGGTAAAAAGCAGTATCTTTGTCAGACGGAGCATTAGCTTCTGTAAAATTTTGCTGAGAACTTGCTAGCATGCTGGGGTTTCAATTTGCCAGCTGATTAAGTGTCATGTGCCCATCTGCATACCTCTGTCCTGCGTACCCCGTGGTAACTGCAAGCAGAGCAGTTAACTGCCCTATTTTTATTACAGAGTTCCCTAAAACTTGAGTGAGATGCTTTGTCCTTACTCAAGTTCATACTTGGTTTACCTGTGGTAACTTGTTAATGCATTCATAACCAGGGACAGACCGTGGTTGGTGGGGAGGGGTGTGCACTGCAGTAGAGCAGAACCCGTCACTGCAAGCAGCGCAGTCACTTCTGACATTTTTTTGTTGCCCTCAAAGAGGGGTTTTGGTGGCTGATGGTGGGGCAGGGGAGAAAGCCACCCCTGCAATTCAGAGCTGTCCTTGCCAGATGGAAAACCCAAAAGCTTCAGGTCTTGGGACAAAGGCAGGATACTTGCATTGTTCAGTTTGCAGAGCGGATTTCAGGGGAGAGTGGCTGCACCTCAGAGGGTTTTGTTGTAGGAACATGTTGTTGTACATGAGAATGGTGGAAGAGTTGGTTCTCCAATGAGTATCCTCCATGGGTTTCTGTTTCCAGCTCCTTCTCTGGACAAATGTAGTGCACAAGAGTTAAAAAGTCACTTGTTTGTCCCACATGTCCATGTTGCCACCATGCATAAGATTTCCCACATATTAAATAACTGTTTGTTCTAAGTGGAAATAGTCTGCATTGCTAATAGTCATCAAGCCGTAGTGTACTCTAGAACCAAAATATGTTGCTGGAATTTCCTGTAGTAAGTGGAGGAGGTAAAAATGATTTCAGCAGACTGCTGAGCTTTCTGTACTGTTCTCTGTGTTTAATTCTACCATCTAGGATTGAAAAAGCGTGTAGACCTTTGTGCTCTCTTTGTATCTCTTCAGTATGTAGCCTGTTCATATCCCAGTCCCTTCCTCCTTGCAAGTGGTGAAGGGAGATGAGTCTAGTGGGAGAAGTGGTATGTGCAAATAAAGTGTTCAGCACATTGAAGACTGGTACAAATGCTTGTATATTTGTTTTGAGTGACAGCAAAGGGAGAGGAGGGTCATGGTTTTGGTATGCAGGTCTGCAAAACGACCTATTGAGATACAGAAATAAATTGCCCTCCATTATTCACGCAAGGAATACTTATGGCTACTTGTGCTAATTGAAAATCCTTTCTCTTCAGGTTGAATCTGAGAATGCTGACCTGAAATTGCAGGTTGTTTTGGTTACTAAGGAACGGGATTCAGTAATTCAGACGAATCAAGGACTCCAAACCAAGCTGGAGAATCTAGAGCAGGTGCTGAAGGTCAGTAGGATCGACACGGCTGGAAGGGCTGTCCAGACACTTCAGCACTGCTTTTGGATGGCACATGTTGTCTCTTTACTTTTTTTTGTCCATTCTTTCATCTCTGTGCTTCCGTCGGGAATTCTGCTTCTGCGGGATTCTGGATCCTGGCCTTCCAAAGTGGGCAGAGGTGCTTTAGAAAGGTTGTTTCAGGGATTTGGGTGGAAGGGGATCACTGATTTAAGGCCATCACTGATCGTGGCCATCACTGATTTAAGGATTTTTTGACTGTGTTGCTCTGGCTTGTGGTAAGAGTTTCTTACTTTCTGCTCTGTTTAATGATGACATGAAATACAGGCCATGTTTTGACTTCATGGCCCATGGTAGGACACAGGACAGTATTTCAGTAATGTCACCCTTCAGCTGTCTGTGAATTGTTCCGCAGCACATGAGAAATGTGGCTGAGCGGAGGCAGCAGCTGGAAGTCGAGCACAAGGAAGCGCTGCTAGTCCTGCAGGAGAAGCAAGAGGAAGTCAGACGGTTGCAGCAGGTATGTAGTGTGTGAGAGAAAGGACATTTTACTCTCTGAATCCTTGGAAAGTGGTGGCACTGCTGCACGTTGGAAGTGTCATGTATGAAGGAGGTGTATGTGAGTTTACAGGATAAAGTAAACCAGGAAAGAGTATCTGTGTCTGGGTGAACTCTGGTACTTGAGCAAAGTGAAGGGCTTTTCTCATGAATGGCAGTTCTGATCCTCCAAAGACACTTTCAGTCTGTACAGTATTTTAAATCTATAATGGTCTATCAAGAAGGTGATGAAGGTAGAAGTGAACTTAGGTAGGCTGCCTTCTTATTTACTCCATTTCTTATTTCTTCTTAGGCACAGGCAGAGGCAAAAAGAGAACATGAAGGAGCAGTACAGCTTCTAGAGGTAAGACAGAAGACAACAAGATGGATTAGTGGCTGCAGTTTTGGTATCTTTTGTTCTTAATGTCAGCTTTCATGATGCCCTGGGTTTTGTTGGTTCTTGAACAAAATGCTTTAATGTCTTGATCAGATGCAACATGTTGCTGCTGTGAACGGGTATGGGTTGTGCTGTCAGAGTAGTCTCTTGGGCCAAAGTTTTCAGGGATAAAATCCCAGCCTGCTCAGTCCTTGGATAGGTTACTTCATTCAGATTGTGCCCAACAACTGTTTCAGGGATGTGTTAAGTAACCAACCTCAGATCTGCCTGCTCTATTTTCCACAATCATCTGCAGGGAGGAAGAATACTTGTGTCCATGTGATTTGAAATTCCTTTTGTGTATATGTGCTCTATGCTTTTTATTAGGGAAAAAAAGGAGAAATGTGGCCTTTGCCTGAGCATAACGAGTGATGACGTTTGAGGCAGCTCCCTCATCCCGTTTGCTAGGCTGGGACCAGCTGTGCGAGTGCTCTGACATCCACACAGAACAGGCTTTGTCGTGATGGCAGACAGCTTAATGGTGCAGCCTGGCAGATGTGATGAGCACTGTTTTGGTGTTGATTTGCATTATCTCACTGTTTCTCAGGATGGCTTTGGAGAAGACCTTAGCTGTGGACTCCTGGAGCTGCAAAGGCAAAGCACCAAACCCTGAAACTTGATGTGGTGATTTAGTGGCTGCCAGAGAGTGGAGTTAGGTGTGATGGCAAATGAGGCAGCTTCTGCTCTCTCAGTCCACTGAGGTTTTCTGAGGACTAAACCATCTGAGACTGAGCAGAATGCCTCACTGTGCAACAGCTGGACAGTGAGATCTCGTGCTAATGCGGCCGTGGCCCTGTCTGTAGTGGTGACATACAGTCAGAGGTGGCAGGCTGAGCTGCCTGTGTCCACTGCTGTGCAGCAGCTCTGTGGCTGTTAGGAACCCAGGAGAGTTCAGTGAGATGGTGGGTGCCCTTGATGGAAGAGATTGCTCTGTGGCTGCAAGTAGCATCTCCTTTGAAGGGGGCCTGACCTGTATCTGAACTGTAGAGCCCGAGAGTGCTGGGCTCCTACTGGGTGGGATTAAAATTGTTGCAGTCTGGGTGAATATCATGGGGAAGTGACGTTATATATTGCCCAGTTGCCACATCCTTTCTGGGACATCTGCTATTGGCTGCAGAGACAGGATCAGAGCTGGTATGGGTGCTACTCTTAGGTCAGTTGGTATTTAGGTGGCTTCTTAGAAGCTTTTCAGTGGAGAGAGGTTTGATGCTTGCCAAATGTTTTCTGAACTAATGCACTGAAGAACTGGAGAAGCTACTTAGGTTTAAAACTGTGCAAAGGAAGAAAGGGACAGTCATTTTGTTCTGTGCTTGAGAGGCTGGTTGTGTTCTTCTGCAAGAGCCTCACCAGTTAAATATTCTTGCTTTCATGTTGCTTTGTAAGTCAATAACACAAGGTGGACCAAAGAAAGAGAAATTGTCATTAAAAGCTAATTTAATGTAGAGCAACAGTCATTTAAACAACTTGACTATAATCATAGTCATTCCAGAACATCAGTGTAGGGCAAAATTAGGGCATTTTGAGTGCCTACACTGTATATTGTCACTTCCGCATGTGTTTGGATTGCTTTTTGATGTAATATTAATGAAGAATGAGTGTGGAGTTTGCCTGTTGGAAGAGCTCAGTTACGTGATTGTCATAAGTGGAGTCTCCCTCCTCGGAGATGTTCAAAACTCAACTAGACAAAGCTCTCAGCAACCTGCTCTTGCTGACCCTGCTTTGAGCTGAGGGAGTTGGACTAGGTGATCTCCAGAGCTGCCTTCCAACCTCAGCTATTCTGTAGTTCTGTGATAAGGCAGTGATGGGGCTGAGCAGAGGTGTGCGATGGTTGCTGTGTGCAGAAATGCCATGGATAGAAGGACTGTCTTGGCTTAGAAAGAAAACCTTGAGGGTTATGGTCCTGGGAATGAAGGAGTTCAGTAGTGGTTCCAAAGTACATGAGACAAGATTCTCAACTGCCTTTTGCACTGCAGAGATGCAAAAAGCGACAGCCTGATTTCAGGAATCCTGTGTAGAATTTAGTTGGGAAATATGGTGGACAGAGTTTAACTTCACTTGTTTTCCCTGACTTAAGAGCAGGGTGCATGACTGAGCAGGCTGTTAGCTGCTTGAAATCAATGTCAAAGCCAGGTTCTGAACTGTGCCTTGATTCCCAGCACTCCTCGTCTCAGGTCTGGGGAAAGCTCTGGACACAAAGTGCCCATTATGTTGATTTTATGGATCATGGCTTGGAAAACAGGCTGAAATTTAGCACTGACACTCAAAGCATATTGTGATTTGGAGGCCCTCAAAAAGTACATGGTTATCTTATTCATGCATTTGGTATGTGGGATTTGGCTTTTGTTTAGCAAGCAGATGCTTGTGGGAATGAGGTGGGAATCTCAGTATGGAACAAGGCAGGCACTGTAAGTTGGTGAGAAAACAATTTCATTCAAACTGAGGGTTGGGTTATTTTTGGCAGATTGTTGATTTTTGGCTAGTGTAATTGCTGATGTGGTTTTCTATCTTCTTGCTTTTCTTCTTGCTACCAGAGTACTTTGGATTGCATGCAGGTACTGCTATAATCCTGTCAAACAGGACATTTTTCTCCTCTGTCCTGACTTTGACAGTTGCTTGATATTCTTGTTTTAACTATACTCTGGAAAAGATTACAAGAGTGTCACATCCAAGAAAGAAATGTAATTAAAGGAGCTACCACTATGAGTTTGATGGAGCAGCTGCTTTTCTGTTTAAATGCTTTGCTTTCTTGACCAATTAGAATGAGGAGCTTTATTTTTTTGGCATTTCCAGAATTTTAGAGTCATCCAACTGTGCACCTTCTCCATGTGTCACATACATTTAAAGGTCTTTTGGGAACGACTTGCAGTCCAAGAGTGAAGTGTTTTCTTCAAAACCCAAAAGCCATGGCCATATCATTGCAAATGAAAGTGTCGTGGAGAAAAAGATGGGTTCTGCTGGCTTTGTAATTGGGTGGAAGGTGGGAAGCAGAGAACGTGAAGAACAGTTTTCACAGAAGAGGTAGTAACCAATGAAGTTACAGTCTGGGAGCTGTGTGAGCCAGCCTATTCACAAAAGATGGAAAGGAGGCTTAAATGGAAGTGATGGGGTTTGTACCTGGTAGAATACTGCTCTCAGCAGTCACTTTCAGGTCTGACTGCAGAGCTGTGAGAAGATCTCATGAGTAACGGGGAGATTAAATGACAGGTAACACTGTGCAGAGGCCTGCACGTGGAGGAGAAGCAGCCATGACTAACCAGGCACAGTGGTGGGCTCTGCATTGCCTGTTGTGGCAGGAAATGCAATGTTGGAGGTAGGGTGTTTTTTTAAAATGTCAGTTCAATTCACAGGTCTGGTCAAAAAGGCAAGTACAGTGTTGGGATCTTTTAGGAAAGGAATTGGGAACAGCCCAAGAACATTATTAGGGTGTGCCCACATGCTGTAGAAGTAGCACCCACATCTATGTGGAGTTATGGATGTTCCTTTAATCCCTTTAGCATTAGCCCTGCTTTGAGCAGGAGTTTGGACTGCAGACTTACAGAGTTGCCTTCTAGAAAAATTGTGATTCTCTGATCTCAAAAACGTATAGCCAAAGATACAGAGAAAGGTAACAAGGCACATCGGGACGGGGAACATCATCTGTAGGAGAAGTGTGATAGAGCAGCCAAGGAGAGTGTCTAAGAGGACAGGGCTGAGCTGGTGGTGGTTGGTCTAGCTTGGTGTGGAAAATCAAAGCAAGTTCCTGAATTGGTGGTTAAACTGACCCCACTAAGCTCTCTGCTCCCTGCTCTTGCAGCCTCTTCTGGTAGTCATGCTACTCGATCTCAGTTGGTGTGTGGCTCCTCTTTCTCCTCTTTTTGGGTTGGGCATAGACACAAAAGTCTTTTCTCTCTTCTGTGTCTGGGGCTTGATTCCTGCTGGTTCCCCGAAGCTCCTGGCCGTGTCCTTAGGCTCCTCTTCCTCATCCCCCTGTCTCCTAGCACTGTCCTGGAAACTTGCTGCTTGCCCAGCTCTGTGTGAACCTCTGCAAGTAGTCTGGTAGAAGGACGCATTGTGTATGATGTGGCAGTAGTACTTAAGAGATGTTTGTACGTTGTTTTGAGTAATACAAGATCTAACACATGAGTAATGAGGTATCTTGGAATTAAACTGGATTATACAGGCTATTGGCTTGGCCACCAGTATAAATGGATTAAACTGTGATTAATACATTTACAGAACCAAGGTACTATTGTGATGCTATTAAACACAATATCCAGATGCATCTGCTAGCTGGGGTCTCCAGACAAGATGGGAACACCCTCTCTGGTCCTGCAGTCGTTCTGTACTTGCCTCTTGTCACAGGCTGTGTCCCACGGTGGAATTGGGGACGAATGTTGCTCTAGAGGAAATCCTTCTTTGATCCAGCGCAACTGTTTTTACTGTTCATGGTTTCTTTTCTCTGTTAAGATGTAATGCATAGGGGAGAAGCATTTATGTGAAAAATCTTAACTGTAAGTAAATTCAAACCCTTATGATTGCAGAGGAATCCTGTACAACATGACTTGGTGAACAGGGAGTTGACTCTGAGCAAGTGGAGAATGCAGATGCTTCTGGAAGTTGCTCATGGCGTCTGATAATCTCTTTCAGTTCAGAGAGAGTTGCTTCTTTCCAGACTATGGAGACTTCACCAGGCTTCCCTTAAAGACTGAGAGCTCCTAGGTAGTTGTGAAGGAAACAAGTGTTAAATTGACATGTTTAAAACAGATATGCCCCACTAAAATAAAGATTCATTCACACTTGGAAGTTGGTAGAGTGTGGCTAGAAAGATTTTGCAATACTCTGAGACCAGAAAGAAAGCTTTTTCCAGGTCAGATGTGTTATTTTTAGAGCTGCCTAAAAACCAGACTTTGTCTCACAGAATATTTCAAGGCATGATTTTTTTTTGAGTTGGAAGGAGAAAAAGACACTTCAAAAGCATTTTGCAGAATGGAAAACTTTGAAGAGCACAATGTAGTCATCTGTTTTGATGCATCTTACCTACGCAAAATGATGAGATGAGTGACTGCAAAGCCTGGTGTGATCTCAGCCCAAAGAGAAAAAAGAACAAATGTCATCTCTTGCAAGGCAGAGCCTGCACCTCTTCCAGATGCACTAATGCCAAATTAAATATTTTCTTCATTAACTCAGCTGAAGAACTGCTGCTGAGATAATATATTCCCATCCAGCACTAATGCTTTTTGTTTACTTATTACCTGAAGTGCATGAGCAGGTTCTACACAGGATATCTGTCTAGGAAGCCAGAGTAAGCTGTTGCACTGTAGAAGAGGGAAAGGAGCAGTTGCATTTTTCTGGCAGTTGATATGCCTACAGCTAGGGAGTATGTGGGGATGTGTAAGGACAGCCAGGACTCAGCAGTATTTTGGAAGGGGAAGATCTAGAGATGATAGAAAGAGAATACTAGAAAATACAAATGGTTCTCTAGTAGGAATGTATCCTTGCCTCTCCATAGTATTTTCCCAAGGCTCCCCTGCATCTAATCTTGCTGAGATCTTAGCTTTCTTCTACTCAGCATGCATTTTTCTGGAGCAAATCATCCCTGTAGGACCTAGTGGCAAAGCACTTGGGCTTCCCACATCAAAGAAACGTTCTGCAGCACAGGCCAGGATGCTGATGCTCTCTGCCCTTCCTCATGCCTGGAGGAGCCAAGATCTGGAGGGACAATCTGGAGGTCCTGCCCAGAAGGGTGGGGAGGCCACGGTAACGTTTTGGGAGCTTGTTGGAGCCTCTGGAGTGATGGATGAGAGAGAGCACTGGGAGAGCAATTCCTTTGTGATTTTAATCCTCCAATAAACATGTAGAATTTATTTATCTTTGAGTTATCTCATCTGGTCTTGTGCAGGGCTTGGGTAGGATATTGAAGTTCCAACCTGGCATTTCAGGGATAATTCTTAATTGAGCTTGCAGTCAGTCTCCTAACAGATGATGAATCTCAGGTTTTCAAGGATACTATAGCTGCAGAGCTGCCAGTTTCTGTTGACCATTCCTGGGCAGGGCACCCCTTTAGGTTCTTGGCATCTGAGACCCACTGAAAAGATGCAGCAAAGGCAAATGCTGTTCAGAGCTTCACTGGTGGTTTTGATATGGGTTTGTGCCTCATCTTGTGTCTTTCCTGTCAGGCCCGGGTGAAGGATCTAGAAGACCAGTGTCGCAGTCAAACAGAGCAGTTCAGCCTCCTGTCTCAGGAACTCAAACAATTCCGGCTTCAAACAGGAAAAATTGACCTTCTCACCTCTACACTGGTGGCTTCTGAGCTTCCTCTGGCTCTGTGCAACTCTACCCCACAGCCCCACTGGGAGAAGGGTAATTGGTGGAGATGCCTGCAAGTGTTTTGACAAATGAGTTGTTATTTGCTGTAAATGGAAAGGTGTAAAGGAAACAATGCAAATGTTTAGTTAACTTTTGGGATCTTTGTCTCTCTCTTGTAAATCGCTTTGGTTCATTTTGTAGTCATAAAGAGAACTTGGCTTTTCTCTGACCGAAGCGAGCCCGGGGTGTCCAGTCTGTTGTACTGTTAAATGAATCATATTTTTAGAGACTTGAGCTGCTCTAAAGGGTGTTTGCTCACTGTGATGCTCACTGCTGATCTTGTATTCTGCCTGTGGCTGAAAGTAATGGACAGATTATTTTATTGCAGAATCAACTGTTCCTGGATTGCCCACTCACCAGGATGCAAAGAAGCCTCACAATGAAGAGACTGATAAGTTGGAGTCATCACAGCAGGCACCTGATGCCACTGTTGGCACACCAGTTGCTGCTACCACTTCTCAGAAACAAGCCAAGAAAGTGGAATCTCAGACAAACTCTTCAAAATCAGAATCCATGCAGAACAGTCCAAAATCCTGCCCAACTCCAGAGGTCAGTATGGGAGTCCCTCTGCAGCCTGTGCTTTCTAGCCATGAGGGAAGAAATGCATTGCTGAGAGCACCAATAATCTTGCATTCATTCCCTCCTGGCTGCCTGAAGAAAATAGGGGAAAAACAAGAGAAAAGGTGTAGGAAAAAAATTAAAAAGGCCTTGGATGCCCATGAATTGTAATGCTCATTTGAACATATTCCTATGCTCCAGGAAGGAAACAACTGGCTAGACAGAGTGCTGGGAGCTTGGAGAAGGCGTGGGATGGGGAGGTCGATTGGTGGGAAGTGTGGGAAAGCTCTTGCTAAGCTTCCTTGTGACAACTCAGCTACTGTTAAAACACACAAAGGCTACAAACTGCTATTTTTAACATGCTGAGGAACTGTGTCCAGCCTATTTTTGGCCTTGAGCTGTGGATGACGGGCTTAAACTTCTTTGCTGGTGCTTTTAGATATTAAAATTTTACTTGGTGAAAGAAATCATGAAAAGATGCTGAGTTTGTGCTAGCAGAGGGATGAAATTAATAGGCTTTGCTTGTTTGTGTCACCAAGATTTCATAGGTGGTTGTTGCTTCTCATCCCCAGGAGCTCTTACATAGTATTGTAGGGTTCATTTAAGCAGTCTTTCATACTCCTTGCTGTCCATTACTCGACGTGACAATTTAAAGGAGTGTTCTGAGTGGGGCTGGGTGTGATGGCATGGGAGACAGCTTTTGCTCTTTTGGTCCACTGATGTTTCCTGAGTGCTAAAACCTTTGAGGCTACATGGAGTGCCTCGTTGTGTGTGTGGAAGGCTCTGAAGTCTTGGGCTGCCGAGGCCAGGGCACTAACAAAGGGATGCTGCTGTGGCAGGCAGTGCCCACTGCTGTGTAAGAGCTCTGAGAAGCTGTCGTGTTCAGAGACAAAGTGAAGGTCACACCTGGGGAGGAACAGGTATGTGACTACTATCAATTCTGTAGTGGGAAAAATTACTATTTTTTAGTTGAAGAGAAAGCTTGGAAGCCACCATGCCTCCATGGAGAGATAAAGCCAGTAGGTCACTGTGGGACCCTTGGAAAAGAGCCAGCGTGTAGAGCATTTGACTTCAGCAACACGTGGTTATGGAACACTCCAGTGTTAGCCAGGCTACTAAAAGCTTCTCCATTTGGGTGTACCTTCGGGTGTTACAAGGTGCAGGTGTTTGTCACTCTAGGACATGATGCAAGATTGCGCTACGAGGAGTACACTGCCTTGAAAAGGTGCTCTGAACTCTTTCAGAGATTAACTTTGGCAGTTCATATACTAGGAAAAATACCTGCTTTGTATTCTGGTCCCTGTGATGGGTTCTCATCAATAATACATTTGCCTTGAGGTCTGCTTTAAAAAGGCAGCTTGAATTGGTTCATGGGCACCATTTCAGACAAAGGCAAGGGAAGTGCATTTCTTCAAAAAATATGATGGCATTACATAATTCATTGCCACTGGATGTAAAATTCCCAGATGACAATGGCATCAAAAAGACCAAGACAAATTTCTCAAAGCTGCTTCGGCCAGTAGCCACCAATGCATTCAGGGTGCAGCCTCCATCTCAGGAGGTCCATAAGTAGCTGATTGCTAGAAAGCGAGATGCTATACCACGAAGATGAGTATCACACTTGCCCTGTCTCTTGTACTCTTTCCTTCAGCATATGCTGCTGGCTGTTATCAGAACTGGCTGTTTGGACTAGATGGCCCTACCGTTTCCAACCAAAGCTCTAATGTTCTGAAAATACATAAACGTTACATTGAAGTATTTACAGGTGCTGGAGGGGAACTGCCTGAACAAAAGTGCTTGGAGATTTAGACATCTAATAGAGCTATAAGGTCTCCTTTGTTCAGATTATCATTTATGTTGCACATAGGGACAACTACCATTTAGAGGTAGCAAGAAATGAATATACTGAATTATGGATATGTAGGGTGGAAGGGGCCACCAGAATCTCTAGTCCAATCTCTTATTCAGGTGGGACTGTCACCAACACTAGATCAGTGTGGCCATGGCTTTGCCTAGCTGAGTTTCTAAGTTCTTCAAGAATGGAAATCCCCCCCCCTCAGTCAGAACCTGTCCCAAAGCTGCATCACTCACCTGGGCAAGGAGTGGTTCCTAATGTCTGACTGGAAACCCTGAAGCTGCAACTTGGAGCTGTTGCTTCTTATTACTACTTCTTCACCTTAAAAGTCATTCTTCCAGATGGTCCTTTAGCCCCATACATGAGCTTAGAGGACTTGTTCACTGATGTTTGAACCACTCTGATTTGGGCCATATCATACGTTTTTAGGTGGACACGGCAAGTGAAATGGAAGAACTGGATGTTGACAGCATCTCTGTAATGCCAGAGCCAGGCAGCCAAGGCCCTGCAAAGCTCCAGGTGTTTTTAGCTCGATACAGGTACTGAGTCATTTCTTGTCTAGGCATCTCATAGTTGCCTACTTCACACTCTTCTCTAGGACTCACCACTGTTAGGGGTGGATATTGGGTTAGACCATGTATCTTATTCCTCCATGGAATTTTGAGACCTGTTATTTCCTGCACAAGCAAACCCAATGTGCTTAGCTTAATAGAAAGTTAGTAAGCTCATTTGTTATTCAGTGAACAGCACTGTGTGAAACTTTTTTTAAAATATGGTATTGGATGGAAAATTGGGTTTGAATTGACAGATTCCTTGAAATGTCTGATTTCTTTACAACAGTCCAAGAAATTTTCTCCAAGAAAATCTTATTTCAACAATTAAGAAAAATTCAGGCCAGAAATCTTGAAGTTTTTGACCAAAATCATTCTAGTTGTAATTTTAGAAGGAAAAAAAATGCATATAATAAACCCAAATTTTTCTGGTAACTGTTGCAATCCACTGAGCAATAGCCAGTAGCTATTTACAGTTCAAAAAGTATTGGATGCCCTTCAGCTTTTAGACTGTGGATTGGGAGGAAGAGAACTGGGATGAATCTGGGCTTGTGAGGAGCAGATCAAATGTGATCTGTGTCTTCATGTCAGAGTCTTGGGTCTCACTCAGGTCATAAAGAGGACAACATTGCTTCGGCGTGTTGAAATCCCCTTTAAAGAGTAAAGAGCAGGAATTAGCAGTAGGTGCTTGCAAAGATAAAGGGTTTTTATGAGGCATTTTCCTGTGATAGGCCCTCTGATTAGCTGAAGGATCCCTGGGCAGGCAGGTTAGTACTACCTGGAGTCCAAATCCTATCACCAATGTATTTATCATTTTCATGATAGTGGAGCTTTTGGACTGCTGATTAAAAAGTGGAGTTACAGCAGAGAGTTGTGTAACTTGGATCCTGAGGGTTGGATAATAATGAAGAAAAAGGCTAGAAACCTTTTCTTCACCCATGTAACTTTTTTTCTTGTGCAAATCAGCTCATTCTTAGGGTTTTAAACATGAGAATTTTGAGATGCTGTGCTGTGCTTGTCCATGACAGTCATATGGCTGTTGAAGTGTACCTTAAACGTTTGGGGCATTTTCAATGCTTCGGGGTTTTGTTTGTTTGGGTTTTTTTCAAAACTTAAGTACATGAAATGTAGAGAGCTATCTACATAAAATAGTTAACAGGGCAGGTGAATTCAAGGATGTCTATTTTAGAAACGCAGAGTCCTGCAACTTATCTACTTGGTACACTCAGAAACACAGCAGGCATTCAGGTAATTAAAATCTTTTTTTAAACGCTTTCTTGAGTCACTCTGATCTGTTCCTTCAGATGTCACAAGACATCTGTTCTGCTACTCAGAAAATCATTCCTGTCTGCTGTTTGGACATGGAGCAATATGTTATTAGTTATATATAAAACCATAAACTAGAGTCTTGACCTTTGTCTGTGGAATTTGCTGCTTGCAAAAACTGGATGCAGTCCCAGTGAATTGTAGGGTGATCTAATATCACAGCTTGAATGTGTTGCTGTGAAAGTTCCTATACAAAGTAAGTTTTCATATTGTAAATATTTCAGCTACAATCCTTTTGATGGACCTAATGAAAATCCAGAGGCAGAGCTTCCACTGACTGCTGGAGAATATATTTACATCTATGGAGACATGGATGAAGATGGCTTCTTTGAAGGTGTGTTTTAGTAGAATGAAATGTGACCGAACTGCTGTGGAGAGTTGATCTCTCTTAAAAAAATGAGAGAGGAATTTAGTGAATCTTGAAACCTCAAGATAGAGGTTTTCTGCCCAAAGTTAGTTTGTTAGAGGGAAGAGCAAATTCTGTTGGAAAAGGGTTTATTTATGTGATGATTAATTTAAGTCTAAAACATGAAATCCTAGTCTAGTGATTTCAGTGGGAATTTTGCCACTGCTTTCAGCTGAGCTCCAGGTTTCATCCCCATATGGTTCCTCCCTAGCCATGGAGAGGAACATGTTCAGTCCTGGGCACCCTCTGCAGATGGTCCGTTTCCCTCTTCCCAGTGACTGTGTAGGGAGCCACAGACCGTAGGCAGTTGATGGCCTCAATTCCCTCTTGCTCTTTTGGCAGAGTAGGATATAAGATAAGCAGTCCAAACTACAGTTGTTATCCTGTTTGGTGTCATACAGTGTGTTTCTCTTTTGGCACCGAAAACATGATCCTGGTTGACAAATAGGCAAATGAAATTGGAACCAAGAATTGCAGAATGTAAATTTGTAATGAAGATTCTTTGTGGAGCTGACTGATTCAATGGGATGAAGGATCCTAATTTACTGAGGTGCTTTGCAAGAGCTGAGGCAAATGCATGCCATGTTGCACTGCTTGCTCTTTGAGTGTTCTGGCTCTTTCTTTCTATTTCCAAGCTTCTCATGTATTTATTTGTTTGTTTGTTTGTTTGTTGTTTAAAGAATAAAAAGGTTATTCTTTACTAATGTTTTCTGCTTTCCCTGCTTTCAATTGATTTGCTGTAGGTAGAGTTTGAAAGGGGAAAGTAAGTGCAATCCCTACGCACTGCTCATTTGACTGTGATTTGATGGTTCTTGCACGTGCCAAGAGTGCTGTCATATCAGTCGTCCCCATGGGTCCTTTTGGGACATCTTTATTACAGAAGCTAGCATAACAAAGGAGGGAACTAAAAAGAAGGCCAGAGCTGAATACAGAGCTGGAAAGATGGACTTTCTTGAGGAAGTGCTACAAAACCCAAATCTGTATGGCTGGGAGAAGACATAAAATCATCAATCTGCGTAGTTTGGGAAGGCTAGGAAAAGACAAGTTAGTGAAAAAGCTGTGATGAGGAACAATAGGATAATGAAGAAGGAAAAATCCTTTAGCTAGTTACCCAAAACAGCTTTTTAGTTAGTTGGCTCGGAGTGAGTGGAACAGTGAGTCTTCTCTCTATGGCCATTAGGATCTAACTAGGCAGGCCCTAGGAAATGCAGGAAACTGCCAGGAAAAATCTCCCAGAGGCTGTTTTTCATTCCCGACTGCAGAGCAGTTATGACCTAGCGTAGATGTTGTCACATTGTCTTCACAGATGGGTTGGAAGGCTGAACGGTAGGTGCAGTGGTAACAGGTTTCCTGTTTTTCGTTTAGGGGAGCTGATGGATGGCCGGCGAGGGCTGGTCCCCTCCAATTTTGTTGAGCGAGTTTCAGATGATGACCTCATGACGTTTCTGCCTTCGGAGCTGAATGATCTCACCCATAGTTCATACCAGGAGAAAAGTTTTGTCAGTGCAAGCACCAGCAGTGGAGATAAGAGTGATCTCTCCATTGAAGAGAGTAGCATCAGTCCATTGGCCAGTAGAACAGAAGGAGACCAGGAGGAACCTGTTAGTCATACAGCAGTGCCTTACCCAAGAAAATTGTCTTTGATCAAGCAGCTTGCCAGAAGCATAGTTGTAGGCTGGGAACCACCTCTTTTGCCAGCTGGCTGCCCAGACATACAAAGCTACAACATCTATGTGGATGAAGAGCTACGTCAAAATGTGAAGAGTGGCTTTCAGACCAAAGCAGTGATTGAAAAGCTGGATTTAAAGACAAAGTCTTACCGTGTATCTGTGCAGACTGTGACAGAGCAAGGCAGTTCTGATAAACTGCGGTGCACTTTCTTTGTGGGGCAAGATTTTTGTGTGGCACCAACTATGCTGAAAGTCAGAAGCATCACTGCCACGTCAGCAGAGGTCATGTGGCTTCCCTGCAACAGCAATTACAACCACGCGGTGTACCTCAATGGGGAGGAGCGTGACATAACGAAACCTGGGGTCTACTGGTACACCTTCCACAACCTGCAGCCGAGCACTCAGTATGTTGCCAAGCTGGAGGCCCGGCCCTTGAAAACACCTTGGGAAGAGGTCCCAGAGGGGCAGGAGCAGAACTCAGCTGTGATACACTTCACTACCCCACTAGCAGGTATCAGAGCAGTCATGCCCGTTGCCACTGTGCATGGAGTGCTTGGAGCAGCGCGCTCTCTCATTCCTTTGCTATGAAGCCTTGGGGCGAAGGGAAGTGAGGCTTATTAGGTCCCAAAGCCTGAGATGCTGTACTGTTTTGTCTTAATGTTTTTCTTCCTTTATTTTAAAAATTTATTACCTCTTTTGTTTTCATTTGCTCTGGGAAGACATTCCCTTTGCTGATTTGAGCAGCATGCCTCTCAGGGCATGGTTTGCCGTGACCTTGCTCTAAGGGTTGCTGCATCTTGGCCTCAGCTACTTTTGCAAAGTTCTGTTTTCTGTTTCATTAAAGCTTGCACAGAACAAGAGCACCTTATTTTCTCTGGTTCTGTCTATCATTTCCCAAGACTAGTTTTGGCTATTCTGGTACAGTTCTGCAGTGACAAGTCTGGCGTGGGAGTTTTCTTTTTGATTCTAACCAGCATTTAGTTTAGCTTTATGCTGCAGACAGGTAAGCAAGAGGAAGATCTGTTTGGTCTCTCACAGGCACACCTGATGCTCCTTTGGATGTCCAGGTAGAAGCTGGTCCCTCTCCAGGTATCCTGGTTATCAGCTGGTTACCTGTCACCATTGATGCTGAAGGATCTTCCAACGGGGTTCGAGTCACGGGTTACGCCGTGTATGCGGATGGACAGAAGGTACTCTGCTGGCACTGCCAGGCTGACCTACGGGCGGGTGGGTGGCTGGAGGCTGGCGCAGTAGTAGCAGGCACTTGCAGAGCCTCAAGACCTGGAAAGCTTGATCCAGTAGGCGTGCCATGAGGAGCAGTGACAGTCTTTGGCCTGGAAAGGAGTGATATCAGAGAAGGGACAGTGCTTGGGCTGTTTGTTTTGACTGATGCACACCAAAAAAGACATCTGTCCAGATTTTTGACTTGTTCTGGATATAACTAAGCTAGGAAAGTTCCTGTGGCAGGACCTTTCACTAACAAAACAGGACAATTAGTGTCAAGCCTCCTCCGTCTCACCCTAGGCACTAGCTTGATGCTTGGGGAAGCAATGAGCTTAATAAACAGTGAGTCCACAGGGCATGGACAGAGTACAAGTACAAGTACACAACCTTACCACCACCTGGGGCCTGTCTCTGGACAATGAGGAGTTAGGTGTAGGTCTCCGGCCCTTTCTTAAATTAGGGACAGGTGAAGGGAGAGGTGTGCAAACACCTCAGGGTCCGGTACAAATATTGGTAAAGAACCTCCAAGGATATTCTGTATTAAAAGTGGTCTGTGGTCTTCTGCACGCATGATGTGCCATTGGCCATGGGAGAGGCAAGCCACAGCTGTTTTAAGGAGCACAGTGCAAAACAGAGTGGTGCTGTGTTGCATGATTGCTCTTGTATCATGGAAATGCTTTTTCCTCTACACAGGCCAAAAAAGGAGGAGTCTGGGAAGGTAGACAAAAGGGAGGCCAGAAAAAGGGGTAGCCTTTTAAACTGTAGGGAACAAGGAGAATTAAAACCTGGAGTAGAAGGGAATATAGTCATATTTTATAGTGTATCATTTCTTGAATGTTTATGGTAACAATTTCTCTTTACTCTTCATTCTTCCCTGATATTGTGCAGAAGGGTGAGAATTTTGCATGCCTGCTCTCAAGAGCTTTGAGGTCTGTTGTTAAATTCGGGTTCAGGAATTGTCATTCTCAGAAGGGCTGAGCTGTGCACAATCAATAATTGCTCCCTGGTTTTTTTGCTTGCAGGCGATAGAAGTTACTTCTCCAACAGCTGGGAGTGTCCTGGTGGACTTGTCCCAGCTTCAGATGTTCCAGGTGTGCCGGGAGGTTTCTGTGAGAACAATGTCTCTGTATGGGGAGTCAGTGGATTCAGTTCCAGCCCAGATTTCCTCGGTCTTGCTGCGAGCCTCTCACCACTCTTCACCTGCAGGTTCTGCTGTTTCTACCACTTTTACCTCTAGACTGCCCCGTGGAGAAGCCAGGGGCTCTCTGCCTGCACGCAGCCCAGCCACGCACCAGACGGCTGCATTCCTGCTTCGACAAAAAGTTCCCACTGATAGCTCAGATGCCAAATTGACTGATCTCTCCGCCAGCCCTGATGGCTCCACGCGATCTCTGCCAGAGAAAGCCTCTTCACCACCGCACCTCTCCTCTCCCAGTGCTTCCTTGGTGCAGGTTTTAGGCACTTCCCCACAGGGATCGGATGCTGCCCAAGACAAGAAATGCCCGACTGTGCCTCCTCAGCCAGCTGACAGCACGGTGCTCCCCGGTGAGGGCTCGGAGCCTGTCCCTTCAGGGGAAGCAGAATTGCAAGGCCTGGGCAAAGGGGCGGAAGTGCAGGTAAATACCATGTGTGCTGGGAAGGAGAATGGATCATTTTGGGGAGTGGAACGAAATGCCACTGATCATCTTTCTGTGACACACTGTTGCCTTGGGGCCATCTTCCAGTGGTTGAGAAACCAGCAGGGAGTAATGGCTGCTGTTGTGTACTGGGAAGAGCAGATGAAGCTCACCACTTGATCACATGTGTGCATGCAGGAATAGAGTCAGGAAAGCAAGAATTCATCAGAGATAGAAGGTGAAAAGGATGTTTCCACTGATGATGATGTGTTAGGCTGGCGTCACTGTGCTCTGGGTCCTATTGGGGTGTGATGAATTATATCAGGAAAAAGGATCATTTTCCCATTCTCCCCTTTGACACTGGGGACTTAGGGGAGTGCTTCAAACTGTTAAATTCAGCATTAATCATGGCAGTGTGAGGTTGAAAAGGCTCAGTTAGACAAAAGCAGGGAAGACTTCTGATAATTGCTGGAACATCAGCAGGTGTGTGGGCCCAAGACCAAAGGCCAGGTAAATACACAGAAGAATTGAGATGTTGAGTCCAAAATTTCAATCATTCTTCAACCCCTGGTCATCTGCTGCTCACAGTACCTCAGGTCAACTGTTGTGATTTGTTTGCCCACATTTAGATGTCTAGTGTAGATGGCTACGCATTGGTGGGTCTCTTTGCCTCCTTTGTAGTCAGTGGAGTGAAATGGGTGCTTCCAGGATGCAAATCATTCTTCTTGAGATGTGTGTCTTCACTTGGCTGTCAACAAAGGGAAACACGGCAGAAGGATCCTAGCTGTCAGAGTAAACAGAGATTAGACCTCTCTGACTTCTGCCTGAGCCCATGGGACATTTAGAAACTAGCCTCTGCAGTGTCTAAATCTCCCTAGGGATGTGATCCTGTAAGTATTTTCAAAGGGTTCCTAGTATATAAGGACAGGGCTGTGCTCCGTTGCAAAATACAGTGGAGGCTGCCTTATTTTAGAGTGAGGGTTAGAGAAAAGGGTGGTTGATGAAGGCCAACCTTACCCTCCTCATCTCTGGGGTTCCACTCCTCCATCTCCCAGAGCTTTTCTTAAACATCAGACTGAACTGACTGGAAAACAGACAAAAATTTAAAATTTCTGTAATCCAACTAGATGACCTGACCACAAGTCTCTGCAGTTGTACTCTATGTGTATATTCTTCATTAATTCCCCTTTTCTTCACAGCTCTTACCAGCTCCAAGAAGTGCTGGGGTAGTGTCCTCACCTCCAGCTCAAGCTAACCTGCAAGCTGGTGTGTTCCTGTGGTAGATGAGTGGGAAGTGACGTTGTTGTATAGCTCTTCTTGCTGCTCTAAAACTAGTTATTGTCACTACTCTTAGGTGGCTTACATAAGCCACGTATGGTGGCCAGAGCTGCAGCTAATGACAGGGAGGGCTTTGTTCCAGGGCCAGCCAACCTTCCCAGCTGCAAATTGCCTGCCAAAATATTCATATATCAACAGTGCATAACACTTAGTGTTTGTGTCAGTTTGGGGTGGTAAGGGCCCCCTTTTGGTGCACAAGTATTGTGTGATATCTCCCCCAGGTTTCATTGTTTGTGATGACCTTTTTTTGGTTTGTTTCCCAGATGGAGCAATCTGTAAGCAAAGCGCCAGAGCTGGAAAGCCCATCTAACAGTAGTGTGAAGATATGTGTGGAGACCTGCCATGCGTGCTCCGTGGAAGAGTCACCAGAAGGTCCCAGTGCTGAAAGAAAGAAAGAGGCAAAGGAGAAGGACTTGAGCCCAGAGCCTGTGCCCTCCCCCAGCCAGGCTGAGGGGACAGAGGGCACCTTCCAAGATGCAAGTACGGGTGGGAGCAGCTGCCAGGAGTTCCTGAGGTTGTCCCCTGGCAAGGAGGTGATGAAAGAAATGTCCAGAGTGAAAAGAGAGGTTTGTTTTACCTTGGTTGAATGTATCTGCCCCTGGAGGGATGTGGATTGTATTTGACACCCCTAGGTTTTACGATCTTATGCAGTACTGTTCTTCTGCAAGCTATAAGATGCGTCTGCCAGTTTTGTGTGTCTCTGTGTGTCTGTACACATGTGCCAGTTGCTGCATTTGGGTGCTACCCGACTTATTTCCTGGCACGCTTTAGCCATATGTGTACTAGAGAAAGGTAAAATGCTACTTTATTGCTGAAATAGGGTGCCTGAGAGGACTGAGGAAATCTGTTTTGCTTTTCAATAGCAAGAAGAAAAAATGTCTGAAATGGGAAGACGACAGCTGACCCTTTTTGCTGAGCACAACCGTAGTTCTGACCTTTCAGATATTTTGGAAGAGGAGGAGGAAGATGAACTGTCTTCAGAAGCTCTCGAAGAGAAGAAATGGGACCAGAGAGAGCCATGTTCCCGGGAGAATGGGGAAAAGGTAACTTGTAGCAGAGTAATGCCTGTGGGGAGCGCCAGTGCAGCCATCCCATGTCATCAGCTCCCAGGAGGAGGTGCTGGTCTGAGCCCAGCGCTCTCAACAGTGCTTTGCTACCTTCCTGCCTGCTGTGCTTTTACTCCCAGTGTTCTCTTAAGCTAGTAAAAATGCAAGTTCATTGTGAGAGGGAAGGGTGTTTACATGTAATGAATGTACCCAGGGTTTAATTAGTTGGAAGAACACACAATGTAATGTGAACTTTAGAACCCAGGGTTAAAAATCAATCCTATTGATTAAGTTCTTAATATAGATATAAATAGTGAATACACAGGAATCTGTAAAGTCCACCCATCTGTAGATGCTGTACCAACCCACCTTCCCTTCTCAGGCAAAACAGGCATGCAGTATCTTGGCATGCATTTGGCGTTTCAAATATATATATTTGAATAGCTTAGTGCAGATTATTTTGCTTAGACCTTGGTGTAGGAATGGATGGATTGTAGGAGCAGAGCCATGGCTTTGCAGTTCACACGTTGCAAGTGAGGAAGTACTGATTGAGCTGAATTGTGAGTGATCACGTTAATTCATGTTACAAATTTGAACAGTTAAAGGTAGGTAGTGTGCTATAATGCATCTGTGACAGGTAGTGTGCTTAAAACTACATGACTGGAAAGTGGTATGTAATCATACAAATTATGTCAGTTGAGCTGAAGGTGCATGAGGGAAAGTGTTGAGGTTGAGTGACTGAGAAATTAGAAAGATTTGCAGGAAATGTGGTATGCCAGTATAGCATAAAGCACCCTCATTTTTATTTTAAGCGACCAAAAACATGATGCTGACCTGTGTGGCTGCTAGTCTGCAGCACAGATGGGATGGGTCTGGTGAGCGTTAAATGATCAGTAGCAGACAGTGTAATGACTCTGCAGCAAATTTGCTGCCGTTCCTTTTCCCCTTCTGAAGGGGGTTCTGCTTCCCAGGTGGGGAGGTTGGGCCTGCAGTGCAGCGTGTCAGCAGCCCCGGGAGAGCCTGGTGGCTGGAGGTGCTGGGGCTGCTCCAGTTGTTGGGATTGCACTGGAAAAAAATGAAAGAAAAACAGTTTCCGTGGAAGGAGAAAAGAGGAAATAAGAATAGTCAAGAATGCTGTTCTTTGTCTCTTTTTCGTGAACGTTTTATTGGCCTGAATGTTTTGGGGTGGTTGTGGGTTTTTTTGGTTTTTTTTCTGAAAAAGAAACACCAAAAAGCCATGCACATCCTACTGAGTTGAGCAAACTGGTGCTTCTTGACCTGATAAAGTGATCGTTTTCTGTTCTGGCAGTGACAAGTTGAGGGTGTGAGCATGACAAGATGCTGAATGGTGAGAGGGCATCAGGGGCAGGAAGCTTTAGGGCACAGAGCTCCCAGCACTGCCTTACAGAGTGAGGGAGGATGGTGACTGAAGCAGGCCAGGTCTCAGCAGGGCTGTTTTCTAGGATTCTGTCTATGTAGTAACATTTTGGGTTATCTCAAGATTCCTCAGCCAACTCAGCATTTGGGGGATGAAAGAATGGAGGGTGCTGCTTTTAAAACCTCGAATAAGTTAATTTCAAAGCCATATATTAAAACTCAAAAGCAAAACCCACAACTTTCTAAACAGCCAAAATAAGTCTTACTGGACTTATTTTATGGTTGCATTTATAAATTCTGCATATTCCTGATTGGTGCTAACAAGGTAGGAGCCTAGCGTATGTGTCCTGTAAAGACAGTTTGAGGAAGCTGAGCTTGTTTGGTCTGGCAAAGAGGAGGCTAGTGGGAGATCTTGTGGCTGTCTACAACTATTTAAAGGATGATTAAAAGGATAAGAGAGCCCAAGTTGTCTTGTTCATGACAGATGATATAAAAAGAGGCAGCAGTCATGAGTCATGAGCTGTTTGGGAAGTTCATGTTGGAGATGAGTACAAACTTCTTTCCCAGGAGGGTGGTGCAGCCTTGGGACAGGTCCCAGAGAGGTGGGGGATTTCCATTCTTTAGTGTTTTCAAGCCTCAGCTAAGCAAAGACTCTGATTTACTGTTGGCAACAGTCCTGTTGCAATTAGGAGATTGAATTGGAGATCTCTGGGGGCCCCTTCAACCAATTCTAAATATAATTCGAGACCAACTCTTGCTTGGAAAAAGTTATGGAGGTTCGGATAATCAATAGGCAGCTCACAACTGCCTTTTTTTTTCCCCATGTGGTTCAGTTTTTAATTATCTCTGAACAGGCCTGCTCATGCCTGTAGCTTAAAACGTCAATAGCTACACATGCTTTGTAAACTATCTGTAAATATTTTTAGAACATGTCATGATGTAAATTGTCAGGGAAGTTGAACAAGAGACCTCCAGAGGTATCTTCCAACCTAAATTACACAGTGCATCTGGGATTCTACCTTTTATTTTAGTATAAAGGTAGTAAGAGACAAAACATAAATTCTATTGTTGGTCTGAGAAAAATTTTAAAATTCAGCAGTGTTTTCCCCAAAAGTTTTATGTAACCTGGTAGGCTCTTACCCAGCTGCAAGTCTGCGTGACCCCTTAGAGGTAAAGGGTTTTCATGTGTATTTGTGGCAACTTGATTCACCTGGGTTTGCAGACAGTAAACTACTGTAGAGCTGGACCTTGACAGATGATGGGAAGGGCCTAGGCAAGGGCCTCCCACAGTAGCAACATCTCCAAGGGGTGCCTTGCTGCCCCAGGGTCACTTCTGTCTGTTCCAGTGCGAGGACAGAGAGGCAAGGGAGGGCTGTGAGAGTCGTCCCTGCGGAGGGAGGAACCCCGTCAGCTCTAACATGCAGTGAACAGCTGTGGAGGAGCTGTGCCTCTCCTGCCCCGTCATCCCACACTGGGGATGCTGAAGCTGTGGGGAATCAAGGGGGCGGGATGAAAGGTGCTGCAGATAGTTGTGTGTGTAGAGGCAGAGGCTGGGAGGGAGCTCTTCATGCATTGGCCTTTCTTGCTTTCCGCTGCATTGCTAGTTCATCTGAGTGTCTTTTGCCAGAAGACCCATTGCTCTCTTTTGCTTCCTACCCTTGCTTCGCTGCAGACCACAGTCGCCGCTCCATACTGCTGTGCTGGGAGGGAATCAGCTGTAACTTTGCCTCTCTTTAATGTTTATTTCCTCTCTTTTTTCCTTTGCTTGTCCTGGCTGTGGCTTTTCTCGGGGGCTGGGTACAGATGGATCTTTGTGATACTGACAGCGATGAGGAGATTCTGGAGAGGATACTAGAGCTCCCACTTCAGAAGAACCACAGCAAGAAATTGTTTAGCATCCCTGAAGTGACTGAGGATGAGGATGAAGATGAGGATGAGAAGTGTGTTATGGAGGAAAAGGCAGACCCTCAAGACTCCTTGGAAACAGTTACCTACCATTCAGGAAGGACAGAGAAGCCTCTCAACGTCAAGGAGCCATTTCTAAAGGCAGATGGGAGTAATACCTCCATGGATCTGTCCACTCAGACTTCACAGGAGGACCACAGTGTTAAGGAGAGCAAAGGGGATGCTGACCATGTGAATCCTGCCTTTGTCCCACTGGCCTGGAGTCAGAAGAAGGCAAACTGGAACTGGAACTACCAGGAGAATGACCCGAAGTCTGGGACCGGGGCAAGTCCTGCTTGGAGCAAGAAGAAGGGAAATAATTACCGAGAGAAGACCCGGAGTCGGCCAGAGATGGGTAGGAAGAGACAGAATAATATAACAGAGCACTGCAGTCGTCTGCTGGGCAACTGCAGCCAGATGGGAGGCGGGTTATACAGAGCTCCTAGCCTCAGGGAAGAGCTGAACGTTGTGAGCAGTGCTGGTGGTAAGGAGGGGTTTGATATGTACAGTCGTGCCAGACAAGGCACCTTACGAAAAAACGACATGAAAGCAGTGGTTTCACGGTTTGCAGAACCTGCTGTGATGGCAACACGCTGCTCCAGCCCCAGGAGCCTGGAAATAGACATTGAATATGACTCTGAAGATGATCAGGATTCGACCTGTGCATCCCCCCCTGAGAGTAGGCTGTGGTCAGAAAGGTCCCAGAGCTGTCAGGCGGAGTGGAGTGATTGCTCCAGTCAATCTGAGGTTGCCCACACGGATGGCAGAAGGGACCTGACCAGACTGGAGACGATGGAAGAGCAGGGTATGGAGTGGGCTGGGTCTCCGAGCCGGCGCCTGCGATTCTTCTGCCAGGAGAAGGAAGCACTGAGATGTGAGAGCAGTTCTGAGGAGCAGGGCTGGGAGCTGGACTGTAAGTCACCTGGCTGGAGAAGGAGGCTCGAACATCCTTCGAAGGGGATACGTAGCACCTCCTTGCACAAAAGGGTTGGGTGACTTTTCCTATTCTGGCTTTGAAGCAGCTTGCAGTGGCGTTAGCTTCCCTCTGCTTCCCTGGCCTGCCTGTATCTTGCTTTGTTCAGTGTTGTCCAGAGAAAGGACCCTTCTCTAGGATTGTCTGGAAGAATATTTGAGAGATTCTTTAGTTCTGTGCTGCTCCGTGGCTTTTCTTGTATTAGCTGCTTCTGCTTTTCCTGCTAAATGACCGAGTGTCGCCGATGCAGTATTCCTTTTCTCACTGGGTCTTCCTCCCCATGGCAGGAGGCTGTGGGACCCAAATGAGAATCCCTGGTGAAATAAGCTGATTTGTGAAAGCTTTGTGTAGATGATGACTGTAATGTCATTGCCTTTCCTTGAAATGCCCTTTCCTGCATCCTCATGCTCACCAAGGGGATCATCACAGGTGCCTGGCAGGGTGCCTGCCTGTACTTCGTTCTGTTTTCCAACTCCCTTGGTATTTTCAGCTCTAGAGTGTCCCTGAAGAGGAATGTTGCATTTGGATGCATTGCTCTTTGTGGAGTGCGTTTGGGCTGAGCACTGTTCACGCGAGTCGGAAGGCAGAGGCTGCTACTAACTCTCTGGTGGTTCCTGTTGCAGGCGTCCGGTAATAAAGATCCTAGGGGCCAGGAGCTGCCTGGCACAGCTGCCTGGCAGGCTCCCAGCGGGAGAGCGAACAAGAGCGTAAGAAGAAGCCAAACGCAGAAACCTTTGCTCTCTAGTCCAGGTGAGTGGGCAAAGGGGGAGAGAGTTGGGCAGCAGGAGAGAGGGAGGCTGTTGGAAACAGCAGGGGAGAGGCTGGTAGGCAGCGTTTGAGCCGTGCAGGCCTATGGCAGTGGAATGGTGCTGACGTTCTCTCTGGTGTGTCTCCTGTCTGCACGCAGGTCCTCCAAGGAGCACCACTTCAGAAACCTCTGTTAAAGACGATGGCATTAGAATATTTGTGGCTCTCTTTGACTACGATCCTATTTCCATGTCTCCTAACCCTGATGCAGCAGAAGAGGAGCTCCCGTTTAAGGAGGGACAGATCCTGAAAGTAAGAGCACACCTTAGTGAATGTCTCTTACTCTGTATGGATCCATTTGATGTTCCAGGAACAGCACAAACCTTGGGGAGGCAGAGCCTCCTTCATCTTGGGAGTTTCCTTAGCATCCCTTTCTCCTTTCTCCATGCATCTCAGCCCCTGTAGTATAAACAGCCTGTCTTTTCCCTTGCAGATATGTGGAGACAAGGACGCTGATGGCTTTTACAGGGGTGAATGTGCAGGAAGGGAGGGCTACATTCCCTGCAACATGGTATCAGAAGTCCAGGTGGAAAACAATGAAATGAAGAAGCAGCTCTTAAAGCAAGGCTTCCTGCCTGCTGACACACCGATGGAGAGCATAGGTACTGTATCTCCTTTATGTCTGTGCTGTGCTATTGTCAGCATGTTTCTTTGCTGAATGTGGAGAGCTCAGTTGTGCTGTCAAGCTGTGTGGTCAGTGCAGCCCACCAAAATGATCTCTAGTGGTGGTCTGGAGGCTTGTTTAGTGGCTGTCGCCGTAGGAAGCAGGGAGGTCTCGACGGATGAGGGGGGCAGGTGTTCTGAGGTCTCAGTTCATAGCTGACTGCTGCAGCACAGCGCTGCCCAAGGCTGCATTTGCAGCTGCTGGAGCTGCTTCTGTGCTTGAGGTGTCATGTCTGTGAACGTAGCACGGAGTGTGAATGAGGCTGATCCTCGCTCGAGGAAGGGAAACAAAAAAGTTTGAAGAGCAGCTGAAGGATGTGACCAAGAGTTTTCACTTCTGTGTTCTCTCCTTTGTTTTGTGAGTCTGTAATTGAACCCATAGGGGTGACCCTGCTTTTGGGCGAGAGAATCTCATCTCAAACACAAATACAGGCTGGGTGGAGAATGGATTGAAACCAGCCCTGAGGAGAAGGACTTGGGGGTGTTTATTGACAAGAAGCTCAGCATGACCCAGCAGTGTTTGCTGGCAGCCCAGAAAGCCAACCATGCCCTGGGCTGCATCAAGAGAAGTGTGAGCAGCAGATCAAGGGAGGGGATTCTCCCCCTCTACTCCACTCTTGTGAGACCCCCCTGCAGTGCTGTGTCCAGCTCTGGGGGCACCAACATCAGAAGGACACAGACCTGCTGGAGTGGGGCCAGAGGAGGCCATGAAGATGATCAGAGAGCTGGATCACCTTCTTTGTGAGGACAGGCTGAGAGAGTTGGGGGGGGTTCAGCCCGGAGAAGAGAAGGCTCTGGGGAGACCTTAGAGCGGCCTCCCAGGACTTAAAGGGGATACAGGAAAGGGGGGAGGGGCTCTTTATCAGGGGGTGTAGGGATAGAAAAAGGGTAACCGTTTTAAACTGAAAGAGGGTAGATTTAGATTAGATATAAGGAAGAAGTTCTTCCCTGTGAGGGTGGTGAGGCACTGGCACAGGTTGCCCAGAGAAGCTGCCCCCTCCCTAGAAGGGTTCAAGGCCAGGTTGGACAGGGCTTTGGGCAACCTGGGCTAGTGGAAGGTGTCCCTGCCCGAGTCAGGGGGTTGGAACTGGATGATCTTTAAGGTCCCTTCCAACCCAAACCATTTGGTGATTCTGTGAGAATCTGTGACTTGGGAATGAAGGAAGATGGGGAGAGACTCATGGGGAAGGGGAAGGAAGGGTGTGAGACAGCAAGGTAGGCAGTCAGGAGTGTACAAGGAGCAGATGTGGTCCTTGGGCTCCTCCTTACTTGCTCCCTGAAGTATGTGGTTCAGTGCTTTATGCACAACAGAGACTTTCCTGTTTCTTCCCACTTGTGTGCTTGGAGAAAGGAGAGGATCCTTCCCTGGGATGTGCAGCCAGCACAGCTCGGGCTGAGTTAGGCTGCAGTGCAGTGGCTGTGAGCTGCCCTGAGACTGCTGTCAATATATTGGTGTCCCAATGACTGTCCCTTAGCTCTCCTATCTCTCATCCTGCACCTTTCTTGGTACTCTCTGCAAGCAATGGCCATTGTTTGACCTGCTCCACTTGTTAAAACAAGAGGAAATTCTTGTTTTGGCTGGCCACTGTTTCCCTACCAGTTGAGCAGGGTAGAACAGCCCAAGTGTGGGTCTGATGGCAATGGTAAGCCTTGACATTGGCTGAGCTGTTCCACTGCCTCTCACATGCAGTGGAAGAATAAAAACCAACCCCCCCACCAAAAAAAAAAAAAAAGGCAATCCAGCTTGTTTCTGTTTCCCTGCAGTGAGACCCAGTATCCAGCCCTGGAGGCTAAGGAGCTCCTAAATGTGAGTTACTGGAAGGTTGACCCTGAGGAGCAGAGGGGTTGAAGGACCCTGTTGCTTTCACCACTCTGTAGCTATGTGATTTTTTGGTAGGTTTGTGTCCTTTGGCCTCTCTTATGTCTAGGGAGAGGAGAGATACGACTGAGGCTTTTTTCACATTTGGGACATTCCTAACGTTCCTCCCGCGTATATCCTCTGGTGCCCAGAGATGGCCAGATGGCCAGATGCCTTTGTCCCTGTGTGGATACACAAGGCCCTCTGTCCTCTGCCCCGCTGCGCACTCTCGGAAGAATAAAGGAACT
The DNA here is from genome assembly GCF_047716275.1 of Strix uralensis. Taxonomy (NCBI): domain Eukaryota; kingdom Metazoa; phylum Chordata; class Aves; order Strigiformes; family Strigidae; genus Strix; species Strix uralensis. The sequence continues at coordinate 1,696,979 of NC_133991.1, read as the reverse complement.
TAATAGCTCTGAGACTTCATGAAACGTAGTGGGTTTGAAAGTTTTCAGGAGGGTGGTGGTAGTGAAAAAGACATACCTTATGTGTGCACGCAGAAAATAAACCTTGTTCCTTAGGCAGCCGGGCTGTATGTTCCTCTGTTTTCCTGCTGCCATAAACCCATATTACAGCCTCATAACTAAGAAAATGCCTTGGAGGGCTTGGTCTGGAAACTCCTTCTGCAGGCTCCTCTGGGGTCTCGTCCAGTACTGACCCTGCTCAGTGCAGAAGCTTTAGCTAGAGACCTCCCTAGATCCCCTCCCACCTGAGTGAGTTGGTGGGGTGCACCTCACCTGGAATTTTTCAGGTCTTAATGGTGCAAGGTTTTATTTTATCCTCATGATGCTGCTTCTGGAAGATACAGTGCAGTGAAGTTGCCTGATGTGTACTGTGGTACGTGATGGTATGAATACTGTGGTAGGTAATGGGCATAAACACAATGTGGTTTTGGGATGTGGATCATGCCTCATCTGAGTCCACATACGAGAAATGGAGGTGTGGGCTTTGCCCGTAGTGATCATGGTGTCTGCTTCCCAGGGGAGGCATGTCATGCTACTGTTGCCTGTTCACTCTTCAAGATGCTTTTCACGTTCCATGCACTGTCTGTTTCTCTTGTCTATTTATTTGCTTTTTTTGATTTTTATTAAGGAAATGGCACATTTTCTCCACCTCCACGCCGCCAAACCGTCCCTCCTCCAAAACCCAGACGCTCCAAGAAAGGTCTGTGTCACCCACTGCCTCCTCTTTGATTTTTGCAATAGGATTACAGACTGCATTGAATTTTTACTACTTGCTTACAGGACCCTCAGATGTTTGTCTCTGTACGACTGCTAGGAAGTGGAAAGAGAGCCCATCCCTGTGCTGGTGTTAAGTTTTTAACAACAGTGATGTCTTTTTATAGTTTTGGAGCTTGACCTCTGCTTCTTGTTACGTTCCTGAGTCATGGTTACTGGTGTAGACTTTGAGTTGCATGAACAGTTTGCTTTTGTTGTTTGCTGCCTTGGTCTTTGTTCTTTTTATTGTTGTTTGTCAGTTGTGTCGTGTGGTCACTGTTGAAAGACGAACTCTCACTGATGAGACATTTTCTTCCCCCAGCAGGGCTGGATAAACAGGAGAAGTACAAGTCTCATCCAGGTGAGAACTGCTCTTTCTTATTCTGAGTAGATAACACATGATCATAATACAGACACGTTTTGTGGTTAAGGGCCAATGCAAGACCCTGTAGTGCTGCTTCAGAGCACTGTAAGAAAATGGTCATTCTCACAAAAGAAGAGTCTTAATTCTTTTAGTTTAGTAGTGGGTGCAGTTGCCTTTGACTAAACAGGGAGTGTTTGAGGGTGAAGGGCCTGCATGGTTGTGCTTTGGAGGAGCAGGGAGGTCTTACTCATCTGATGCCACAGTCCTTAAAAGTCCAGCATTCCTTGAGAGGATGCTCATGGTGCTTAGGTGCACAGTCATCTGTTGATGTACAGAGAGGCCAAGCCTGCAAACCTGTTGCCAGCCCATCCAGTGTTGCCCTGAAGCAGGGTTTAAATCCATAAGATGAAGGACTGGACAGTGTGTGTTTTCTGTAATGCCATACTTTGCTTTTGTAGACTCAGAGCAGGTCTGTAATGGGGCTGAGCAGGCAGGTGGCTGTGAAGGTGCAGTGTGTTCCCTGGATGATGAGGCCTGTGCAGTGGCTGGGCTGCCAGGTGATGCTGTGCAGGGCTCTTGCTCTTCCCCTGGCACTTGGAGGATAAATTTTTTAGCTCAATAGCAGGTCATTGTGTGGAGGGAAGAGAAATGTCCATTTGAGACACTATAAAGAGACTGCTGTCCTCTGTGTGTGTCTGTACAAATAGAAAACACAAAATAAAACATTCCTGTATACATAGGCAGGACACCAGGATGCTGGAATGGGGAGATGTCCCCACTTTTGTGCTTGTGAGGTGATACAGGAGATCAGAAAACTGCTTTACGAAAGATCTCTCTCCCATTTATTTTCCTCCTGGTATTCTTTTTGCTCAGTCTACTCCAAGAATGGTGAAGGAATTGGTGTGTTTTGGGATTTTGTTCTAGAACTTCTAGCTCAGGATATTTTGTTTTATTTTTGTCCTGCAGGACAGAAGCATAAAGACGCTGAAGCTGAACTGCTGATTCCTCGAAGTATGGTGGCTGTCTTTGACTATAACCCTAAGGAGAGCTCTCCAAATGCAGATGTAGAGGTAACCACCACTCCTTTTATAGGGTTCTTTTTCCTCTCTCTTTTTTTTTTTCCTTCTATCCAAAGACTCTTAGCACTTCAGTCAAAACAGAGACTATTATAGCTTGGCAATATTACTGCTAAAAAGGGGTTGGCTGAAGTCATAAAATGTAGAGCTTGCTGACATGTTCTCCCATGCATTCTCTGATAACAGTGTTATCAGTTATCTGTGAAGAATATGAAGCAATATAGCCCTAATGATTTTCAGTATGTGTCTCAGTGAAACTGTGCAAGCATCTCATGGCTTCATAGCATCCTCTAGTGATTAGACAGGACTAAGCAGATCTGGAGTAGGAGGAGGCAGACCCTGCTGTTAGCAACTGATCCAGGGCACCCACTGGTGAAAGGAAAAACTTGCTTAAGGGGTTGAATGGACTTCTGATACTTCAGATGAGCACATATTTTGTGTTAAATACCTGTGTAGGTCTCCGTTCAAGCAAGACTTAGCTTCAGTTTAATGGACCAGTCTTTGAAGTTCTTGCTTTTCAAGCAGTCCCTACATATAATCCAAACAGTATTTTTGTGGATAAGTCTGTTTCAGATGGAAAGATTGCAATGCAGAATCCTTTCTGCAAAAAAAAGTGCTAAATTAGAACATGCTCTGTTCTCTGTTCCTCTGTAGTAGTGTTAGTCTACTCTGAGCAAACATGAACATGGGGTTTGGATTTGGATTCTTTCCATGCATCCAGAAAGGAGTGTATGGCCAAGAGGTGGCACAGTTCAGGCAGTCCTTGCCTCCCAAACTGAGTGTCTTGTGAGCAAGGCAGCCTGCTTCTGAGGACAGAGTGTTGTAGGGATGGTGAATTATCCTGGGAGATACAAAGAGAGCGTGTATCCAGCCAAAGAACACTTTCGAGCCCTTGTCAACAAGGAGATGACTGTATTTTTTGCAGTGATTTGGTCTTCCTAAAACCTTCCCTGTGGACAGAGCTCAAATAAGTGAAACAAGCTGGTGCAGTTCTGTTGCATTGTTGGAGATGCTTCCTGTTCACACTCCCAGAAAATTTGGTCACCTGTTCTGCTAGAAGGCTGCAGCTGCTGTTTGTGAACTTGCACCAAGTATAGTAGGATCAGCTGTGCTGTTCTGTGTGTGACTGAAGTTCCCTACAAGTGTCTTTCTGCTAGAGCACAGTAATTCACAGCCAACAGGAGGAGCCTGCAGCATTCAGAAATAAACTGAGTACTAGGGATGTAATAAGCTAAATATATTAGAGGTCCCTTCCAGCTAACACTTCTGTGAAGTGCATATAAAGCCAGTGTGTCTTGAGTGGGACACAGCCTGGTTGGACTGCACCTTTCCTTAGAGCAGCTTTTTTGCAGTAACTGGGCAGTTTCTTCCATTAGAAGGGACTGCTTACACCTTTGTCTTCGGTCTTGTGCTCCGTGGAGCTGACAGGACAGACGGATGTGGTGGTGAAGGGTCACATTTGTTGTGCAGTAATATTCTATTTCCAGGTCAAATCTTCCTGTTTGTATGCATTCCTGCTAGTGAGTAATCCCTGTACATTGCATACTGAACAGGCTCATCCATGGGAGCGAGAGTTAGTACTTACATTTGAAGAAATTAAAGGTGTTTCTGGTGCTTGTTCAGCTTGTTCTCAACATACCTTTCCAGAACAGGTGTAGGTACTATTTTGAAGCCTTACTAAAATTGGTTTAAGAAACAGGCTTTGCTCTTGTCTTTTAATTTAATTTTTTAAAATTTTTTAAATTTCTTGTAATTTATGAAATACTGCCTTAGCACTGAATTCAACAGTTAACCACTTCAGTTGATCTTCTGCATCCTGGTCCTGCAAGTCTTAACACAGTGGCTTCCCTCCCTCGAGGTGAGATTGTGTAACAAGCCCAGGGTGACCTTGTGTTTCTGCTGAGAAATTCCAGGCAGTGCTTCTCCTTTGACGACTGTTCTCTTGCTCTTTACAGGCTGAACTGACTTTCAGTGCTGGGGACATTATCACTGTGTTTGGGTCCATGGATGATGATGGATTCTATTATGTAAGTACAGGGGTTGGGAAGGTCCTGTGGCTACATCTGAAATCGTTGGAGTCCATCTAGTGGCAGGAGAGCAGAAATCAAGGAAGAAAATATTCTGCTTTTGGAAAAAAACAACCCCGTATCTGCTTAGTGCAGAGCAGATTGTTTCTGGCAGTCCATGCTCCTCCTGGAAACCCAATATCCAAATGGTTCTGAGTTTATTTCTTAGCATAACTTGACTGCAGGTTTCCCAAAGCTCAGGATGCATTTTTCTGTACATGCATCAGCATCTGCTATAAGCTGTTTTGTCACCAAGCACTCAGACACATGGTCTCATCCAGGACAGGAGGCTAAAATGGCAACATAAGCATAAAAATGTATGATGACTCCCATCCAGCCATACTTCAGCACATCAACTTCAGCAAGCTCTGGTGTCTGTTTAATTTACTCTGCATGCCTGGGGACTGAGCCTGCCAACGAGCTGTGTGCTAGACACGATCCTTGGCCCTTGGATCATTCACCTTTTCCTGCACAGAACGCAGTGTGTCTTCACACATCAAAGTTGGGGTTCAGCTCCAGGTAAAGTCTGGAGGGGGGATCACTGGGAATGTTTTGTTTGACTTCTTTTACAGTGTTGGCCAAATGACATTGCTGGGGTTGTTTTTGTCTCACCCAACCACCTGCTGTTGAACTGGAGACAATTTTTCAGGAATACAGCCAAGCTTGGTTTGCAGCTCTGGACCTCAGTGAGCATTGAGGCAATGACTACAGGACATTGTACCAGTAGTACCTCATTCTTTAAGAAAATGAATAAATACCAGAGCAAATCAAAGGCCTTTAGAAAGCTTGTGGCACAGTCATATTCAAGTTGCTTCTGGGACAGCAGTGGAATGTTGCTGGAATACATTTGTCGTGTCTTGCTGCCACCTTTTCTTCCTTTACCCTCTTCTGTGTTTCTGCACTCTGAATTGTTCCACAACTAAACAAGAATGTGAGTTGTGAAATTTGCTGAGGATCCTTCAACATGAGCATGTTCCTCGGTTTCTCTCAGGCCATAGTCTGGCCTTCTCTGCATGGGACTGCTCTATTTATTATTTCTCCATCAGCCAGCAAACCTGATGTGAGAACTGAATATTGCTCTTGCAGGGAGAGCTGAACCAACAGAGAGGGCTTGTCCCATCTAACTTCTTGGAAGCTGTAACATCAGATGGAGGCATGGTCGAGGAACTTCATTCGAAAGATAAAGAAGGTTTTCCACCGAGTGCTGAGAGCCAGGTAAGATTATGTGACTGCATAGTACAGACATCCAAACTGTGATGTGGCTGGAGATTGGGCATTGTGCAGCATGCAGCATCTGATGGAATCATTTAAATTATTGCATGCAGCTCAGTTCATCCCATGGGAGATGCTCAGAAGTTTAGAAGGTAGTGCTAGGAACAATTCTTGAAGACTTATCTACAGTGCAAAAAGAGGCACAAAACAACATCCGCTGGGGCCTCAGTCTCATTATGGTCAGGTGAGCAAAGAGCATTCCAGGTCCCACCAGCAAATTCTTGATCCAGAAAAGGGTCAGTGGTGAAATCCTGCTGCAAGCAAAGCAGTTCAGCCTGCTCCCCAGATACATGAAATTCTTCAGATATGCTCATATCCATGTCAAAGAGCTCTGGAGTTATCGACACCCAAACACCAATGCTCTTCCACTCACCCTGAGTTAGATATATCTTAATCCAGTCTGAGGTGCTTCCAGATAAATTTAAAACATACTGGGGAGTTTCCCAAACAGATCTGTGGGATGGATCCTAAGGCTTTGAAAGCATCCCACAGACACAGGGAGTTCAAAGGTTGAGCTAACCCCTTGCATTATGTTGCTGACAGTCTTAAAACAAATTCTTAAGCGGAAGTTTTGAGTCATCTGCCAGATTCAGTCAGTCCCCCCAGTGGGTGAGGCCAGAAGTGTAGCACGTCCCTGGTCACTCCTGGACCTCATATGCTGTGTCATAGAGAGTGAGAGGCAGGGCAGGACACAGCTTTGTCCCAGCTCTCATGTACTCAACCTTCAGTTCTTCCTGGGAGGTATTGGCACTGTCAGGTGGTGCCAGACCCATAAAAGTGTGTCAGAGCAGGCCCAGATTGGCTTTGAGCCAGTCCTTAAGGAAGTATGTGGCCCCGAATCCTCTGTTGAACTCTCCACTGATGCCACCCTAGTTTTCCTGCTCTCTGCAGCGTTCCTTGTCCTATTTTTCATGCTCAGCTCTTCCTTTTCCCTGTACCCACCTCCCATTTCTATCTTCAAATGCTGTATAATCTCCCTTAGGCTTCACCTGCAGCCCCATCTCTTGCTTCCAGGCATTTCAACCTTTGTGGGTACAAGTCTGCACTGCAGCCTCGATGCCTTCTTATGAAGGGCAGGTGGCAGGCCTGACTCAGAAATAAGGTTTGTGGGTAGCTTGATGGATCCTCTTCTAAACTCAGAAGTTGTCTGGGTCCCTTGTGCCGTACCTGTTTAGGACTCAGTCCCTTTCCTCCCAGCTTGTAAGTGCTGGTCCATGCTGGGGAATCACAGGTTAATTAAGCTGTTACTACTAGGGTTTAAGAGCCCTGAGATTACACAAGTCTAACTTTCTTGGGGGGAAACAAGCATTCAGAGTGGGTTTCCTTCTTCAGTTTCCTTCTCAAAATCACTTCTCCCAGATCACTCATCTATTGGAGTAGAGGGTACCAAAGGATATCTGAACCAGTAAAATTAAAACAGGTTGAATTCATAGTGTAGCTTATTACAGATCTAACCCTTCTCTCTGGCTTCAACCAGCAACAAGAAGGGCTTGTTTCAGATGCCAAGGGTCATTATTCCAGCCCTAGCCTGGGTCATCCCAGAAACCATGGGGAAATTCAGGTGACCTTCAGGGCTCAGGGAGCTGATCTGCCACTCGCAGATGTGAAGGGTTTGGCTTAGCTAATGGTGTTTTGTTAAGGGTGAGTAAGAGGGAGGAACTTGGCTGTTAAACAGGGTAACATACAACAAGTCTGCCCTTATTTCAAGTGTTCCAATTTGCATCCCCCTCTTCTGTTTTACTGGAGAGGAAACTGCGACACCAGTTTGACCTGCCATGTCCCAGGCTTTGTCCCAGGCCTTACAGGGTAACAAGCTCCTGCCCGCTCTGCTGCTGAGCAGGCAGCACGAGCTGCTCCTGCTTGCTGCCCTGCAGCTTGCTGCTGCACCGCTGTCCTCTCCGCTTTCCACTGGTGCTGGGTTCAGCAGTGGGTGACTGTTTCCCTGGACACAGGAGTTTCACCCAGATATTCCTGCATGCTCAAGGCTGTAAGCTTTTTCCCTATGGTTCATGACACCATTTTTTAAACAGAAATGCCTTTCAAGTGTGAATAAAACAACCCATATAAAATAGACATGTTTCAGGCTTGCCTGCCCTTCAGACCTTTCCATTTGTCTCCATTTCTCTCTGCCAGAAATCCAACAGAGCTTCCCCTTGCATTGGCTCTGATTTTGGGCCTGCAGAGCAGGAAGCTGTGGCCTTAGGTCAGGATTGATTTGAGGGTTTTGGTATTCAGCTGATCCACGAGCTGCTATTTTTTTTGTACTCTGAAGTCTGGAGACTTGGAATATTCAGTTGATGGTGATTAAGCCAATTTTATTTCAGTGGGAATCCACGTTAACTATCTAGGCATGACTTTTTGTTGGCTGCTTCTGTGTAGTGCCAGACTGCCTCTTGTCCTGCTGCCTCCCTGCTTCACCAGGAGGTTTGTCCCGGGTGATTCTGGCTTAGCGCTCTTTAACAGTGTGCAGTCCTGCCTCCTGCTTGTGCTTTGCAATCCAGACCTATCTAAACAGCTTCCAAATATTAAGGGCAGGTTTGCCCCCTTTCGAAAGCAGTACATTTACCCTACTCATAACCAAACTTGTGTTAGCTAACTGTGTTTAAGTATGTTTAGGGATTACCAAGGAGAGACAGAACATGATCCCGCTGAGGTTTTGGCTCTGTCACAGCAATCACAGCATCCCTACCTATGGGCAGAACACCTGATGGGTAAGGTAGAAGGAGTACCTCCTCCTGTAAAACACATATTCTAGGGCCATCCCTGAGCTGGAATGAACTCTCCCAGTGATACAGCCATGCCTGGGGCTTTCCAAGATCAGAGACACATTCACTCCGTAGAGTTAAGAAACTTGCTTGTTAAAGCATGTTGTTGGCATATACACCACAAACAGAAGCACCTTTGCTGCTGCCGTTTGGTACGTGGGGGCTGGGGGGTATGCAAAAAAATATCCAAAGGCAAAAGATGCATGGCAGCCTCTGGAGAAGTATTGTTTGAATCTTCTGAAAGAGAGAGTGGCAATGCAGACTCCCATCGAATTTACCAGTCCCAGCCTGAGACCTCACACATCAGGGGGCATGTATATGCACCGTGGTATCACAGTAGAGCTTTGGACTTGTATTAAAGCTAGTTCCAGTCTAACACAAGCTTCTCCAGCATGATCATAAGTGATTTTTAAATCACTTGTAACTTCTTGGATTTGATGTTTTCACCCTGTTCTTACACTTCCCTTCGCTCTGGTGCTATGCCAAAGGCTTGAGAATAAGGACAATTTACTTTCCAAATTGAACTGGGGAAGGTGGATCATTTTGAATTATTTCTGAGTAAATCTTAAAGTGCTGGCAACTGAAAAAGGTGAAGCAGTTTAACTTTCAAACTGACAACATTTGGGGATTAGATTAAGCAATAAAAAGTACAGCACAAAGAGGAGTATCCAAGAAGTTATGGTCACAAGCTAGGGCCCTGAAGCACTCATGCTCACCAACTTGGAGTAGTTGCTTTAATGCTGTGGCTGTCAAATGAATATTTTTTACCAGTAATATGCAGTTTCTGTCAAAGACTGATTGTAAAGCACCTTCAGAAAGTGTTTGATTCTAATTGATTTCATGTATTTATTTCTGCCTGTACTATGCACCCGTGACGGTTCTTTTCTTCAGAGAATGAGGAAGAGAAGAGTCCAGTGATAGATATGAATGATACATAGAGAGAGAGAGCAACCATGTAAGTTTGTGTGAGAAGACCCCTTCAATCTCCCACCCAGCCTAGCATATTAAAGGGTCCTGCACCTGTAGTTTACTGCTTTTCTTGCTTGTAGTTTGACAGGCTGTTTTGGGGCTTGCTAGCAAGTCCACCTTCAAATCCTCTGGTGGCAGACCTCTACCTGCCAGATGATTGGTTCTAAATTAAAGACAAGCTGTGGTCTGTTTGGTTCATGAAGTGCAATGGTTTGGAACAATTATCTGGTGGTTTTGGGGACCGTGATGGGACTGTGCTGGATATTGAGGTTTAGAAAAGACCTGCTTTGTAATTCAGCCTGGCTCTTCTGCCACTGTTCAAGCACATCAACAGCCAACGCTTTGTTTAGCCTTTGCAAGATCCTGCTCAGGCTGAGCACACCCCATATTCAGCCTGTGGTTTTTTTTCTTCTTGATTTTACTCCTTCCTGAGTATAGTCCCGAAAAACCCCTGCACACCATCAACTTAAGAAAGTAGTAACACTTAGTCCCTAAAACCAACCTTGTGGGGTAATTGTTCTGTCTGGTAGCACTTAAAGAAACAATTTGGGGGCTGGGGGATGACACCCCTGGTTTTGGGGGGCAGTGGGAGGAGATCTGTGTTTTTCTTAGTTTCAAACATCGTTTTCCTGAAATTGTGCAAATGAGTAATACCTGAGACAGCACTGAAAACCACCCCCTAAAACTAACATGACTCTTCTGTTTATCAACCCTAATAGGTTTTACCAGGATCTTGACAGAACTATTTTTTCCTTCATGTTTCTCTTAGAGTAGAAACCCTAATTTTAGTATCATTTGTCTCTTACCAGATGAATCTGTGAACTGGTTCTGTTGCTTTTCTGCCATATAGAGACCTCTGAGAATATCTGCACATGCTTGTGTGCAAGAGTGCCTCTGTGTGTGGAAATCTGCCTGGGCATCGTATACCACAGCTGGGAATCAGCAGGACTTCCAGCCACAAAGACAGGAAACTGCTAGTCACTTCCTTTTAACTGTTTGATATTTGATACTGACATTGATACTGCACTATCCTTATTACAGTAAATTATTGTGACATTTGTGAGTTGGGTACCTGCCTCTCATTTTGCATGCAGTCTTCCTTGCATAGCTCTACAGGAGAAATTGTATAGGGTTTGTTGGGCAGCTTCAGATCTGCCCTAAAACTGTCCCACCTTTGCCAGAAGAATGGTTTCCAGTGGTTTCCACAAAGCCTCCACTGCCCTGACTGCACAGGGGCCTTTACATCACTCCCACATCCTTTGGGGCTGCTGAGCCAGACAGCCCAAGGCCTGAGCTTCATAGGGGAGATCACTCACTGCACATTGGTGAGACCCCTTCAGCTGTTAGCCCAATGCTTTTGTGCATTTTATCCAAGGATTCTTTGTCGCACAACACATAAATAGTTTCTGGAGCAGAACTCAAGGATTCTTACTTCTGCACACAGCTAACTCAGTGGGCTACCAAGTTAGCCCTCATCTGGCTTATTTTTTCTCTTTGCCTCCATAAATCTTGCATTACTGGCTGAAAATGGTTCATCTAGATTCGTTCAGATTTATTTCCAGACTTCTCAGACCTGACTAGCACTTGGACCATCAACACCAAGCATTGCACCTTGTACGTGGCTGTTGCCAGGAGATTGCAGCGGGTGCTGCAGCAGGAGTGGACCCTGCAGGCAGAATGCAGCTTTCACAGGGGCCAGGCTGTACCATCAAGCCCTCTGCAGCTTGTCCTTGGCAGTAGCTGGCCTTTCAACGCAGTGCTGCATATCTGGAGAGTCGCAGAAGTGCCTCTGAAAGTGTGTGGAACAAGATTTCCTGGTGAAAACAGTGTGGGTTCAGGAAAAATCAGGGACTGTATTGTTCACTGTAATGAAGAGAGGTGGAGAGGAGTTAATGTCTCTGTCCTTGTATCCAGACACCTCGGTTCAGGTAAGAGAGAGTCTGGTGGCACTGTCACTTGGGACAGTTTAAAGTGATTGCTGCAGGACAGTAGGTGACTCTCAACTTTCAGGAGTTGGGAGGGGTCATATATTCACACCGAGACAGAACTCTCTAAAAGTCCTGTACCCCTGTCTGCTCAGGACTGACTTGATATGTATTCAACGTACTGAGTCTGACTCTAGAGAAGAGGTTTCTGATCATCTTGTACCATCTTTCTTCCTGCACAGAGTGAAGCAGCTGCATAACTTCAACATGTGAGGGGAGGAGAGTTCACAGCCACTTTTTGTGCTCTTTGTCACACAGGAGTTGGGGTGCTGAAGCAGCAGTAGGATGATAGGGCACTGCTGCTTTTGCTTTTGACCCCAGGAAGTTTTAAATAAACAAACCCACAGTCCATAACGTGTGATTGTGCTACAGCTATGGCAGTAATGTTATGTCTGTGCATCTGCTTGATTCAGCAGCTTTCCCCAGGCACAGTGTGGGACCAGGACCAAAGCACAGCTACTCCTGCCAGTGAACTTACAGACAGCTGCTGTGGTTCTCTCACATGTCCTGTGCAGGGCTAATGTCTCTGCTCTTCAGGAATGCTTCCACCCCAGGCAGAGCATCCTGCTGCTGGTGTCGCTAACTCATCTTCCCTGTTGGAGCTGTGGCTGCTCACAGGCCCTTAAGGGACATGAGCTCCACTCTGCCTCGCTTAGTGGGACCCAAGCAGAGAGGTGATGTTTTGGTGATAGGATAGGGTGTACAGCTGGGAGCTTGGAAGATGCTGGTTTGTGAAAGCTGTGTGGAAGAGAAGGCAGTGGGACAGGTGTTCTCCTAGACCTCAGAAACCCAGAGCCTCTTCCCTGGTGAACTTTGCAGCTTCTTGGGAAAGTCTGCTCTGCTAGGTTAGAAACAGTCACTGTCCGGACACCTAAACCCAGTGAGAGAAGCTCGTGGAAAGAAGGCTGCTGCTGGGAACTGACCTGCCATTAGTATTTTGTGAAGAAGAAACTGAGCCCAGGACTACGGCACTTCCTGATTCCTAAAAGCCCTTTCCAAAAGGAACAGCATACAGCGCATCATTTGGGACTGTGGATCCCAGTGAACATTCTCAAATGCTTGGGTGGCTTAGGAACACATCAGTTGCTGTGTGCCCCTTGTTCCGAGACTTCTCCGTGTCCTGCTCCATCATGAACTTTTTCTCCATTATTGGTGCCACTGCAGAGCATCAGACTTTGCTTTCTGCCCCTCCTGTGACTAGACCTGATGGATGCTGAGCTGCCTTGCTAGACTCCAAATTTCTCTTCTTACTGTGACAGAACATGGCCACTATTGCAGAAGCCTCCTGGCTTAGCAAGCCTCCTTAAGCTTCTGAAGCCCTTGTTCTTAAGATATTTTTTTTCTTAATGTCCTGCCTCTCTCCCTGAGTGTGCTGGGACCCCCCCAGGCTCCCCCAGCCCAGGCAGCCAGCAGGCATACATGGATGCCCCAGTATCCATCTGTGCTCTCAGGAGGTGCTTCGCTTACAGCGTCTTCAGCTGTGAAGCAGCATCTTTCACCAAGTCCTCAGTGGGGCTTTTCTGCTGTCTTATTCTTAGCCCAAAGCTAAGGAACTTCAGAATGTCTGAGCTCAGACAGTGGGTACAAAAATGTTTAAATCCACTGGAAACTTCCTAACTGGATCTAACTGCATATAAGAGCTGAGCCTTGCAGGGTGAGAGACTGACAGGGAGAAGACAGGGTTCTCTGGCTGAAGTTTGTGTTGGCATGTTGTCATTCACCAGCTCTAACTTATGCTTTTTTCTTTTGTTTTCTCTTTTTCCCACTCAGTTAAATCCAGATGGGTCTGTTGATCAGAGCGACTCCTCACCAACTCCTCCTACTCTACCACCTTCCTGCCTTGTCATGGGCGAGCAGTGTCCAGAGCAGGCATCGCTGGCTGTTCTCAAATGCAGTGATGTACCTGGTCAGAGTAAAAAGAAGAGAGGCTTCTTCTTCAAAGGAAAAAAGCTCTTCAAAAAACTTGGGTCCAGTAAGAAAAATTAACAAGGGATTTATTGTTCTGTAAAGACTGCCTGAGCAGTCTACACAGGGACTGGAAAATTCAGGAGAAGCCCTCTGCAATAAGCTGATTAGAGTATTTTCATAGGGAAAAAGTGTATGTTGAGTAGAGAAAACTCTTCAATGGGTCTGTGAGCTGTGGTCTCTGCTGAGAGCCCAGCCGTGGGTGCCCACCCAGATGGGCAGTGGCTCTGAACACAGTGTCATGGCACTGGGGTGTGTGAGGCCTCAGCTCTAGGACACCGCTACCTCCACGGTAGTGTGTCCTGCTCCATGCAGCCCTCAATGCACCGGTTCCCTGTAAATATTTTAATTTAAAAATTATATTCTGGTTGTAAGTTAGCTAAATGGCTTTTCCCAGCAAAGCCCTGGCCCCTTAGGAAGAGATCCCTTGTACTACGCACCCTGGTATTTCTCTGGTCCGAAGGAGGTTGTGTCAACTCCTTTTCTTCCTGCAAAGAAAATTTGCACTTTTTTGTTCCCATGAATCCCCTTTGCTGTCTCTGGGCTGACAAGTGAGTTATTTGTACTGTAAACTTGTAAATACGCAGCTGTGCCTAGGAGCGTCCCACACTGCCTCAGTCATGTTTCAGCACGAGGATTCCCGTGGAGGAAGGAGGGATACCCTGAAGGGGATTCATACTTCTGCCTACAGGGTGGGCTGCTGTAAGCTGCTCTTGGCTGGTTCACCTTGACCACACACTGGCTGGGGACTCCGCCTTATTTATTTATTTATCTATCTATTTATTTATTTATTTATTTATCGTCTGCCTCTTCTGCAGTTTTATTTGGCTGTTTCAGTGGGCTGCTCCTGAGTTGGAGCATTTGGAGAGCAGAGCTGGGGATGGAGAGTTTGCAGCTATTTTCATATGAGATGATGTGTTCCTTGAGTTAAGACACATCCCTTTCTAAGCCACGGAGAGTTTTGTACTACATGGTTTCTATCCTTTTCAGTGTTTCTTTCTTTGCATGTTTCAGTGGGGTACTTGCTTTGAGAAGGACAGTTATGTGAGGTACGTGAATGATGCCAGCACAGTGTCCACAAGTGTTGGTGATACGGTATGTTTTTATTTAATATCGAATTTTATTATAATAAAGTCTATTTTCACAAAAATACATTTTCCTTAAAAAAGCAAAAGATTCAGTGCTGCTTCTTCAGGGGAGTGGGGCTGCAGAGGGGAAAATGACACCAATCACTTGCACCTCGAGGGTGCTCCGCAGCACTTCATATAGGAGCCCACCTTTCCTGTGATCATGGTGCAAGCTGCCTTCTCTGAGAGGGAAAAGTCATTACCTCTCGTGTTTCAGAGACCTAATCCTGGAGGAGGAAGCACCGAGGTGCGGTTACCCGCTGTCACGCTGCGCCTGGGCTCAGTTACACCACGTCCAGCCCTCAGCTGGACATGCCTGTGGCCCTGCCGTGCTGCCTGGGCAGCTTCACGCAGTGTTAGTCCCGGGATCTGGGCACTGGACCCCTTCCCTGTGGGTGCCACTGGGCCCAGGGGGACCCGCACAGCCAGATCCCTGTTCTGTTCTGTTCTGAGCTCTTGGGTGTTACAGGTGTGCGTGTGCTCCTGGACACGAAGCGAAAGGCACGGGGCTGAAGCAGCTGCCCTGATACCAACGCCTTCCACGGAGGGCTGGCAGGGCAGCGCAGAGGGTTGCTGGCCCTGAAGCTGCCAGGAGCACGCGGGCCACACCGCTGCACTCACGCGTCCCTGTTGCGTCGATGTAGCAGAGCAGTGAAAGCAGCATCAGGTACAGTGGCTACATCCAGACCACAGTGTTTCATTCCCTGATGACTCCCTCATTTTTAGAGTAGAGCAAAACTGAAGACATCAATGATGGGTTTTGTTAGAAGTACAGCTTCTGCTTTTGAAGTTTCAGATGATTTGGCGTTTTCCATTTTTTTAATTGGCTCCTCCACAGCAAGCCACCTTCAAGCCTTGCTGGGAGCACATACCTGTGCCAAGATCTGTGTATACCTTGCAGATGTTGGTTTCTTTTCGTGCTGTGGTGATAGGGCAGCTTGGCTGGGATAGGCCCAACTCTGCAGTTACTGTGTCTTCTGACACAGCCACTGCTGCGCTTGGGTGATAGACTGTGATGATAGTCTGCTTTCTCAGAACAAAAGAGGCCAGCCCCACCACAAGAACCTTGTAAGTGGAACCCACACTCCACTTGCAGGCTTCCTAAACATCTGATAGAACTTCCAGAGAGTCCAGGCACATCTTGTGCCAGTCAGAGAGGGACCTGGGGGTGTTGATTGACAGCCAGCTGAACATGAGCCAGCAGTGTGCCCAGGTGGCCAAGGAGGCCAATGTCATCCTGGCTTGTGTCAGCACTAGCGTGGCCAGCAGGGACAGGGAAGGGATCTTACCCCTGTACTCAGCACTGGTGAGGCCGCCCCTCGATGAGTGGGTTCAGTTTTGGGCCCCTCACTCCAAAAAGGCCATTGAATGACTCAAGCGTGTCCAGAGAAGGGCAACGGAGCTGGTGCAGGGTCTGGAGCACAGGTCTGATGGGGAGCGGCTGAGGGAACTGGGGGGGTTTAGTCTGGAGAAGAAGAGGCTGAGGGGAGACCTCATGGCCCTCTACAACTACCTGAAAGGAGGGTGCAGAGAGGGGGGATGAGTCTCTTGACCCAAGTAACAAGCGATGGGACAAGAGGGAATGGCCTCAAGTTGCGCCAGGGAAGGTTTAGACTGGATATTAGGAAGCATTTTTTTACAGAATGGGTAGTCAGGCGTTGGAATGGGCTGCCCAGGGAGGTGGTGGAGTCCCCATCCCTGGAGGTGATCCAGAGGCGGGTTGACATAGTGCTGAGGGATCTGGTGTAGTTGGGAACTGTCAGTGTTAGGTTAATGGTTGGACTGGATGATCTTCAAGGTCTTTTCCAACCTAGACGATTCTGTGATCTTGTGCCAGCAGGACCTGTCCACTGCCAGCAGCTGCTCAGAGGTTGTTGCAAGGGTCTTCTCCCATGTTTCTTACCTGAGAGATTAACAGTTTACTGCTAGGAGCCCTGAATCTTCTCTAGCCCTGTGCCTAGAGAAGAGGCTTTGCTGCCTCTGTGTCTCCCAGTCTGGGCTTGTTTGGGGACTGCTGCCCTATGCAAAAGTCTGTGTATTGTCAAAAAAGCGTGGTGTTGATTTTTGTAGTGCCACCATGGCAGACACACTGGCTACTTGACGTCCAATCCTCCTATGTGAACCTGCTGTAGCTGCTCAGTTCTGCAGGGCCTCAACCCTGATCTGGTAAAGAGAGGGGTGGGGTTTCTGGAGACAGACTGAGCTTTCCTCCAGTCTTGCTAGGAGTTGCAGTTTTTCTGCCTGTTTGCCTAGAAGACATCTGGAATTGAGCAAAGCTGCCGTCTGTGGCATCTGACCCCAAGAAAGGAGAAGAAAAAAGGTGGTTTTCCCCTCTCATCCAACTGGAACAGTTGAGCTGGATACTCTTTATGTATCTTTATGTACTTTGGCTAAAAGGGAGAAAAATAAGGAAACCCCAAGAGTTCTGAGGTCAGAGCACAGGTCTCAGGTCTGTACCTTGCTCTTGCAGCATATTGAGTAGTTGATGCCTCCTGGTCCCATCAGTGGAAACGTGGACACTTGAAACTCTGATCTGCAGCGTTCCGTGGGCTCTGCGAAGGCCGCTGCTGCTGCGTCGTTGTGTGGAGAGGCAGTTCTGTACCTCGGTCCTCTGGGAATTTGGCCAAGGTGGCAAAAGTCCCTGTGGGCTTTTCTGGGGATTTTGCGGGATTCCCTTGACAGGAGGGACTCGGTTGGGAAGTTGCTGCACCTTAAAGAGAAATGGTTCAGGAGGATCTTGATATTGCAGTGAACCGCTGTCTCCTGTGGTGGACAGGAGTCAGGGCAAGGACAGACTGGAAGTTTTGAAGTAATGAAGTGCTGCAGCTATGAATCCTGAAAGGAGTTTCCATGACTTCTGAAGCAGACTTAAGCAATCAAAGTCACCAGTGACCCAGTAATTTATCTTCAGCTTGCCCTGCCATGGAGGAAGTTGGTTGCCATTCTAACTGAATTTACCAGCTGGAATTTCCTAAGTAAGTTGTTTAAGGTCTTTTGAAAGAACTGTGTCGTTGCTTTTATCAGTTCATCAGGGGATGAACTGAGGAACAAAACCCTTAGGAAGAAAAGCAGCCGCTGTAACGTTTTGGGGTCTGCTCAGAGCTGGAGGCCGTGGCTGCAGCTGGTGCCTGCAGGATGGCTCCCTCGCTCCTGGTGCTTCATCCTCCCTCCTCAGCTGAGCCCTTGTGACCAGAAGCTGCGGGTTGTCCCTCTGCTGCCAGGCACGTGCTGGACTGTCCCCCAGCACATTCTGCTGTGATAGACACAGACATTTAGCAAAGTCACCCTAATTCAGTTGGTTCCCAGGCAGGCTCTACAGCAAAGCTGAGAGAAGTCGTCTTGAGAAAGGTTTAACACCTTCAGGCTTTGGTAGCTAAACACAAAAGGCTACAAGAAACAAAAAAATAAGGTAAAATGCAAATGTAATCTAGGTGTTCTACTTTGCACCCTCTGCTTTTAACTGCTGTGCTGTATCCCAGGTGTTGATGGCACATCTCTGCTCTGAGGCACTATTGCTTGCATCGACATATTGTTTCCGTACTCCAGAGAAGCAGCATGTGGTCTCTCCTTTGCTACCGAAGGTGGTGAGCACGAGGGCTTGGCACTTGCGTTGATGCCCAACAGAAGGCTCACCCCCATACCCGGCCTTTGCCATACACCCTTATCTAGGAGCAGGGTCACGGTCTCCAGGGAAAGTGAACTTCAAAAGGCAAAGCATCTTTCAAAACCTCCCATTTTCATGGTTTCTGGAGCAGTTCTGAGAGCAATTAAGTAAGTTCCTAATTGTGAAATGCAATTACCAGCAGAGACATGTACTAACTGTCTCGTTAGCCTTTGAAAAATCCTTATCCTCTTCCAACTGGTGAGCTGCATGATACAGCAGATGAAGTGCACAGATAATGGCTTTGAAACTCTGCCAGCTCTGCCCCTTTGCACAAGAGCAGCGCCGTGCTCGCCGTTGTGCAAGCGGCTGGTGGCGGTGGCAGCTCAGGCAGATACACTGCTTCTGCCTCAAACACACTGAGCTCACAGGATCACAGAAAGGAGGGGGGTTGGGGGCATCTCCTGAGTCTCTGGACCCCCCTGCCCACAGCAGGGCCAGGGGAGGTTGCTCAGGCCCTTGTTCAAGTGAGCACTATCTGCAAGGATGCAGATACCACCCCTTTTCTGAGCCCTGTCCCAGCACTGCACCACTCTCATGGTGTTTTTCTTATATCTAATAGGAATTTTCTTTGCAGCACCACATGCCCGTGGCCTCTTGTCCTTTCACTGGGCGCTTCAGAAGAGACTCTGGCTCTGTCTGCTCTGTAGCCTTCTCATGAGACAGTTGAAGCCAAGAGTGGGGCTCTCCTGAACCCATCTTGGACTAGGGGTCTAGACATGACCTGTGCTCCAGGTGCAGCCTCACCTGTGACTCGCTGCAAGATTTGCAATTCACTTTGCAGCTTTTCTTTAAGGCTCTGGACGACCAAGACAGCGTGTCAGAAGGTGCGGCCCCATCTGCGAGTAGCTCAGCTTTGGGGACGGGGACACCTGCAGAGTCACTGCTAGAGGCACTGAACAACCCTGGGGTTCCTGGAGTGCCCCACGCAGGGAAGAGTTCAGCTAACAGATGTTCATTTAACCTACCCCAGGGGAACACGGGCAGAGACTTGGGTGCTCTCAGTCTGCACTGCTAATCCAAGGAGTTTCTGTTAGAGAAGGGAAAACACAATTGCAATGCACGGTTAGTTAGAAGTGAGCTGAGGAGCAGCTCCTTTCACAGAATCATCTTAGTTGGAAAAGACCTTGAAGATCATCTAGTCCAACCATTAAACTAACACTGACCGTTCTCAACTCCACCAGATCCTTTGCTTTTCTGTACCCCAGCTTGTTCAAGCCCATCATTCGCCTGATCCAGCAGTATCCCACTGCCCCGCCTCACTGGCACTGCTGTAACACAGCCAGGATTTGGCCATCAGCTGGATTTGCACTCAGGCAGGGAGAGGGGCTTTGGCCAGGGGATGAGGTGGTGCTTTGTGACATGAGCTCCCGGTACAATGGCAGTTTGGGGAAGGGCGAGACCCTACCTGAGCTTCCCGGTGCTCAAGACCAACAGCTGGAGGTTGGTGAAGCCTGTTCAAACCATCATCCTGGTGCCTCCTGCTGCTGCTCCATCTCTACGCAGGGAAGTGCACAAAGAAGAGCATTCATGGACCCTTCCAGACCACAACAGGGACATGGGACAGGGCGGGTTAGGGAGGTGAGATGGGGAGTGCTGAGCAGAGCAGACACCCTTTAGAGCTGGTGCCTCCACGGGTGGATATGAAGACATCTTTTTCAACCTTGAAGAGCAGCAAAGGATGAAGAGCACCATGGGGGAAGGAGCCCTGTCCCTGTAGGACATCCCCAGGAGTCAAGACTCTCAAACCATGGCCAAGGGCAGCCTTAACATCTCCCCAGAAAAACTGGGGAAGCTCTGTCTGCTTGAGCATCAGGCTGTGTGTGCGGGTGGGTACGTGGGAGCCTCCCTGCTGGGGAGCTGGGCTGGGAGGTGGGTGCTGCGCTGCCTTGGCCTCGTGCACCCATGGGGAGTTTCCAAGCCCTGTGAGTCAGCCCCGTTGGGGCGCCCACTGCAGTAACACCCTGCTGCAGATAAAAGCGCAGGCGCGGAGGGGGCCGTGGCGAGGACAGCAGAAGATCACAGGTAAGAGCCCGGCCCGTTGCCCATTGGTTCTGCTTTCATGGAGCACTTGTTTCTGTACTGTGAGGCGGGGGCTGGGGCTGTGTTTGGAGCATCCAGCTGAGGTCTGCGCTTCCCACTGCTTGCGTGATGGCTCCCCACACCTTGCTCCAGGGCTGGCAGAGCCACTCTCCGCTTGGCACCAAGCGCAGCTGGAACACAGTGAGGATGTGGCTGGAGCACATTGCTGCTGTCACCGGAGGGCTCCTCCACAGGGAACGGGTTTAGCTTGGCATTTTAGGGTGGCCTCTGGGCTACCTTGGCCATGGTTGTGCTAGGCAATGTGCAGTAGGCAAGCCCACAGCTCTGGGCTCCTTCTCATAGAGCTGATCACTTTGGAACACCCTTGGGAGGTGAGTGGGTCAGCTCTGGGCAAAAACATTCCAAGCGTTTACATGTAGAAGACCTTCCATGCTGCCCTGGCTGATCCCTCTTTCCCTCCAGCTCTTCTAACCCCACGCACCGACTCTCCCTGCACGCTCAGTGTTGCTGCCCGGGCTCCCCAGCGAGCCGCCTGCCTGCAGCACTGGCAGCGTGTTCTGCCCCCTGCTCCCTTTGGTGTTGCCCCCATAGCCCCAGAGCAGTGTGTTCCCACCAGTGCCTGAGCTCCCAGGGACAGGAGGCAGCTCCCTTTCCATATGCAAGGACCTCCCAGGCAGCACACTTGCTTTTTGGGGACCATCACACTGGGAAGGGGACACCTCATGAAATCCCTTAACACCTGCCATCAGCAGTGTGGGCACTGACCTTTCCAATGCATGGCGAGATCCACAGAGTCTTGGTTTTCTTCACTTCTTGCATTTCTTTGCAGGGATGAAGGCAGAAATATTCCTGGGGTTGCTGATGATCCTCAGCCTGTTCCAGACATCTTATTTCTATGGTATTGTCCTTTTTTTGCAGATCAGAGGCTTTTCTGAGTAGAAAAGATAAAGTTAAGTCTAGAAGAGCCTGAATTATTCTATTGTAAGCAGCAAAGTCCTGAAGAGGTGTCAGAAGGGACATAGTCAGTTTGTATCTACTGTGGCAGCAATCCTGGCTGTTTCATGGTTTTTGTCAGTTAACATCCTCTCTGATTTCTTAAAATCACGTTGAGGGGGAGGTCAGTTCTCAGCACTGCTCCATCCCCACGGTACAACGGTCTCCCTCCCTGCACGCTGTGCAAAGCGGCGAGCGCAGCCTCTCCCTGGAGAGCGGGGTTCAGCCCTGGGGGCTACGGTGCCTGGGGGCAGCTCCCTCGCTGCATTCATGCTATTTTATACGGAGGCTGAAAACTGAACTCCCCTCTTCGCGGGGGGGCTGGTTCCTGCTCTCAAAGTGAGGAATGAATTATCGCCTCTTTCTGAAGTGAACTCGCTTCAGCTGCTGCAGGGTTTGGTGAATTGGAGCTACCAGGGGCTGCGGAGTTTGGGGATGGGGCTGTGACTCAGCTCTCTCCCAGCCCTGAATCACTGCTCCAAAACATACAGAGACCTCTGCCTGTTAATTTACAATGTAAAATCCTTGTGAAAAGCACACGCCTGACCTTTTATTTGTCTCAAATGGTGGTTCAGGCAGTAATTTTTCTCACCGAGGTTGTCAAAAGAGGCAAACTCTGGGTTGATCAGGGAAGATATTTTAAAGAATCCAGGGAGAATTTGGAGATTTTTATCCCCTTTGTGCTGATTTCTGAAGTTTTCTTCTTCCCTATAAGCTATAGGAAAACGCTCTCACTCAGAGAAGCCCACCAGGGGCTGTCCCCTCCTGTTCTGTGACCCTGTCACGACCTGGACTGGAAGCCCAGTGAATCGCAAGGGTTCTGTATCCCCTCGGGCTAAATTAAGGTGAAACGACACCAAACGACCAGTTAAAATGTTTTACTTGTGGTAGAAAACAATTTAAACTTGGAAAAGGATAATAAGCAATGTGGTCTCTTAGAAATCTGTAAGAAAGAAAAGAAAGGAAAGAAAAGAAAAAGAAAGGAGAGAAAGAGAGTGAAAGAAATCTGGATCACCACCCCTGGATCCAGCGTTGTCTCAGGTCTGGTAATCTTGCACACACAGCAAAGTTTCTGTCCCCTTTTAAATTCATCTTATCAGTTGATTAGCATACTAGATGAGGAGGGAGGGGCAGGTATTCAACGAACTCATTTCCATGAGAGACACGGAAAAAGGTGGAGCAGGGGTTCCAATTGAGTTGGTGGTCGTACTCGCCCTGCCCACTTTTGGTTTTTCCTCTGTTCCCAGAGATTTTTGCTGACTTCATTCTTCTTATCGCTCATCCCAGAGGTGATCCCCTCTTATCAGTTCTTGTTACCGCTTTGGTGATGAAGGCATGAAGTCATTAGCAGGGCAAGCACGGTGTCTGGCTTGCACAATGGAGCTACAAAGTGTTGGGCTTAGGGGTACTTGTGTTTGAGGGGAGACACCTGGTTTCACTCAGTCCAGTTTCCCTCCTTCGAGGCTCATCTGAGGAGTCTGTCAATGCAACTGCAAGGGAGTGGGGGGTGCAGCCATCGATACACTCCTACTTCCTTGGGTGACATTCCTTACACTAATCCAAAGGCCACAGCTTGTCCTTGAGGTTTTCTGTGTCGATGAATGTTTCAGGCATTACTTCTTTCAGTTCCTTACAGACCCGCAGCCAGCAGAGGATGGGGACACAATTTGTTTTCGGGAGCTCCTCTGAGCAGGAGCGGGAGCAGTGAGGGTGGCAGGAGGTTGCAGTGAGGAAATCAGGCTGTGTATCCTTCTGCCTTGAGGTGTAGGGGGATGTATATGAGTTTTAGCCAGTTGGTGCCATGAGGAAGGACCCAAACTCACCGTAGGTGTATTAACAGTGTGGCTATAACCAATCTAGGATAAAAAGTGAGGGCGTAAAGACAGTGATAAGAAAAACCAGCACACAAGAGCTATTAATGCTGGGCTATCAATGCTTGTCATGGCAGCCAGTGGTATCTGTACAGGCTCTCTGAAGGCGACTATGGCTGGAGGCATAGAAATAAGATGAATCACATTAATCGGGGTTGCAAAATATCCTGAGGAAACAGCAACTGCTCTCCTTTGAAATGGCAGGAGGGATGATGCCTACCTCTTCTCATGGTGGCTATTTGAAGCCTCCACTGATGGAGATAATCTCTTCATGCCCAGGAGTGACTCGCTCAGACTCCCCTGAGGAATATTTGCATGTACAGGTGCCTCTCGCTCTAGAGAGTGAGCAGCAGCAATTCCAGCACTGCTGCTCCAATATCCCTGGGTGCTGGAGGCACAGAGAGAACCCCACTGCAGCACAGGGATGCTCCCAGCTGGGAGACAGCTCTCTCACCTCTGCTCTTTCCTTTCCCGTACTGAGGTCTGCCAGAGGGGCTGTTGGACGCGTCGTCCCTCCTGAGCAGCGTGGATGAGGCCAAGCAGCTGGTGGATGCAGCCTACAAGCACACACGCAACCGGTGAGTTGGGGCTGGGCTCGGCTGCGGGCGTACGCTGCGTGCCCTGCCTGCAGCGTCGGCTTCTCCTCCTCACTCCAGCTGAGTGGGCAAGGGTGTGAGGTCCTCCGGGGGCACAGTGGGCTCTAATCCAGCGTTTTGCCTGCCGTCACCCTGTTTTTACACCACGTCTCCAGTGTAAGAGCTGTAACTGTCCTCCGTGTATGCTGTTCCTCCCAGCTCAGTATTGCTTGGCTCTGTTTCATCCCTCAGAGATACTCCGAGGAGGACTGGAGCCAGCATAGGCTCCTGCCCATTTCTAGTGGTTCCCTCCTACGGAGGGAGCAAACCACTCTAGGCTGCAGTGAGGACATTTTGAGGGATCTGACTGAGACCCCAACTTTTGCCACTGTTGTTTGGGAGCTTCCTACCAGCCCATACATACCCTCCTTCAGTAGCCATCCTCTGAAACCCCTCGCTGGCTTAGGAACCCCTGCCTC
Source organism: Strix uralensis (assembly GCF_047716275.1). NCBI lineage: Eukaryota > Metazoa > Chordata > Aves > Strigiformes > Strigidae > Strix > Strix uralensis. Next base: position 1,672,958 of record NC_133991.1, on the reverse strand, counting down.
TGAGAGGAGGCTCCAGCAGCATTAGGACAGGATGATCTGGAGATGTTTGGGACCTCTGGATGGAGACTGGCACCTGCAGACATCGAGGAGCTGGATAACATCTGAGTGAGGTTTCGTTGCCTCAAGGATGTAAAGACCTACAGTCTGTCTTCTGGCAGGTGGAGCTGAGATTTTAAGAAATTAAGAGATTCCCTTCCTGCAACTCTGCTGAAGGTGGCAGGAATAGCCCTGGGCTCTTCCAGCTACTGTGCAGGCAAGGAGATGACTCTGCCCTTGTTTGCAGCTCAGCCAGGAGAGCTGGGGTGCCCGATGCTCAGCTGTGTAACCTGCAGGACTCTTGTCTTTGCCTCATTTCAGTCCTGCAGATTTTATTTTATTCTCCCTTGCAGCATAAAGGAGCACCTGCAGAACAACGCCTTGACCCCAGTAGAGCTTCTGGGATATTTCAAACAGCCGGTGGCAGGGACTCGAGCCGCCGTTCGGGCTGCAGATTACTTGGAAACCACTCTGACCCTCCTCAAGGAGAAGCTGCGATGGGCTGTGAGGGGAGACTTCAATGTCACAGGTAGGGATCTCACTTTGCTGGGAGGAAGGCAGAGGAGGAAGGTACGGGGTTTGGTGATTGGGGCTTTGTGGGGCTTGGGAGGAGGGAATGAAAGGGGGTTATAATGGGCCACGACTCAAATCCCTCCCATGTGACTGCAGTGAGACAAAGCTGAGTTATTTTCCTGTGCTCTCTTTCCATCTTAAAAAATTATTTGGGGGTTTATCAGTTAATGAAAGTGCTTTGTGCACTTCCTCGGTTCTTTCTGCAATATAGAGGTTAATGTACCAATGGGTCAAAGCTTGTAAGATTTTTCTAGATAATTTTTTTATCTAGAAGGGATAAAGGGAATGAGTAGGGAATGAGCAAACACAGAGGCTGTGACTCACAACAGCTCAACCTCAAGGTAAGTTCTTTTTCTGCCAGACTTCAGCTAGCAATAGTCCAAGTCACTGCCAGGTTGTTCTGCATCTGGAACAGGATTCTGTGAGAAAGACACAAATAGAGAAAGAGAACAACAATGTGAAAGGACATGTCAGCATGTGTCTTGAAGGAGCAGTGTCTGCCATGGGGTGGCAGTCCTGACCTCCCCGTTTGCTGAGAGCAAAAGGCAAATTAGGGGCAGTAAGAGAAATGGCTTAGGAAGGCACAGTCCTGCCATGAAGAGATGAACTCGTAGGGATCCCCAGCGTTACAACAAACCACTGGCAGGCCAAGACACACATCATGGGGTGCTCCAGCATCGCTCCAGCACGGGCTGAGCGGGAAGAAGGAGGCAGAGCTGACTGCTCAGCTCCAGCCTCTCCATCCGTCTCTGGAGTGATGCTCCAGCACGACTCCAGAGCCTTGCCAGACCACCCGGCTGCCGCCCCTTATCTGCCAGCCCAAGAGCTGCCTCTTAAACCGTGCTGTGACCCAAACTGTTGGTGGCAGCAATGACTAGGAAACCTCCAAGGGACTCAGGACATGGTGTGCCAGCAGCAGTAGCCAAGAAGGCTTTGGTGGTTGAACTCGTGGGGAAATCGGCACGGTGGAAATGCAAAGGCAGCGTCCCCTTGGGCTGCCCAGCCACCTGATGGTTTCTTCTCCAGACAGCTCTGAACAGTGGTGATACACGCCGGCGGCTGCTTCACAGGGGGAAAGAACTTGTAATGCACCACTAGGATGACTGTAGCTGTTAGCAATTTATGGTAGAGATAAAAAGAGAGGGGAGAGGAAGGAAAAAGGATTGCTAATGCTAGAAAACAATTCCACTGCTGCACAGGCCTAACATGTAATTATAAATAAGATTTGACCACAGCTTTGTTGGGTTTAATGCTTTCCAAATCAGAAAAAGCAATCTGCTGCTCTAGAGAGCAACCTCAGCACATCTTTAGCAGGAAAACCTTAAATGACAGCCTCTTGTGCTCTTCCAGATGATACTGTGATAAGAAATCATTTCAAGGGTGCAAGAAGGAAAACTTTTTCCTGAGCCTGGGAGGCACCACAGACCCAGAAGGGCCAGTACATTCCTGCATGTTTATTCTCTGTTGTTACCTGGCAGACTTGCTGACACCAGCTCAGCTGGGGATGATTTTCAAGGCAAGTGGATGTGACCAGCAGAATAAGAAAATAAATTGTGATGCCTCTCACCTCTATCGAACGATCACTGGCGAGTGCAACAACAGGTGAGGGGGCTGTGTCAACAGGAGAATGGATGGGATGGGTCCTCCATTGGCAGAACTAGACCCACATCCCCAAGGATGATCTATGTAAGACGCCTTCTTTAGGGTTTTACAACCCACAGTGTTATTTCCTAGATGTGTGGAGCTTTTAATTACAGTCTTGCTTCGAGGATTTTTGGTGTTGAACACAAACTAGCTCTTTGGCCAAAATGCAAATAGCTCTGTGCTGGGGACTGACTCTCCAGCCCAGAGTCTCTGTCGTCAGGCTGCGCCTTTCTTCTTTCTCCTGGGCTTTGTCTGACTCTGCCCCTTTGCAGGGTCTCAAAGGGCTTCCTGACCCAAGCCCATGCTGGGGCATGATCTGGCAGTCTCCCTGCCCCACACTGTGCACAGAAGGAAATCTGGGCACGTGGGCTGGGAGGGAGCACCTTCTGCATGTCCCATGGCTGGACAAATGGAGGGGCATGACTATAATGTGAGAGACAAGGGAAGCTGTGCTAAACAGTGGAGTGTTTTAAAAGGGACAGTATAGGAGCATTCCCCATCCCTCCCCTGTTACCAAGAACCTGGTAGGCAGAGCATCTCCTGGGAGCACCTCAGGCAGAGGAAGGAGCTCAGACTGCCTGGGGGATGCATTTAGGCATCTGTATAAGTAGAGAGAGCTGTCTGCCTCCTCCCATTTTCAGACAGCAGTGTCTTCATTCGGGAGGAGGATCTGGGCTCTGGGATAAGGACGGGTGCATCACACCTGAACCAGACCCTGAAGCCCTGGAGAAGGTGGGCTCATCTGTGCCCTGTGTCCCTCCATTGCTTGGCCCTAGGCAGCGTTACACCAACGGCATATGACAGGAAACCAGAGAACTCATCTTAGACATGCACTCCAAAATTAAATATATTATTAGTATATATTATTAGTCTAATAAAGGCTTTAACTGTCTAATCAAACTATAATAACCACCATTAATAATTCACCACTATAATTAAATGAACGGGCATAAGTATCTGCCCCTTTTCTCTGACGTTAGGCTTTCACCTTTGTTTTCCACCCACAGTCTGAGGACAAGGGCCCTTCAGGCTGGATGACACAAGGAGTCACCAGCAACCTGAGTTCTTGCCTGGGAGAAGTTGAGGCTTGGTGTGTATTATTGTTGTTATTATTACTAAACCTGAGGCTTATTGATAGCAGCAAACCCATAGGGCTGCGGCAGCTGCCCAGCTGTTGTACACTGCTGTGTGGCCCCATTTCAAGGTTCCTGTCTCTCTCCACATCCATAAGCTCTTGGCCCTGCCACGATCCTAATGACACTAGTAGTTTGCTGTTCTTCCATTCACCCTGACAGGAGAAACCCATCACTAGGAGCTTCAAACAGACCCCTGGTCAGATGGTTGCCAGCAGAATATGAGGATGGCGTGTCACTCCCCCGTGGGTGGACAGAAGGAAAGTGTTTCTCTGGATTCCCCTATCCACTGGTAATGTTTGTAATAGTCATCTGAAAATGCAGTATTAGGGTTTAGGGATTGCCAATCCTGGATAGATCACAGGCGTCGAAGTGCATGTCCACCGACTGGCGTGGTGGTGATCAGGAGGAGGAAGTTAAATTCACCAACTTCAGGTTGATCATATGGGAATCTCCAGGGTGATCTAACAGAAATGCTTTCTAACTCCCATGCTTTCAGGAAAAGCAAAGGAAAATTAATCTGATTACTTCAGAAGTGCAGGATAAAGAAAGAATTACACAACGTGTTCTTTTAAATTAAATGCATTTAAGCCAATGTAATTTACTCACCTTTTTTGATTTGGCTTGTGGAAGCTGGTTGTCTCCTGAAAAGCAATATGCCAGAGGATAAAATGAGCATGTCAGTTGCCAGAACAAAAAATATCCAGCTAGAGATTCTGTGTGTGCAACTAGAGATTCTGTGGGTGGGTCTGTGGGTGGGGTGATCTGTGGGGGTGCGTGTGGCTCTCGTGGTGCCTGGACAAGAGTAGGGACACTGTGATGTGGTTTCTGATCACTTGGGCTTGGTGCAACAACAGCACTAATGAGGAGCTCTGCGATTTTCTGGGTTGTGTGCCTTATGCTTGTGCTTTCACTGTACTCCCTAAGTCTGCTCTACAGCACAGTGTCAGGGCTTGAGCAGAGTTTTGATCACTTTTTCTGTAGTAATACATGGAGGAAGAACTGGTGGGGGAATTGTGATGGATGGGGAAGGGATGAGAAAGGAAGAGGGCTTTGGGAGAGTGCCCTGCTAGAAGGAGTTTACTGAGATAACTTTCAGAAATTCCCAAAGACTTTTTTTTTCATTTTTTTCATTTTTTTCTATTTCAAAGCAGTCTTGTAAAATGTTTTACCTCCCTTCCCCCGGGTATTCAGCATGGCTCTTGCTTAGCTGCTTCCGTATGTCCATCAAGGGATACACTTGGCCTAGAGGCTCAGAAACCTGACTAGAGCCAGAACAATGCGATGCTCAGCAAAGGGGGCACTCAGTAATGCCTTCCAACTCAGACAGAGATTTCATTTTTCTTCTGTGAAGTATAAGGAATGCCTTGTGAATTTTTACTGATGTCCCCTACAAACTGATGACCCCTACAAACTGATTCATACAAGTAATTTCCTAATGCACTGTTCTGCCTTCATCCCCTGCAGGTTCGAAAAGTGTCAAACAAGATTGTCCGCTTCCCCCCTGAGCAGCTCAGGTTGGACCAGCAGAGAGCACGCATGTTCATGCAGTGGGGCCAGTTTATTGACCATGACCTGGATTTCACTCCAAACACTGCAGCCAGAGTCACTTTCCGTGGCAAGGTGGACTGTGACACCACCTGTGCCAAGGAGCCCCCTTGCTTTCCCATCGAGGTACAGCCAGCCTTCTCGCAGGGAAGAGGGGGAGGGAATATCTACCTTCCAGCCAGGAGATGTTGGTGGCTGTCCCAGTCTGTGGCTATGGAGGGGCCAAGGGAGTCAGACTACTCTCTGTAAGGTGGCGGTGCTGGGTTCCAGGGGCTGTCCCCAGATGTCAGGCACAGTCACAACCTGTCTTTCCCCTGTTTCCAACCATTTACTCATCTCCCTCAATGATATGGCTTTGTTTTGGAGGTATGGTGCAAAGGCAGCGTGGGTGATGCCTGGATTATAGTGAATGTCTCAGAGACAGGAACTGATGGGTGTCAATACCCCAGCAAACCCATGTCCATTTGGTGGTTAAATGCTTATTAGTGCATGGGGCAAGGAAGTGATGAGCATCTCTCAATAGCGGCTAAGGCATTAGCACGATAGTCACATTGGAGTCTCCACTCCAGTAAATGCTTAATGAGTACACGTCCACCCTGCAGCCCTGCTCTCCTGCCTTTGAAGATGTACTGCAGCTCTGGCTCTCCCGTGTACCTGTACTTCCTTTCAAGGAAAACTGTGAAGGGATGGAGCATGACTGAGTATTTGCCCAACATGTATTTGAGAATGCAGGCAGGGTCACAAGTTCTGGATGACAACTGTCCACAGTGTCAATATAGACACTGGACTACAACATGAGATAGGAACACCTGAGCTTTAAAGATTCAATCCTGTATGTATATATTCAGAGGAAAAGTTTAGGTATCCATAGGACTTTATGGAAATTTAGGCATCTCCAGGCTTTCAGGCATATTTGGGACTTGGACTCCTAAAATAGCATCTCTACTGTCAATGTGACCCTTCATATCTGGGATTTATGACTGATCTCCACACTATCTGTCATGGGGACTGTCTCTGAAATGGCTCCTGCCTGGCTTTTCTTACAGCTGTAGTACCACAGTGCAGTTTCTACACCCCTGAACTGGTGATGAATTTTATATTTCTGCAGATCCCACCCAATGACCCACGAATTAAAAACACGAGAGATTGCATTCCTTTCTTCCGCTCAGCTCCTGCTTGTACCAGCGGCAGAGCAATTCGAGATCAGATCAACGCGCTCACCTCCTTTCTTGACGGCAGCATGGTGTACGGCAGTGATGTGCGTTTGGCCAACAAACTGAGGGATCGGACCAGCCAGCTGGGCTTGCTGGCTGTTAACTGGAATTTCACTGACATGGGGAAGGCATATATGCCCTTTGGCAGCGCACAGAAAGACCCCTGTCTTATAGTCAGCAAGGGAGCTAAAGTCCCTTGTTTTCTTGCAGGTAAGTTGGGTGCTGGCGCCCCTAACCCTGAAATCCAAAGTGAACAATTCCACCAGCTCCGGTTCATTTCTTTAATTGGTTTTCTTAGTTAAGCAGAAAATGGAGCATAGCAAAACATCATGAAAGACTGACACAGGCTGTGCTAGGTAGGAGAAAGATCTTCACCATCCCCAAGTCATCTTTGTGACTATATGCCTGGGGTGAAGCTGTCCCTTCTGTGCTCAGCAGCTCTGGTGTAGGGCCCAGAGAGCACACAGGGCTGCTGGAGGTGACCGGGGAACCAGTGCTGTGATGGAGCTGAGCAAACACAGCAGTAGCAGACTGGCCTGAAGGCAATGGCTTGTCCATACTTGTCATTTGGAAGCTGTGTCTCTTCTGTCAGGATGGGTACAGGTGTGTTGGTGCTGGCCTGGGTCACCTTCATGAAACTTCTGCCTGTGCTGCTGCACATCAGCGTGTCTGCTGCACTGTGAGGGGAGCTTAGATCCCAGCTGAACTGAGAATGAGACTAGCCACAGACCACCTTTTAAGATGTGCCCCCCCCGCTGGGGGTGCACTGGCAGCATGCTGGCCAGTACATCAGCACAGGCTTTCAGTCTGACAGTCAAGGCAGCCTCCTGCTCCATTTATCCTTTGTCATGCTTTTGGTATCCTCTTGACCACTTCTTCAATCAAAAATAACTCCTTTTGTCCTGGGCACAGCCTCCCAAAGCCATGCCTCCTCTCCAGCCAAAACACTGTACAGCCACTTCTCATCTGCTGCTGTTTGCTGTCTCCTGCCCCAGCACACAGAGATGGAACAACTGACCCGGAGCCCTGAGCACTGCTCCCTTCTCCCTGGCCCCAGCTGATGAGGACCACAATGTTGCCACAAATGTGCAGGACCCCAGAGAGGGTTTCTGATACACCTTGTGAATTAGTGTCTCACTCCTCTGTCCTTTTCTTTTGGCGAGCAGGACCTGCTGGCTAACTCCTGCTGGCTCTGGCCACACTGGGCTGCTCATGGCACTGTCGGAGAAAGCTTGAGGGCACAACAGATCTCATCAGCTGTGAAGCTGATTCCCTTGGCCCCCTACATATCTGGCCCAAGATCCTCTGGAAAACATCACCATGGTCCTTGGATATCATCAGGACCTGGTGGTGGGACCGGCGGCAGAGCTCTGCTTGGTGTCATCCTCCAGCGCCCTCCTTTTAAGCTCTTGGTGTTTTATGCTTCCTTCAGCCTCTCACACCTCTCTGTCCCATCTGTTGTTCCACATCTTCAGCTGCTTCCCCAGTTCTCGCAGGTCTCTCCTTGGTGAGGACTGCGCAGGACCTGTGGCCAAAGGCAGATGCCCAGTGAGGAGCAGAATGGGCAGCTGCTTCCCAGGGTGGGCCCCCAGCCCTCAGAACTCTGCGTCTAGGGGCTTCTGGAGCAGTTGCTGTTCTATAGCTGGGTGTGTAGCCATCAATGAATTTATAATGAACAGTTCATGCTGGCTCGGAAGCTCCTTTGAAAATTCAGTGTCTTACCTGTGACTTTTCTGGTCCCTGAGAACTGGGAAAATTTTATGTGTGCAGTTGCCTAACAGGGTTCAGCGATTTCCTATGTTGGAAGCCCTGGGTGGATGCATTCTGCTTGAGGAAACCTCACAGTGCTTCTTTTGTTTCTTCTGCAGTCTCTTACAGCCAGCCTTTGACAGTAAATGAAAGGGTCTCTGTGCTGAATGCAAGAGCAAATCCCTTTATTGACTATAGGACTAGGGGACTAAATACCACATATTTACTTTTCTCTGAGTGCCCCTTTATATTCTCATCACCTGCTTGCTCTCGGGTTTCCTGCCCTGGGTGTTTGAAGAAGGATTTAATATTTCATTGTGATGCCATTTGTAATTTATTCCTTCAAGTTGTGACTCATTTTGCTTTTACTTTTACTCACCAGAGAGCTTGATTATGACTGTCATCTTGCTTTGACTGTAGTTTCAGCTGGTTTGAGGGATGCCTTCTAACTTTCAGAGCTCCCTTGGCCGTCCTGACTTCACTCTGCCCATTTTCATCTCTTTCTTGAGCTGTGAGACTGTCTCTCTGATGTGGGAGCCTGGAGATCACCGTCTTGTATTTAGCTTCTTAAGTTAATGCTCTTAGCTCTTATTTGAAAAAAACCCTTCCCCATCTTTCTATGTGATGCTGAGCACAACCATGGTGGCCTGTTGGCTTTTGCTGCCTCAGCAGAAATTTGGCTTTTCACTGGTGCTCTCCAACCCTTGGAGCCCAGACCCTGGTTTCCTTCTCCTGTGTGTTTCTTACCCATCTTCTTCACAATGCAGATACTGAGACATCTGAAAATTTCGCTATGCATGCGTCCCAGTGAGACATTCACCCCCTCCCAGTGGGAAGCAGCCAAGCGCACGCAGGTCACTGGCAGTACAAGCCTGCTCACTTGTGATACTCCTAGGTGATTCTCGAGCAAACGAGATGCTGGAGCTGACGTGCATGCACACGCTCTTTTTGCGGGAGCACAACCGCCTGGCTAGAGGCCTGAAGAAACTAAATCCCCACTGGAATGGAGAGAAGCTCTACCAGGAGGCACGAAAGATCCTGGGTGCCATGATTCAGGTACCACCCACCATGTTCTGTGTCCTGGCTCTGCTGCCTTGTCTTGCAGTCTCACAGAATTAACATAATGGGGTTTGTTAGTGTGAGGTGTCCAAAGGGTGCAGTATTTTGGGGTGCAAATGACCAAATTCTTTCTACCAGCCCCTTTTGTCCAAAGCAAAATCACACGGAGATACATGAAATGTATATTTTATTATTATTATCGTATTATTATATGTTGTTATTATTATTATATTATTATTTTTATTATTATTATATTAAATGTATATTTTAGACTGGATATTAGGAAGTATTTCTGTCCAGAAGGGGTTGTTGGGCGTTGGAATGGGCTGCCCAGGGCAGGGGGGGAGTCCCCATCCCTGGAGGGGTTGAAGAGTCGGGTTGACCCAGCGCTGAGGGATCTGGTGGAGTTGGGAACGGTCAGGGTGAGGTTCATGGTGGGGCTGGAGGAGCTTCAAGGGCTTTTCCAACCGAGATGATTCTGTGATTCTGTGAAATAACAAGCACAGAGGGGTCCCCCTGAATCTTTGATATTCCTCTACTGTTAAATTTCCAAATTGCTTGATGGATTTTTAAATGCACATTTTTGTTTGAGAAACATGGAGACAGAAAAGTCAGAGGAAAAGTTTTTCTAACCAGTGTTTGGTACAGGATAAAAACATTACTGGAGATTTGGATTAAAATTCCACTGGGTTTTGGGTCTCCTCCTTTCAAGAAGCCCCATGTGCTGGTGGGTGCAACCAGCCATGGCATTCCTCTGTCCTTACTGCTTTGAGGCAAAGAGACCCTCGGGACTGTGCTGCACCATAGACTTTGCCCTGAATGAGATCCTAGGCTCACAGAAATATTTCTGTGCTTGGAAGGGACCTCTCAAGGTCTCTTGTCCAGCCTCCAGTTTGGAGCAGGACCAGCTTCAAAGCCAGATGAGGTTTCACAGCCAACAGAAAAGGCTGGCTCCTATGAGAAGAAGACATGGGGTTTCCAAAGGCAATGTTTCGTCATACCTAATTGGAAACCTGTCTTCTGAGTTGGCTCGACAAACAAACAAACAAACAAAAAGTAGCAATATCCAAAGGTTTAAGTTTTTAAAACTGTCAGTTTAAATATTATAGTGTAGCTGAATAAAGATGTTGGGTAAGCCAATGTGGAGAGACTCAAACAATTGTACTAAAAGCATTGTCTCCATCATCACGTTTAGATCAATGGTTTCATCTTCTTGCAATTTTCAGACAATTAAGACATTTTCACCTACTGACACAAAATTTGATTTTTTAAATTTTATTGTGCAGCCTCCTCTATATCCCAAAGCGGCATGAGACCAGGGTTGGAAATCTCTACTATGGGAGGACTAACCCAGCTGCCCGTGGGTGGTGATATCATCTGTGACAGCACTGTTGACTTTTTCTTTGTCATCTGAAGCATGTAGGGTGGGAGGGAGGAGGAAATGCAGTTCTACCTGGTTGGTGGGAATGGCCTCTACCTATAGGACAAGGAGGGAACATTTGGGAGGCTTTGGCAGGCTTTCATCTTGCTCTGACCTGCCAAGCTGTTGAGGCAGGGAGGAGCATGTCAGGGGACGACTGAGTGCCAAGTCCTCAGCACCAACGGGCAGAGGATCCTGGTGCAGGGGATGAGAGTGGGTCAGGTACAAGCAGGAGCATCAGCAGCTTCCTGATGTTCCTGGAAAGGTTATGTCCACTTTGCATTTTCACGCAAATCACTGCATGTTCATGCAAATCTCATCACTGCTAGTGAGTGTAGTGGTCCCACCATGCATGGCTGGAGAACCCAGGAGCCCAGCAGTGGCCTGAAGTGCCTGTGTCTGTGTCTGGAGCTGCATCAGCTGTGGCATGCTACAATGGATAGGTGCAGAAGAGGCTTTGAACCAAGACCACGGAGCTGCAGAAACAAAAACGTTGCTCAACAGTGTCAGAAAGGATCCTCACCAGACTGACAGATCAGCTGTGTGAAGGTCTGATGAGGTGAAAGGAAGATTGGCCCTGGGGACTGCTCCACGCCTGTGCTAGCAAAATCTCCTACATAAATCCCATCAAAGAAGTTCAGTGTGACAGCTCCTGTAGTTTGAGACACAAACAATAACTTTGCTTCTAAAGAAAATGATGGCCAAGCAATCAATGATTCACACTTTCTTTGTTCCCGCCTAGATTATAACCTACAGGGACTACCTGCCTCTGCTGTTGGGAACTAGTTTCCAGAGATGGGTTCCTCATTACCGAGGCTACAATGAGTCTGTGGATCCTCGAATATCCAATGTCTTCACCCTGGCTTTTCGTTTTGGTCATGCTTCAGTTCCCCCAACTGTTGACCGCTTAAATGAAAATTACAAGCCCATGGGTCCCAAAATTCAACTCAGAAACGCCTTCTTTGCTGTCTGGAGGATCGTTAAAGAAGGTAAAGCCTTTCTTGCACCTCTGCAGTGTAAGGTTATTTCATTCAGCCTTTTCTGCTCTCTCTGGATGAGCTTCTGCTTCAGCCAAACTTAGAAGCAGTTTGCATTAAATGTATTAAATGATCTTTACTACCAGCCAGAGTTTGTCCCAATATAGCTGTTCTCTGCAGTCAAATGCAGCCCATCTTATTATGAAGCATGCAGTCTGATTGCTTAATTGCTGTAGACTCTAAGAATGTTATTCAAAGTATTTTGTTTTTAATTCTTTAAGCCCAGGAAAATTGATTCTCTTGTAGTAGAAGCTCATAATTAAATATACGCTGCATTCAGCTCTCCTGAGCCCCTTACACACACTTGCTACCCTGCACTGCTCAAAAGTCCCTCTGTAACCGTTGCAGGTGGCATTGACCCCTTTCTCCGGAGCCTGATGGTTAATCAGGCCAAGCTGATGACACAGCAGCAAATGGTCGTGGCTGATCTCCGGGATCGGATGTTTGAGCAGGTTGCAAGGATTGGGTTGGATTTACCTGCGCTGAACATGCAGCGCTGCAGAGATCATGGCCTCCCAGGTAAGTTGGCTGTGGGAGCAGAGCTTCCAAAGAAAACCAAGTAGGAATCAGGTACTTTTGTGACTGAACATTGAGAAAAATCTCCAGCTCATGCTTGGCTGAAACTACTCTTTCCCAAACTTTTTCATCATTTCTGCACAACCATAGGGAAGTGGATAGGAGGTTGAGTAATGAAGTCAGAGCCTGGCTGGAGCTGGAGGAGACACGTGGAGGCACACAGCCAGGACACGGGGCATTGCACAGACCAGAGTCAAGTGTTCAGGAACTGACTTATTTGAATTGTTCACATGGCAAAATGGGAAAAGTAGTTCAGCCACAAGTTTGCAGGAGTGGAATTATGGCCAGAAGTCCTCTGTGGCTTCTCTCCAAGCATCTGTAGTGGTGACACGTGACTGGAACAGCAGATCACAATATCTGAGCAAAATCTTGTCATAATTTCTCTGTAAAGACTGTGTCCCAGAAAGAAAGCATGTCAGAAACACTGTTGGAGCTCTGCAAGATGCAAAAGCACTGTAATGGCATTGCAAGATGGTCTTGGGTAATAGATTGTCGATAAGACTTTACAACTGGCTCATGGGTGTGTCATTGCTTAACAGTGTTATTAGGCTGATGTAAGTGCCTGGAGCTGTGTCAGTAACGTCCTGGGAGATGCAATAGTGCTCACTTTGAAACCGTGGTGAAGAGTGTGCTGGATTCACAGGTTTTAAGCCCAGAGAAGCTTTGCAATACATCCAGGGCATGGTCAGGTCACAGGATTGCTCTGCCTTTGCTGCAACAGAAGGTTGTTATTTTTCCGTGCTTTATCTAGGAACAGCATTGTGCAGAACCTCATCTGAACCACAAATCCTGAATTTATAGCTTTGGCTGTTGATCGGCTGCAGTGGAACTGACGTGTATTTCTAGTGTGAGTTCGTGTTTAGCCTTTGGGTCTCAGCCCACCCCCAAGTGCTACCGTACTCCTTGATGTTAGACAAGCTATGGAGGTGATGACAGTATAGCAAGATCAAAAAAAGCCTCTTAATTCTTTTTCTGCTAAAGCAAATTCTCAGTCTCCTTGAATTGTTTGATAGTGGTGTCATCCAGACACCACATGCTGTATCTTTTTCTCTGAATTCTCCCCAGTTTTTAGACATCCTGCTCACAGCGTATGCTGCAGCATCATCTCATCCCTGCACCTAATATTTCACTGACTTGACAGGTAGGAGGACACATTAGTGCTCCACAGACTTTTCCTCTGCTTAAGCAGCCATTTGACAAGACACTGAATCATAAATTGCCCTTTGCTGGGAATGTGCCCTGTCCACCAAGATGCAGAATTATGCAGCAGTTGTGGTCCAGTGGATTTTCAGCTGTTTGAAGTACAGAAAAGTTAGTCCAGCTGGCAAAGTCTGATGGCTCTCTCCCACCTGAAGTAACCTGGGCTATGCAGAGCTCTTTTTGCAGCATGGAATGGCCTGTCCCTGTGGCTAGACAGGGACACAGGTGAGACCAGCTGTGGGGAAGTACTTGGCCACTATCCTGTTGTACAGAACGAGGTAACACCAACATCTTGTCCACATTCACTTTCAATGAAGTCAACACCAATGAGTCTTGTGAGAACGCCTCCCCTGGGGCTCTATCTGAAGGTATCTGAGACTGTATTCTCCCTGAGCTCCCTCAGGGTTCCCAGGTTACGGTGAAGGCATGCCCAGACCCTTCATCTGGGCACCCACAGCACCCACAGCATCAGGTGCCTGAACATAGGTCTCCTTTGCTATTTGAAATGCCTTGGGGTTGCCCCTCTGGCTCTCTGCTGCAGCTTCATCAGGGTGTGGGTCTCCTGTAGTTCCTCAGTCACATCACCAGGAGGTTGTTTCAGACACACCATGGCTCTGGAGCCTGTGCACAGGCACCTGCATTGCTGCTGAGTGGAACAGCAAAATGGCACTGGAAGGTGGTAGAGCAACTCCCACTAGGAGATCACTTGCAAAGACATGGCCCTTCCACAAACAGCACTGAAATTCCAGGCAGGATGAGCAGGCTCTGGAAGGAGTGGAAAGTCATTAACAGAAAAATAGAAACATTTAGAGAAATGTTTTAAACATATTGGGACCCTACCTGTGCCCCAGCTTTGGGAAAGAGGAAAAAATCTTTCCAGGAGGGGGAAACACATTACTGATCTGTCTGCTCTGATACCCAACCACTTGCAGGTTATAACTCCTGGAGACAATTCTGTGGGCTCTCACAACCTTCTGGATTGGAGACACTTGCTCAAGTGTTGAGGAATCGTGGTCTGGCAAAGAAGTTCATACAGCTGTATGGGACACCAAAGAATATTGACCTTTGGATTGGGGCACTCTCAGAGCCCTTTGTGAATGGAGGCAGAGTTGGGCCTCTCATGGCTTGTCTCATCGGCACCCAGTTCAGGAAAGTTCGTGATGGGGACAGGTAAGAGTGGGTGTTCAAACCCTGAAGGACAGAGACTGGAGTTGACGTGGATTTCTTTATGCAGATTTGGAAACTGTTCCAGTTGTTTGCTGCTTTGTTTTTCATTACTCCTCCAAATGTTTCTTTCCCTTTCTGGTGATGTTCTTGTTCCCTGTCTGTATGATAGTTGAGATCCTAGGCTAAAATTCCTTCCCAGCCAAATGTTTTCATTCTCAGCCCACTCACTGCCAATCACTACTTGTGCAAATTGGATTGCCCTTCTCCATGCCGATGGTTCACAACCAGTGTGAATGTTTGAGCTCTTTTCCTCCTTCAGATAAGTGGTTTCAAGGAGTCCCATGTCACTGTGTGTTCAAACAGAAGCTTACTCCAGCAAAGGGAAGCGTATAAATAGCTTAACAAGAAAAACAGATACAGCTCTAAAGGTGGGGAAAACCAGGAATCTAAATGGACTGACTTCACCAATTAGAAAAAAAGCTGTCAGGTTTAATCTGCCTAAATGGCTTGCACTGACAGTAGATGCTTGGCATCTGTTGGTGTGGTGGCTCATGCTTTGGGTAGTTTTGAAAATTTGCCTGCAGACCAAGGGATGTTGCTGAAGGAATAACACTTTCAGGCTTTGCAATGAGTAAAAGAGATTAATTGTTCTCTCTTGGTTAAGTCTCAGCTCAGCCCAAGCTGCTTCCCTGGCACTGGCAGCATCCCTGTCCCCTCTCTGTGGGACTGCTCCTTCTGGGCTGCTGTGCTCTGCAAAAGTCAAACATCTGTCCACCTTCCTATCTCCTGGGTTTGCCATACACAGCTTTGCACCATTGCAGTGCCTCATGCACTTCTCAGGGGTCTTAGAGATGATTTTTCACTATTTCCATCCCAGTTCTGAGTTGGAACCCTGTGGTCTGACATGTAGCACTGCTTGGTCTTCGCTTGCACGAATGTATGGGTGGGTTGGGGTTTGCTTGCCAGCCAAAATCATTTGAGCAGTGTTGTGCTTTCAACATACCTGAAGTCCTCCTCTTCCTTGAAGCTGCTCAGGGACTTCAGGTGCAGAAGTGAGTTATGTGCCCCGTTTTAAGATGCATTTCTGAAGTAAGGTCCCTGTACTTGCTAGCAATATTGCCTGAAAATGGGATCATGACCAGTGTTCTGGGAAATTTTTCTGCCTAGAAAGACTTACTATGAACTCAAAACCCAGTATTGGGAGCCTAAAGGCAAGCAGTCTACTGCACATCTAGAAATCCTATTCTTATGGTAGGATACAAAAAAGCGCTTTTTTTGAAGAGGATAATTATAGGGGTGGTTCCAGCATGGCAATCCTGTGGATGTAACCACAGTCTGTGTACAGTATGTGCAGACTTTTCTATTTGAAAGAGGGTGCCTGTGCCTCATTTGAGGGAACACAGGGAAAGGCTTTAATTCAATTGTGTCTTTATTATATGTCCG
Organism: Strix uralensis; assembly: GCF_047716275.1. Lineage (NCBI taxonomy): Eukaryota > Metazoa > Chordata > Aves > Strigiformes > Strigidae > Strix > Strix uralensis. The sequence continues at coordinate 1,657,159 of NC_133991.1, read as the reverse complement.
TGTCAGAAAAGCAAGTTAAATTATCCAGCTGGTGAGTCAGGGCTCTTGATTTAAGTAACAGAAATTTAAATTTGTTCTTGGCAAAAGAAATGTGTTATTGGTGTTAATGTGAAATAATGTTGCAGGAGTCGTGAAGAAGTCAGAAGGCAAAAATATGTTGTGTCTTCTTTCTCCTGCAGGTTTTGGTGGGAGAACAGAGGGGTTTTCACTCCTCAGCAGCGCTCTGCACTGGCCAAAATCTCCTTGTCACGAATAATATGTGACAACACCAAGATCTCTAAGGTAACAAGACATATCTTCCAGGCTAACAGATACCCTCATGACTTTGTGAGCTGCAGCCAGATCCCAAAGCTGGACCTCAGAGCCTGGAGGTCGAAGAGGACTGAAGAACTTACAGAGCAAGGTATAAGCTTCAAAGAGCAGACAGTTCCTGTCTGCAAACGTGTGAGATAACCAGACCCCAAGGCTCTAAAACAGAGCTGCCTAACACAGGTCTGAACGTATGTGCCAGGTACATACCTAGCACATGTTTAGATACTCCGTTTCATCAGGTCCACTGTGAGGGCTCCTCCAGCTCACAGATTTTCCAGCGTCGGCATTGCAAGATGAAGCTAAGTGCACTGCTCTGGGATTTTTCTGATTAACAGACTTTGCAGTTTAGCTCTTCACTGTTGATACCCACGCTTTTCTTTGTGGAAAGTGATGGCCGGATCAGGGAGGCTGGTCTTTCTGTCTAGGTTGTTGGTCTGTCTTTTGCACAGCTCTGAGCAGGCTGTCAGCACATCCTGGTCAGGCCGAAAACAGCTCTGCACTTGAACGGAGATTCCTACTTTATGGAAGAGATTATGGTGTTTGATTCCTGCTAGGAAAGTTTTTGCCTATATTTACAATATTTCCCTCAGCTACCTTCAGGATTTGTAAAATTCTTGAGGTTTAATGCTTTTCTTCCAAGGTGCTCTCTGAAGTCCCCGGGAAGTAGATGTAGGAAAGAGTGTCTCCACTCTGGGAAAGGTAGGCTGCTTCAGTGCCTTAGGGCCATGCCTTTTCCTAACTAAACGTCATCTTTCCTTTGCTCTGACAGTCAGGCCCTGACACGCTCTCATGATGATATCCAGGCTGTGAGAAGGAGCAAATCTCTGCACCTCACAGCAATCATTAAGAGCTCAGACAACTCCATCTGCAGTCAGCTCCTGCCTTCTGTGAGGATGATTCATTATATTCTCCTCAGGGCTATCCGATTATCAGCTTGAAAGTGTGGCAGGGTACAACCATAAATGCCATCTTCATGGTGTCAGAAAAAGTGAGACCTGTAGGATCTTGTAGTCAAGGAGGGATCCCTGGAGGTCTTTAGAGCAATCGGGACTAATACCAGAGTTATTGGTCCCTCTTTTCCAGCTTAACCTGTGGAAATAAATCACACAAGATAACAGGGAGCTATGGTGTGTCCTTTTCTCATTTGTTAATTCATTGCTTTTTATGTCCTGTAGAAGAAGCATCTGGTGACTTCTAACGCTGAACATTGAGGATTCCCCAGAAGTCTGGACTTGGGAAGCTGCCGAGACAGATTATTATTTGTTACTGTGTTTATGCTTTTACTGCCTGAAATGTTTGGGCATGGTTGCTGTCATTTGCTCAATTTAGTTTGCATGAAGCCTCTTCAGCGAGATGGAGTCCAGCAATAAAAGAACTTCATGAAAAGATGTCCCAGATCTGTGAAAATCATTTAATTAATTTTGCTTTGCTTTGTGATATTATCCAGATTCCCAATCACACCAGCTGCTGGCTTAGGCAATTTCACATACACTGTGTTTCAGTAAGATTTACTGCCAAAAACATGTTTTGGACCCTCCCTTCAAAGTTTCCAACCTACATAGAAAGAGACTGGGGCGTTGGAATGACTGCCTGTTCTCACCCTCTAATTTTTTTGTTTAAAAAAAATATGTACTTCAGTTTCCAGAGAAAATCTACTAATTTCACGGTGCCTTTGAATGAAGCAGAAATATCTGTCATGAACCCCAAATAGACTTGTTTAAAATGCACTGTTTCAAGTTTTGCTTACATAGGGAATGAATAAATTGTCCACATGGAAGAAAGCTGTTTTCTCACAATTTTTTGCCCTTAGCCCAGAATGTGAAAGGCATCATCTAGCGTGACAGAAATCTGTGACAAGCTATTCCTGCAGCCTGGCCCCATTACCCCTGGGCTGTGGAGCTAATGGGATGTGTCCTGGCAAAGATAAGAACTGTCTTAACGTACAAGAAAGTAAAAGCTAATCTAGTTTTACTCCAACTTTGTCCCCTCAATATCTTTTCTTGAAAGGGATCAAACCTGCTTTCTCCTTCCTCTGTAGTCTGCTACGTTACTGTTATCAATCCATACATTGAAATTCTAAGCCGAGGACAAAATATTCCTTGCACTTCGTAAAAGGTGCAGTAACCACAGGTGAGTGGAGGATGGTGGTAGGTTTTGTATGGGAATATTGGACAAAGTCAATTCAAGAACCCGTGTATTTTTAATGAAAGAAAGTATTTCTTGCTGAAGTCTCTGACCCACACTCCTGTGTCATGCAGCACTATGAAATATTCCTTGGAGAAAGGGTCAGTGCAGGATGTAGTTCCAACAAACACTTGACAATAATCTCCTCCTTATCACCCCCAAAATGGAAAGAGTCTCTGTGAGATCCTTGGAGAAAAAGAAGAGCGATAGATGTTGACTTCTGCCAGCGCTTGGCCAGGGTGGAGGGGCAATGCTGGGGCTGCGTAACGCCCCGGGTGTGTAGGTTGATGAACATAAGCCTGGACGCGTTTTGAAGTCAGAAAGCATGCAAACATGCCCTAGAGCGGGTTGAAGCCCACTGTTTCTTGAGTAAGTTCCTGGTGCTGAGAGCTACAAAGGAGTCAACAGATTTGGTGGGTGTGAGATGCCCTGACTACACGGGGGATGTCTCATTGTCTCTAGCTCTAGTTTTCTAATATTAGTTGTCTAACACCTGCACCTCCAGCATCTGTTCAGCCCCTTGGGGACAGAGGAGGTCTCATTCATGTCCTTTTGACTTCAGCAAGCAACCTGAGAGGAAATGACTGGCTCAAAATCGCCCATGATCTTGCTGTGTGCACTAAGCACAGAGGACCTATTTTTCCAATTTTAGCCAAGCTCAAGGCTGAAATTTGGAAAATTTAATCTAGTTTATCAATTTGATCAAACTGCCTAATCAAACCCATGAAATGCATGTATGGCAAGATGGGGGCTGTTGCAATGAACTGCCCGGAGCATGCCTGCCCTGGCCGGTGGAACCACTGAGATGGGGAACGCAGCCTGCAGGAGCTGGGATGAGGTCATTTTCCCTGCTCAGCCTCTGCTGCTGATTTCAGAAATGCAGCTCTCACTCCCAGCTCTGTCAGGGCCTCTCATTCACTTTCCTTCCCACCTGCCGCCTCCTCCAGCTGTTCCAGCAATAAGAATGGATGTCCATCCTGAGTCCACCTTGCTCATGACCTTCTCCCACACTTCACTTGAGTGGAGGCCTACCAAGGTGATCTGTGGGTTGGAGCATGTGCTGTACAAAGAGAGGCTGGATTTGCTCAGTCTGGAGAAAGGGAGAGGGGGTGATTTCAGTCTTTGACTTCCTAATGAGTAGCTATGAAGTCAGACACTTCTGAGAGGCACACAGTGAAAGGAGGAGAGGTAATAGACACAGGTTACAACAAGGGAAATTCCCATTAGGCAAAGAAAAACATTATTCCCCATGGTAGTGGTGCAATGTGGACACAGGGACCAGAGAGCTAGTGGGATCTCCATCCTTGGAGATTCTCCAAACTTGCCTAGACAAGGCCCTGAGCAAGCTAACCTGGGTTTGGAGTTAACCCTGCTCTGAGCAGCTGATTGGACTGCACACCTCCAGGGGCCCTTCCCACCTCAATTTTTCTGTGATTTACAGTGATAGACTGTTTTATTTTCCAGCCCACATGTCACCTGATTGTACTGTGCACTAGCCTCATGGATGCAAGTCCTATAGCACAAGCCTGTTGCATCATGTTTCTGTTAGGGCTGCTCTCCTGTCATTATGAAAATTTCCAGCTACGTCTTTGCTCATAAAGAGGTATCCAAAGCTAATCTGTGCTTTGTGAGTGATTCATGGATTCATCATGGAGCTGCAGCTGGAGCATGATACAGTTTCCTCAGTCTTGATGATCTGTCTCTAATATATTTACCCTGGAATCCCTCTGAAGTTTTTAATATCAGTGTTAATGCCTCTATTTAACTGTATAGTAACTGCATGCACTAGATGAGCTCCCTTTAGTACTGTTCTCCTTTTGAAGACTGGGTGGCTGATGTGGTCCTTGGCACTGCGCAGTCCAAACACTTTGATGTTCCACTGGAGCTGTTTGTGCCAGCAGTTTCCAGTGGAAATTTCTCCCATTTCAGAATCCAGTCCTTTTTTATTTAGTCCTGAAATCGCTCCTTTCACATTTAGAAGTCAAATGTGATCTTTAACTTAGGCAAAGCTTCTCTCTCTCTAGCACTGCTGTACTGACAGCAGTCCATTCTCTTCTGAGACTTCATTTGCTTACCGCAAAGAAGACAATTTTCTTAGTCTTTTCCCATTAGATTAGATCACCTTCCCTGTCTCCACCTCTCACTTCTGGCCAACGTGTGTCTTAGCAGAGTTGGTGAGTAGGAGAGGTATTAAAGCTGCATGATGAAAGCTCATGATATGAGCAAGCCCCTCCTCTTCCTATCTAAGATTCACTTAAATTGAGCCAGGCTCTGAAAAGGGTGCAAAGACCCGGGGGCAAAAGGGAGTCACCTGAACATGGATACATTTAGTCTTGGCAACTTGGAGCTGGAGTTTCTGAAAACGCCTTGCGGGTTAGGCAAGACCTGACTGCTTTTGAAATGGCAGCATGATGGATCTAGGTGCTAGGGATCCTCGTAACAGAAGAAAATTATAGCTGAGGATTTTAATATTTGTGGGTTTGGAGCCTAAATGTTTTGTTAGATCTGAGCTGACTATCTCTCCATGATGAGGTGGGAATGTAATAATTTTTATTATCTCGTTATGGCCTTGCCTTTTCCCATACTTATCAGAGATACTTACCAGCTGTTGAAAGCCCCAAATAACCAGTAGCCTAGCTTCAAACTCTTGCCTATCTGACGCCTTCTTGAGAGCATGTCTGTCCTCAGTGCTCCGAGTGTGCCTAGTTACCTTTCTGCATGGAACAGCTCGGTGATGCCCAGTCGGTGCCAGTTATTCCTCCTGACTTTGGTGGTGCCACGGAGAACCACCCCTCTCACAGCTGACCACACCAAGGGTCTAACAGATCCTCACACTTGTAAATCGGCTTATGCGGGCCCTTCTCTGGTTATGCTTTGTTTTGACCATGTGGACACCACCAGTTGTGCTGGAGACATTTTTCTGTCTTCTCCTCAGTTTCAGGATCTTGTGTTCTTGTAGATCAGCTGTATTTTAGGGTTTCTGTGTTCCTTTGGGTAAGTCATCAACTTGCTACAGCTTAGTAACTGTTTGGTAGGGCACTGCATACTGCAGAAGAATAATTTCCTTACAGCTTTGATGAAAGTATTTGAAAATTTCTGTCAGTGACTTAAAATAAAGCTTTTCAGTGGTTTGTGTTGAGTTTCTATTTGCACACTTCCCTGTCCCTAGACATTCTGGGTGAGTTTTCACGTGCAGAGTTGTGTGAGATGTTCCTCTTGCATTAGGAGCCTGACAACAGTGGCCTTGATGTGAAAGTTATGGCTGGCCTTGCAGGACAGCCATGCAAAGTGCCTTTCACAGGCTTTACATTTTAGGAACCTCTCTCCTGGTAGATCAGGATGAACCAGTTGCACAACAAATCAACATTCACCCAATTATGAAAAGCCATAATTAATACTGATGAGATATTAAGAAGGTTAATAGGCATTAGGAAGGTGATTGTTTGCTGGATCAGACCTTGGGTAAGCACAAAACAGCCATGGCCAGTCTCTAAAAATGACAGTACAGAGGGGTCACAGTGCCCGGGTCCAGTGTGCACATGTAAGGTGCCTGTCTCTTCCATGTGAGGAGGCTGTGGACGAAGCTCTTTGCTTTGGCTGCCTCTCCTGTGGTTGCAGGAAAGCCTTGGGAGAGCTGAGCAGCAAGTCCTGGAGTCACTTCACTACAGATTTCCCATGAAAGACAGGAGAAGGGTCCCTGGCTAAGCCAAGGGAGCAGGGGGCACAGGCAATACCTTTCTTTATTATTATGCCTTTCCTCAGTTTCTTCATAAAATATTACCGAGACTTGTCCATTTTACTGCTCTTGGGGATTTGATCTTGTTCTTTAGGTTGCAAGTGACAGCCAATGTGGTCCTCAGACTATTCCCTTTTGAGTATCTGCAGCTTTCAGTCCTGGCTGAAATTTAATATTGTTGCTCCTCTTAAGTGACAGTCGTGCAGGTGATGAATTGTGAAGCTTTTGTTTTTCAGTCTAGTCATTGTACTTATTGCAAAGATCCTTTTCATGCAGTGGTTTTAGACAAAATGCAGTTGGAGCCCTGCCAGGTTATAGTTGCATCTTCCTGATATATGAAGATGCTGCCTAAACATGTGCCTGCCTCTGGCCGTGAAAACATCAGGAGTAGCTTGCTCTTGCTTAGTTCATCTTTTTGTCTAGACATATGGCACTTCTGCCACTTTTCCCACTCTACTTGAGGAATGTCCAGTTGCTCAGCTTGGTCCCTCTGATGCCTAGATGTATGGGGCAGGAGCTGGCTACTAGGATCACTGGTTTTCTCTTTCTCTCCTCAATAACAATAATTATTGATTTCCTGGACATATTGCAGCCAGCTCACTTGTTAGTGAAGGTCAATGCTTGCACGAAGAGTGAGACAGCCTGGTGTCTGTGCTTTCCGACACATCCCGCCCCCTCCCATTAAAGATTTTTCTTAAAAGTCCTCAGGGTTCCTATGCACAGAACCCCCTGAAGGGGGGCTGTCTCTCCAAGCAGTCATTGCTCTACTAGCCCAGAGCCACACACACCCTGCACTTAGGCAGCCTTAATACTGATTGTTTGTCCCTGTTCACCAGCCAGCTCCTACACACAGTGCTGCTAGAGTGCCCTTGCTAAACCGGCTTTCCACGGCTAGTTTAGCTCCGAGCAGCAAACACAGCCTTTCTATAGCATCGCTCCCGAATCTCTTCCAGCTTTGTGCCACCCACATGTAGTTGATCAAGGGAATCTGAACTCTCCTCCACAACACTGGGTGCTCATGACTCATTTGCTGCTCTGTGCAACACTCCTCTGGTTGACTCTGGGCTGGAAGGATGGAGCTTTTGCTCCTTCACTACCCATTTACTTTTTTGTTCATCGCATTTCTAGTCCTTTACCAGGTGAAGCCTGCATTCAGATACTTCTGCAAGATGACCTTCTATAAGTTGTGGATCTTCACCCTAAGCATTGTGGTCATTATAGTCAGTATTCCTCACGGACGTAACGTGGAAAACATGAAGTAAGTTGTCTGTGGCTTCTTTCTGCTCTGGGCATTGACAGAGATGAGTTTGGGAGGGTCCTGGGAGTTGGGCGGCAGTGGGGAGGAATTACTTGTATATTGGTGTGGAGAGTTGACAGGCCCTGTAATTCAGAGAAGGGATGTGGGTTTCAGTATTTTATTTTGGTTGATAAAAAGAATAATGAATTATAGAAGGAAAGGATGTAAAAGGTGACCTAATTTTGATAAATGAGGTAATGCCAACAAACTGGATGTAATGCACAGGTAAAGTAACTTGCTGTTTTTAGTAAACCTCTCCTATCTGCTCTTCAGAGCCGTATTTCCTTCTTCCATGTGGCTGATCATTCTCTTTCTAAATTGTGTTGAGAAGGCCTCTGTAGGTGCTCTCTGACCCGGTGCTCACCTGAAGAGGCACGAGCAGACACTACCACAGTGCAGTGGTCACTCCAGCATTGTCACTGGTGTCCCCATCACTGCAATTACAGCCCAGTGCCCCCAGGCCTGGCAGCCTCTGAGCCTGTCCTCTTGCTGCCCATCCCCTCTCTCCATCTGTTACTGCCTCTGCAACGAGCTCTGGACTCACTGCGCAGCTGGGTGTATGCGTGTGATTAGCAGCAACAGGCATTAGTAGCTTGGGGTGTGTGTTGAGTAGGGGCTAGAAGCTGACTGCTACACAGCAGCATAGTGCTTGCAGCCTCCTGAAGTGCTGCAGAGGAAGGATTTACTGATTCATTGTTGCTGCTGCAGTGGGAGTTCGTGTCTCCTAATTGAGCATCAGCCTTTCACTTTAAGAAATTATCTTCAGTTCTTGACTTTTGTGCCTGACTTTTATTCTTTTCTTTATTTTTCCAGTATCTGTTAAAATATGGCTCCCAGAATTGCAGCCTAATATCACCTAAAATCATCCCTCTTTCCACAGCCTGGGCAATAGCAGAGTTAGGTGCACATTTACTGCAGCCCATATTCATGATTCAGCAAGGTGGGCAGGGAAGTAGAGTACAAACAGGTGCACTGTGAATTTGGGAGTTATCTAATATTTGGCTGATGCATGGAATTGCTGTAGCTGTAGTTGCTAGTCCATTGGTCTAACCTGGAAAACCTGCTAGGTGTGTTTGTCTTATGAAGTGATAAGCTGAAGAGACATGCTAGTTGATCTTCTCCAAGTCATGGGTCAAATCTGAGTCTGTGGAGAAACAGGCGACTCTGCAGGAGCAGTCTGTGAGATGGGCTGGTTTGGAAGAACGGTGTTTGGGCCCTTTACCCAATTTCAGCATCTCTGGCTAATGTCTGCTCCCCTTTTCCAGGTTTTTTCGCATGTCACTCCTGCCACTCAAATACATCTTTGGTGTCAAGATAGTGGTGAAGGGCAAGGAGAACCTCAGAACTAAGAAACCTCACGTCCTCGTGTTGAATCACCAGACCTCCCTTGACATTATGGGTATGTGGTGATCCTGCCTCCTGCTGCTGGCCCCAGTTGTCTGTAGAGGAGGGTAGTACAAAATCCCACGTACCGCAGGCAGAGGGGCAGGAGTGGCTGCCACATAGTCCATTACCAGCTAGCCCCAAGCCAGGGCTGATCTCCAGGGTATTACAGCCAGTGTTGTTCTCCATTAGAGGCTGTATTACAAGCTAAATCAGCTTCATCCTTTCTAAGAGGATGGGGATGAGAGTGTCAGCTGACCACAGCCGTGTCATAGCTGCTCTCACTCAGTGTTGGCAGTAGTCCTTCACTAAGTGAGTGGTTGGTCTAGAGACCCCCAGAATCCCTTTCCCAACATGTTTCTGAACCTGTGAAGCTGAATGGGTGCTGCAAGCATGGCATCTCCCAGAGCAGAGGGCTGTAGCCGAGAATCTGGAGGAAACTTCAGTGCAGATGACAACTTTTTGTGTCCTTGTTCTCCCCTTTCAGTGCTGATGGAGATATTACCAAATCGCTGTGTGCCCATTGCAAAGAAGGAAATCCTATACATGGGCCCTTTCGGTCTAGCATGCTGGCTTTCAGGAATCATTTTCATTGACCGCAAGAAGAAGGAAGAGTCTATCACTACCTTGATGGAGGTGGCACACTCCCTGCACAAAGAAAATGTGAGTGGGGAGGCCTCTGGAAAGGATCCACTGGAAAGCATGAACCTTGATGTGGCTGGAAAAGGATCTTTGTCTCTGGGCTGGGTACTGAGCAGAACAGAGTAAAGGTATCTCTGGTGGGTTCAGTGTGTTTTGTGTCCATAGAGTACTTGAAGTGGAGGAAGAGGCTGTCTCTGCATGGTCAGGAGCAGACAGATCAGTCCAGGGGAGTATGTCTGTGCAGTGACTTAGAATAGTAACCAGAGGTCCCTCTATCTTAATATCTTCTCCCTCCTGCAGATCCATGTCTTGATCTTCCCTGAAGGAACTCGCAATCATGGTGGCTCCATGTTGCCCTTCAAACGTGGGGCCTTCCAGCTGGCTGTGAAAGCCCAGGTGAGAGCCACTTTCCTCCTGTCCCTTGGGGTGTGGTTTGCCTACCATGATCCACCAGCAACCAAGGCTGTGTAGCTCCTGGTCCCTGGCTTCCTTTTGGATTGAGCACACATCCAGCAACCATGAGGAGCTTGCAGGTGGCACAGAGGGGGCTGTTTCCAAGAAACCTTCATGACCCAGCTTGGGAAAAAAGTGAGGGGACCTTGGCAAGAGCCCTGCACCTGCCTGGGGGTGTAGTTTCTGCTGAACAGGTCTCTGTACATACTGATTTGGCAACCCATGCATTATTGTCCTAAATACAGAGATGAAAATGCAAAAGCCAACAGTGAGGACATTGGGTGATACAGTTAAATGATCCAAATATCCCAATAAGCCTCTTGAGTGTCTACTATGACACTGACTGGGATAATTGTAAGCAAGGTGCAGGATTCGCCTTAGAACACCAATTCTGTTCTGGGGGAGGAATGGGGAAATTTGTCAATTCACTGTAGACTGCCTCCCCTCCAGGTGCCCATTATTCCGGTAGTGATCTCTTCCTACTGCAACTTCTACAGCCAGAAGGAGAAGAGATTTACACCAGGTGAGGATGACTTGGGGCAAAGAACAGGCTGGGTGTTAGTGTGAGCTCAAGTCCTTGGAGAGAGCCATGAGGTGGGTGGACAGAGGACCACAGCCGATGTGGAGACAGCAGCCAGACAACAGCAGTTTCTGCTTTCTCAGGAGGGGAAGGAATGGGAGATTTCAGGCATCACCTTTGCCTCTCCCCTTGGATTTCTCATAGATGCCCAATACCCATATGAGGGAACCTGGAGAAGCAGCAGAGTCCTGGGGCAGGTCCTCTCCATGTTACCTTGGAGCTGCAGGTGCATGGAGAGTTGGGAAACAAAAGCAAACATGAAGGTCTCGGCAGAAGTCACCCTGAGAGTGTCTTCTCCCAGTTACCATGTTTCATTCATTCATTGTGACAAAAATTTGTGCTGGTCACTGATAAAATTTTATGGGCATAAAATGACACAAGTCTTGGGCTTCAGAAGGAAAATGAAGAAAACAATTTCAACAGAGAGAAGTAACCCATCCTGTTCCTCCACTTCCTTTGCTGACGCGCACCCCAAAATGGGCTTCTGCCACTTTCCACCCTCCCCGAGGCCAGCCCTGCTGTTTCCTAAGGAGAGGATTTGTGTTTGAAATTCTCATTCCTCCCATTGTTTGTGCCTGGGTGTAGTCATTCCCTTGCAGGCAGACACCTGAAAGAGAGAGTGGTGCAAATGTTAAACACAATTGTTTGTTTCTACTAATCTTTCCCGGTCTACCCTGTCTCTGTTGGCCACACACAAAAGCCTTTTGGTACTGGAAGGGTTCCCCCGCGCAGGGGTCCATAGGAGCATGAGCAGCCCTGCTCAGCTAGCCAGCTTCCTCCCCATCACATCCCCGCTCAGCTGAGCAACCAAGATACAGCACTGCTCTGGGAAATCAGAGAATAACACAGTGGGGAGGGATCTCTGAGGCAGCTGAATCTTTTGCTTTAAGCGAGGCCAACTCTAAATATAGATGAGTTTGCTCTGTGCCTTGTCCAGCCAAGTTTGGAGTATCTCCAAGGAAGGAGATTCCTCAGCCTCCCTCTTTTTAGGAAAGACTATTGGCAGTTGCATGTACATCTGCCTTTATAATAACCGCAGCCTGGGAGTTTGTGGTTAGCTAACCTCTAAGCCCTTTTCCAAATTGCTGTTAAACAGGTAGGACCTTCACTGCTGGAGAAAGAACCACAGTTAACTTCTCCTGTACCTTCCCACTTTTCCCACCTGCAGGTTTTGCCAGGGCTGATACTGAAGATGTGTTACATGTGGCCAAGATTTCTGCACACTGAGCAGCTCACCATGTCCACAGTAGCTCTGGGCATGCTGATGAGCTTCTGGAAAGCCCATCCCTGTGTCTGGTGTGTGCACACTGTCATGCATGAAGCAAGGCTGGTGCTTGCTGGAAGTCTGTTATAACCCAACAGACCTACATTTTCAGCACAGCCCCGTCATCACTCAGCTTTTTCTGTAGGACCAAGTGAAGCAGAGTAGACTGGCGAGATACCAGGCCTAGCTTTGGATGTAAGATGTGCAGGCAGGGAGCATGCCCTCTTCTTTTGTGAAGCTCTTCTCTACGCTTCTGTTTTGCTTCCATTGTGTGGCTCTGCTAGCAACACTTCTGGATCTCATTTCCTAGCACACATGTAAAGGCATGAAAGAGAGTTAGAAAATAACACAGGCACTCCCCAGCTCCTCAGGTGGGTGTCTGTGCAGGCAGCGTCTTGTCTCCACTAGCCAGAACAAGGGCCACTGGGCACAAGACCAGAAGAGCATGGTGACAGTGCCCCGGGATATTCTTCCTGTTTGCACCAGGCCATTGCTTAGGCTCTTCCCAAGAGGAGTATGACACATCTTGGCCAAACAGGGAATCCTGGATGCAATTCCTCTCATCCCAAAGCATGTTTCTGGAAGGAGGGACTCTGCTGAATTTGGTATACATAGATCAGAGCACAGTCAGTTTGTATGTGTTGTATTACAGACGTATTCTTTTTGCCGTGATTTAGACAGACCCTGAGGTCTTTCCACTGTGAAAATTTATTCTATATGAATCATTGCACTGGATATGTTTGGGGAGAGATTCACCTGTTTCTGTATTTATGATTTTTGCGGTCTCTGTGGATGGGAAAAGCCTGGTCTGGGTTTTTGCTGTGTGCATCTGGGACATGACTGTGTTGCTCCACCACTGTTGGTGTGTGAAAGAGGGCATTTCCCTTTGTTTCTATCTTGTTCTTTGGTTTCACTGATCCCTCTGTTATATCTTCTCTTGCTCATCTATACCACTCGCATATTTTCTTCCCCCTCTCTGACCCTCCTGTCTCACTCTTTCAGGGGAAAGCATCATCCAGATCCTGCCAGAAGTGGAGACGTTCGGCCTGGGCCTAGATGATGTTCCCAAGCTCACCGAGCAGGTCCGTGACTCCATGCTCACTGCCTATCAGGAGATATCAGGAATGACGAACGGGGCTTCCCATTAGCGATCCTATCTTCCAGCTCCAGCTGTGTGTGTAGCAGCTGAGGGGGAGGGCATGGCAACAAAAGGCAGGTCTGGCAGCAGACACAACCATGGATTGCAACCCTGACATACCAGAGACAGGCAAAACATCCACAGAGGAAGAAAAGCTTGTAAGTGGAGGTGATGAAATGGTTGCCATGTTCCTTCCAGACAACTGTGCCACTTGCGTGGACAGACGTACTGTGGGTAGCTGCACACTGCTTTGTGATTGTAACCCTGAGAACTTCTCTCCAGCTGGACCCCAGGCAGAGCTGGACCCTTCCTGTGATCATTGCTACATGATTATAATCACCTTTTCTTATTTAAAACCAACAAGGTGGAGGCATTTATCCCAAGCCTGTGACCATCCTGACTGTGGAAGTAGCTGTCTTGGGGGTTGAGGGCTGCCACATTCCCCTGGAAGCACACCCAGGAGAAGGCACTGTCTCCTACCTCTTTCAGTGGGGAGGACTTGGGAGGGACCTCTGCCATGAGAGGGGAAAGCCAGGGCAGCCTTGGGAGAGGGGAATTAAAGACCTTACAGGTGTCTGCAGGTGTTTGGTGTTTCTTTGTTTTTCTTAGCTTTCCTTTTAAGTAACACAAGATTTTGCTTTCAGTGGTTGGGCAGATCTTGAATGTGTGAGGGGAACATGCCTAGGGTCTCCAAAAGCAGAGGCAAGCAGCAGAAATGTGTTGCTTAACATCCTTGCTGTGCCCTGATAACCTCATGGTTTTTAACACAACCTATATATTTTTCAACTCAAATGCACTCTGGGAACTGCAGCTCCTGATTTCTGAATACTGCCTGGTTTTGCCCTGTCTTCTATGTGTCAGAGGATGACGTCTTGCCTTCCTCTGGCCAGGGCCACCACAGCCTTTCCCTGCTCCCCACACGCTGGGGTCTCATGAAGTAGCATGGTCCTCAAGCTCCATCGCTCACCTGGCGCCCCCCAGGCCATGGGTGGAGAGCACGGGGCACTGGGCTGACACAGGCATGACTTGCCAGCACCCCCCGACATGGCAAAGTGCCGATGCTGTAGCTGTGAGATTTTACCAAGCGTCTCCTTCATTAGTCCTCATCAGAGAGACACCTACTCCACTCACAAGTTTCACTCAATCAGAGGCTGCCGCCTTCTTGCTTCTAGTCCCTTCCTTCCCTCCCAGTTGTGCCAAGGAGAGAGGGAAACTTAGTATGAATTTTACATGTATTTATTGATTTAATAGGATCTTGGGAGTGATCATCCCAGCCAGATGATTAATTTTTAGCCCTAATGCTTGTGGTTTACATACCAGCCAGCTTATGGTTTGCTTTTTTATGCTGATACGTTTAGCTATGAACCATAGCCAAAGAATGTTTTGGACACATGCTTGGCATACCAGAATTGATGCCAAATGTAGATGATTAGCACACACAATGTATTTTATTACTGCCCAGCACAGCCAAACAAACACATGTTCACCATAGGATTTAAATAAAAGATGTCTCTAGGCTTCAAGATGCACCAGCCGTTCTCCAGAGCCTGAACTCTCACTGCTAATTAGAAACAGCCTAAACAGTTTATGTTGTGGTGCAAACCAAGAAGGAGATAAGGAAAATTTTGAGAAAGATTACATGAACTTGCTAATTTCTGAGCAGCTACAAGGGATAAGGAGTTTGATTTTGAAATGCAAGCACACCAGCCTCCAGATTTGACACTCGTTCAGGATGGGAAGTAAAAAATTTGTCTTGATTGTGCCTTTAGGGAGTCATAAAGCATCCAGCACCTAACCAAGTCTTGCACACCTCTGAACATTTTTTTAGGGCAACAGAGACTAAAATGTCATTACCCTTCCATCTGAAGACTTACATTACTGGAAGCTTTTACAAATAAATGATATAAAATCCACAGTACAGCAAATAAAACAGTAGACATAGCCTTGAGCTCCTCTCTGGGGAAACATGTGCTGAGGTTCAGTCAACAGCAGTCAGCTGAGCATGATGTACAAGCAGCAGTTTCCCAAGAGCAGTTCAGTGCCACCATTAGGAGTTTCCAGTGCTGGTCTGATGAGCAGGATTAGAAACTGTCAATGAAGCAGAAAAAGCTACTGAGAGGCAGAAGGTCTTTCTGGGACACAACATTTCTCCCCACATTTTTATTTGGCTCCATAGCTTACAATGGTCATTGGTGAATGGGTAACTGAGTGCCAGGTCACACCCGTATTCTTGTACCTCTGAGACACCTTGGTGCTTCCAGCCTCGTCAAAACTTACCTTCTGTGACCCTAACATCAGACAGCCCTTCGGATGAGTGCTTTTGGGGCAATTTCTTGACACTTGAAAAGATTAAACTTTTAGCAGCTGCTTTTTAGCACCCTGGGATTTCACTGTCTTTGGGTTATGCAAACGCAGTTCAGCTTCCTCCCAGCCTGATGATAAAAGAGCCACAGTGAATTTTAGTGACCATAAGACTAAGTTAATACAAGAAATCAGGAAGCCTC